>NC_041408.2:29079626-29413679 GCF_900747795.2 Erpetoichthys calabaricus | reverse complement strand
ACAGGACAACATCATCTGCAAAAAGCAGTGACCCAATCCTGAGTCCACCAAGCCAGACCCCCTCAATACCCTGGCTGTGCCTAGAAATTCTGTCCATAAAAGTTATGAACAGAATCGGTGACAAAGGGCAGCCCTGGCGGAGTCCAACTCTCACTGGAAACGGGTTCGACTTACTGCCAGCAATGCGGACCAGGCTCTGACACCGATCGGGACCGAACAGCTCTTATCAGGGGGTCCGGTACCCCATACTCTCGGAGCACCCCCCACAGGATTCCCTGAGAGACACGGTCGAACGCCTTTTCCAAGTCCACAAAACACATGTAGACTGGTTGGGCGAACTCCCATGCACCCTCCAGGACCCTGCTAAGGGTGTAGAGCTGGTCTACTGTTCCGCGACCAGGACGAAAACCACACTGTTGCTCCTGAATCCGAGGTTCGACTATCCGACGGACCCTCCCCTCCAGAACCCCGAATAGACTTTTCCAGGGAGGCTGAGGAGTGTGATCCCTCTGTAGTTGGAACACACCCTCCGGTCCCCCTTCTTAAAGAGGGGGACCACCACCCCAGTCTGCCAATCCAGAGGCACTGTCCCTGATGTCCATGCGATGTTGCAGAGACGTGTCAACCAAGACAGCCCTACAACATCCAGAGCCTATGAGGAACTCCGGGCGTATCTCATCCACCCCTGGGGCCCTGCCACCAAGGAGTTTTTTGACCACCTCGGTGACCTCAGTCCCAGAGATGGGGGAGCCCATCTCCGAGTCCCCAGGCTTCCTCATTGGAAGGCATGTTAGTGGGATTGAGGAGGTCTTCGAAGTACTCCCCCCACCAACCCACAACGTCCCGAGTCGAGGTCAGCAGCGCACCATCCCAACCATACACAGTGTTGACACTGCACTGCTTCCCCCTCCTGAGACGCCGGATGGTGGCCCAGAATCTCCTCGAAGCCGTCCGAAAGTCATTCTCCATGGCCTCCCCAAACTCCTCCCATGCCCGAGTTTTTGCCTTAGCAACCACCGAAGCCGCATTCCGCTTGGCCTGCCGGTACCTATCAGCTGCCTCCAGAGTCCCACAGGACAAAAGGGACCGGTAGGACTCCTTCTTCAGCTTGACGGCATCCTTAACCACTGATGTCCACCAATGGGTTCGGGGATTGCCGCCACGACAGGCACCGACTACCTTACGGTCACAGCTCCGGTCAGCCGCCTCAACAATAGAGGCACGGAACATGGCCCATTCGGACTCAATGTCCCCCACCTCCCTCGGGACATGGTCGAAGTTCTGCCGGAGGTGGGAGTTGAAGCTACTTCTGACAGGGGGCTCTGCCAGACGTTCCCAGCAGACCCTCACAACATGTTTGGGCCTACCAGGCCTGACCGGCATCCTCCCCCACCATCGGAGCCAACTCACCACCAGGTGGTGATCAGTTGACAGCTCCGCCCCTCTCTTCACCCGAGTGTCCAAGACATGTGGCCGCAAGTCCGACGACACGACCACAAAATTGATCATCGAACTGAGGCCTAGGGTGTCCTGATGCCAAGTGCACATATGAGCACCCCTATGCTTGAACATGGTGTTCGTTATGGACAATCCGTGGAGCCAGGCCTGGAAGTGGGGCTCGATGGCGAGCGCCTGGTGGCCGGGCTTGAACCCATGGGGCTCGGCCGGGCACAGCCCGAAGAGGCAACGTGGGTCCCCCTTCCCATGGGCTCACCACTTATGGGAGGGGTCAAGGAGGTCGGGTGCAGTGTGAGTTGGGTAGTGGCCAAAGGCGGGGACCTTGGCGGTCCGATCCTCGGCTACAGAAGCTGGCTCTTGGGACGTGGAATGTCACCTCTCTGAAGGGGAAGGAGCCTGAGCTAGTGCGCAAGGTCGAGAGGTTCCGGCTAGATATAGTCGGGCTCACCTCGACGCACAGCTTGGACTCTGGAACCAATCTCCTTGAGAGGGGCTGGACTCTCTACCACTCTGGAGTTGCCCCCGGTGAGAGGCGCCGAGCGGGTGTGGGCATACTTATTGCCCCCCGACTTGGAGCCTGTACATTGGGGTTTACCCCGGTGGACGAGAGGGTAGCCTCCCTCCACCTGCGGGTGGGGGGACGGTTCCTAACTGTTGTTTGTGCGTATGCACCGAACAGCAGTTCGGAGTACCCACCCTTTTTGGAGTCCCTGGAGGGGGTGCTGGAGGGCATACCTTCTGGGGACTCCCTCGTTCTGCTGGGAGACTTCAACGCTCATGTGGGCAATCTATGCTGCACTATAAACTGTGTTTCTTAAGTAAAAAAAGGTGTATACTGAAAACTTCTTTTTGAGGAGGAGTATGCTTGCTTTTAGAAACAATAAGGCATAGAAAAAAAAAAAGTTTACTATGCAGACAAGAATGAACAATAAAATGGCTTATAGTGTAAAAGCCAAGTAATGTTTTAATGTTTAAACAAAAGCAAACCTAGAAAGGTGTGAAATCTATCACATAACTTGGTGTGAAAAAAGTTAACTTTCTATCAAACATAGACCACACAGCGCTTTAACAGTAAATTAAGTGGATTTTGAACCAAATATAAAACCAATAATTTCAGCATCCAAAAATGGAAAAGAGTTGCTGTGAAAAAAAAAAAACCTGCAGCATTTTTTGTGATGGAGCTCAAATGAGTTGAACTCATTAAATCACTATTAAAATTGGTGAGGCCTGATGAACTCCAAACATTACTATTCCCGTTTTCTTTATTTGCTCTTTACCTCATCCATGAGGTTTAGAAAAAAAAACCCGCACACAATTATTGTCCCAGTTCCTAAAGTTTTTAAGCCAAGCAATGTAAATCGCTTAGTAAGCCAGTCCTGGTCACCTCAGTTCCAAAGAAATGCTTTAAGCATTTGATTAAAGGTACTTTATTGGCTCAGACAAAGACAGTAATAATTCTCTGTAAACACTTTTAAATGTACAGCCATATTCATAAATTTTACTATATATGTATGTAGAGAAAAGCCAAGCAAAATGACACCTTTTATTGGCTAACTAAAAAGATTACAATATGCAAGCTTTCGAGGCAACTCAGGCCCCTTCTTCAGGCAAGCTGTACTCATATTGTAATCTTTTTAGTTAGCCAATAAGAGATGTCATTTTGCTTGGCTTTTCTCTACATTCATAATGGCTAACATGGTACAACACCTTAGAACTACTATATACGTATGCAAATGGCAAGCAGCACTTCAGCTAATCATTGTTTGCTTTTCTGAAACAGGCCTCCTCCTCCACAAAGAAAAGGGAGTGTAACAAAAGCTTTATTTGTGGCTTTATTTTTATTTTTTTAATTTACTGCCATCAGGTGGTCCTCTTTACTGGTAGATGAAGATCAAGATAACAGAGCTAGCTCCTTCAGCAGGAAAAAGGCTTGCAGCACCTAGTGTGAATACAATTGCACAAAAATCATAAGATCTACCAATAGCAAGATTTTTTTCGTAGTAAAGAAAATAACCAATTTTTTCATCAAATTTTCAGTTTAAGAAAACAAAGCTGACAGTTATTTTAAACATGTTCCAGGTTCAGCTGTTTCCACGGGCCCTGTAGAAACACTGCTGATTTTACCATATGGACATTACTCATGGTTAAATGTTATTTTTGTACATGCATTTTGAGCTTCTTACAATCAAAGATAACACAGTGCCGCACTTTCTGTAGATCATCGACTAACACTATGTGGTCTGTTTGAAAAAAGGAAAGTATACCTTGTGCCAGAAATGTTTCAACCACAAGACTATACACCATTCAGAATGTGGCTGCATGACACCGCTTGACTGTTAACCAAGATGGTAGCCATCCTCAAGGTCAGTGGTGGGTAAAAGGTGCTGTATGCATCTAATTCAAAGAACTGGCATGTGTGTTTCTTTCATATCTTGGAAAATAAGCTGACAGACAACCTCCTTACTCGAAGAGGTGGCCTGACTATGAAGCGGGTATTACAATGCTAAATCCTAATGTGAAAACAAAAAGGTATAGTATGTGGTGAAATGTATTTCAAAAGTTTGCTAGCCTCATACTGTTCATCAAAAACTTGGCTGTACAGCTGGAGTAAGATCAAATTTCATTACAGAAATGTAAAAAAAAAACAAAACAAAAAAAAAAAAACCTTATTTAATGGCAAAACTGATATTCAAATGTAAAATAATGGTTTTCGGTTTTACATTATCTGATTTAGGTCAAATACTTCCAGAATCTTCCTTTTTATAATTTTAAATGGTTAATGTTCAGTGGGGTTTCTACACCAAGGGCAATTTGAGCAATACCTTACATTTCCCAGGAAAGGATGCTGCTGTGTAAAAATAAAATAAATAGTAAATTCACTTCAGTAATTTAATGCAATTTGTTAACACTCTTACAGTAAACTCATCATGCTGGTCATACTCAAAGTTTTCCAATTTACTACGGTATGCACAATGCAAATTCTTATTTAGAAAAATATTTTTGAAGCATGTGAAATTTTCTTTGTGCTGGGCTCCACTAGCCTGCAGTGTTCTGGATTTTGGAGTAGTTGTCACTCTCGTGATTTAATTGAATTTGATGTTGACATTGAGATCTTTTAATGCTGTCCTTTGACCAACATATGGTTAAAGAGTACAACCACCAATCTTAATTTTTGATTTTTTAATAACAGTATTCCTCAGAAGTTTTGTTATCATTGGTGCTGGCTGCATAGTACACTGTGATAGGCAGTGCCTCTCCATCTCCATTGCTGGAGGTCAATGCTGCAGCTGATGTTCCTTCCATACTATTCCAGTGTTCTTTTTCATACAAATCTCTTGCCTACACATTCATGCCATGTCCTCTGTGCCACACCACTTACTTGCAGACAGAAGCAACAGCATCTGCACTCACTTTCCCAAAAGTCTGTGAGTAAATCCAAGCCAGGATCCTTCCCGGGTTAACAAACAGCCATACACCCAGGCCAATGCATTTAAGCAGATCTTGCATGTTCTGCTCTTTAAGTGCTTGATCAAACACACACGTGCGCACACACAGACCCTCTGCACAGCTTCTGAAGATGGCTTCGCCCACACTGACCTCATTTCTCTCACAGGTCTTTGTTGCCCCTGCCAAAAATGTCAATTATTAGGTTATATCATCACATTTTGAGGCAGTAGTTGCACCAAGAAAAGATTTTTCAATACTTCCCCAGCACAATAAAAGTATCTCCTTTTATAATAGAAAAATTAAATATTCACCTCAACAATCAAAAGCTGGCTTCCTTTGTAATAAATTACAATGGAAAAATAACTTTCTATATTTCTAATTTTCATTTTGTGGCTTTAAAAAAAAACACTTTCAAGAGCATTTTTAGGGGCCACAGCCAATAAAACTGTACATGCTGGTTGCATCTTACTTGGCTGTTACAATGACAGTGTTTCGCAAGTACCAGGTTGTGAGTTGCTATGGTTTATAATGGTAGTGGTTTGTGAACTTACTATATGAAAAAATAGGTCATGACACCAGAAAGGTTAAGAAACACTGCTGTACTGTAATTCTGCTGCAACTATAAAGAGAAAAGTTATTTCTGTATAGTCCTGTATGTTTTTCCTTTACGGACTGCTTCTGCCTTCTGCCACTCAATTGGCAATCCCACGTTGCAAAGTATCAGATTGGGCTCTGCACATACAGCACTATCTACTGCCCAGCAGCTGCATTTTTTAAACTAAATATAGTCTACATAGTTTGCTTTGCTGTAAAACAATTCTTTTATATTATCCATTAACTTCAGAGGTTTCCTGATGAACACTCAAAACTGAGATTTACAGAGTTTAAGGTTAAATAAATAATCACACTGAGGAAGAAGTAGATAAAAGATCATTACAATGCAATATGTAGTATATTCCAATATTTAATTTGTGGAACACATACCGATTCATATAAAAGAGAGGTAGGTGTGGACATTAGATCATCTGGCCCAACAGTTATATTCCTTCTATTTGTTTACTTCTTGTTTTCTTATTCAACTTTCAATTAATAACATAACAAAAATTATAATGCAACCAGCAGCTACCCATCCAACATGGTCTCACTGGTATTTTTATGTGAATGAGAGAAAGTATAGAAAAAAAAAAAAAAAAAAAGGAGGAGGGAGAAGTACTAATGAACTCTGGTTAAAGAACCAAAATGTCCAAGGCTTGAAAATCAACACAGGATTAAATAAATCTTGTGTATTTAAAATCCTGCACAATTTCATTTAATTAAGCTTGACGTTGAATTAATTCAACAAAATATATAGGAATTCATTATTGCCAATTTTTCCCCATTATTTATGGTGTCAGGTCAGAAATTAAAATATAATATTTGTGGATGCTTTTAAAAACAATATGATGTAACCAAGTCACCACCTTTTTTGCTTTAAGTGTCTCATAGCTAAATGTGGAAATTAAAAGTGACAGCAGGATTATTTGATTTCAATAAAAACATAACACATATCCCCAGAGTAGGGAACAGTGTCTTTGCATCTTCTGAATTAAATGGACAAGACTACATTTGTCAGTCCCTTCATCCATTTTCTGTATCTTTTAATTTAATTTAGTGCTGCTGTTGGAATAGAAGCCTATTCTGACTATATTCTACGCAAGTCAGATCCATTCTTTTTTGAGGTGTGCAAGAGTGGAGCCCACCTTTTCTTATGAGAGTGTATCACTTGGATGTGAAAGGAAACCTCGTGTGGTGTCCACACAGGTAATACCGGCAACAATTAGTAAGTAAAAATCAAGACAAGCTACAAACCAAGTGGTTGTCTCTAGATCTGTGGCTTGGATACAAAGATGATAAAATGAGCTCCTCTTCTTAAAATTTTATTTTGAATTGAATTAAGTTAGTGTTCAAAAACTGATCACATTTAAACTACTAGGTCTTGATGCCCAAATCAGAATCAGTGAAGAAATTCAATCTAATGTCTTATAATTTACATTAAATAATCTAGATATAGCATTTACATACCATGCATCCATTTTCATGTAGTGATATGGGATAAAGTGTAAACATGGGTCCTAACATGTTTGTTTTTATTCCCTACGAACGCTCTTCAATTACTCTGTTTCAGAAGCAGGACTCACATTCTAAATACAGTTATCCAAGTTACCAAGTGAAGTATCGCATGATGTGCCTTAGCATTTTCCTCCATGCTGTCCTCCTATATTGCGAGTCAGAGAAAACAACAATTGCAGAGCCTTTGAATAACAGAAATGACATCTAAATACATCTGTGCAATCATCTCTCTTCATGATGCTGACGTGTTACATGATGCAAGGAAATGGCCACATCCTTAAGTGCAAATCTGATTTGTTTAACATCACGTGGTTGATTTGAAATTAAACAGATTTTCAGTGCCACAAGTGTATCCAATAACCCAAATATCAGTTTTTGTAAATGAACTCTTATGCATCAAAAGTATCCTTAATTACCTTCATATTTACTAATTAACGTGCACCTGATGTTATAATGTTAGGATTTTGATTATTTTTGGTTTTTTATATCCCAATTACTGTCTGTATAACATTATTATTCTCAAAGAATGTCTATTTTTGATTCCACTATTAAATATGTGCACTAAAGTTAACTGAAATAATGCCAGTACAAAATTTCAGACAGTGGAAAACGACTGACTGGAATTTTAACACGGGTAAATTCCCAACTAACAACAGATGTCGCTAGAAATGGCACAGTTACCTCACATTAAAAAAAAAAATTAGACAGGCAGAAATGTGTGTGGGATTTGTTAACAGCTAAGCAAAAGACTACAACACACAATATTCTGAGGTTGCTCATAGTTCTTAACTGGTTTTCATTGACATATTCGTGACCTAAATCCATAGAGAACTGCATTATTACAACAACCTATAAAAGATATTTTTCCTGACACTGAGGAGGCTGAAACCAGCATATATTTATAGGTAGTCGTTGACTAACCATTAGACTTACGACTGTTACTGCGTCTCACAGGCAAACAACAGTTTTCACCATGCCAGCTCTGTATGTCGGGACTCATTCTGAGTTTATTAGTATGTTCAGTTACATTTGTCTTACAATTACAGGAAAAAAGGTAATTGATCCCTGACACAAAAATGAAGGTGATCAATCAGTATGACAGAGGAAAAGAAAGCGAATGCAACTGTATATGACTTTAAGTTATCCCATTATAACCAGTCTTCACCGCACACACTGTACTACGCTTTAGCTCCAGTTAACCTCCAAAGGTCTGTGTTGTGACTCACAATATGGCGCTTTGTGTGAACTGCCACAGAGGGGTAATGAAACCACACATTACCTATTAATGTTTATTATTAACAGGCTGAAATGTTAAAACAGAAAACTTGAGTGCTTGAACTCTACCGGTACAATTGCTCCTCTCACAGTTAACACAATGAACACTGGGACAGGCTCACATTGATGATGTAACACAACACAGACTCATGAAGCTGATAAAAAAATCATTTAAAATAAATATGACTTAAGGGACTTATACAGTTTTACACATATACCAGTTTGACTTAGATCCAGATTGACTTACAACCTGTCCATCAGAACCAAACATGATCACCAATCAACAACTACATGCATCATAGAACCAAAGCAAAGCACACACATTATTATCCACTGGGTTGACAAATGCAGCACTTTCCAGTTGTCTATAAAATTGGATGTAAACAAATGTTCTTTATATACAAGGTTTTGATAAAAGTCACCATGACTCAGTGACTTACAATTCAGTCAATATAAAATAGTAAATTGTGTAATTGCCTTAAATAATTCAAAACTTCTCTTTCAGAACATTTTAAACATTAAATTCAAAAAATGTAGAAATACCAATGCTGAAAAATATTCTAGGCCAACAATCTGGCAGCTTAAATTAGATTAATAAAAACTACGTACCTTGCTGTAGCTCACTCACACTCTAAACACAAATGAAATGAATTCTCTGTGCACTCTTCAAATTCTCCAGCCTCCCTACAAAGGTACTCATTAGCCCATTCTGAGAACTGGCCGTCTTGTTACCTAGAGAACAACAACAAACTCATTTAAATAATGACGACAGTAGCAAAAAAAAGGCAAACTTTTAGTTTGAATGAATTAAATACAATCTAAGTTAGAAATATGGAACAAATGTATTAGGGAAAAATAAATCATAAAATTACAATAATCTATGCTTAAAAAGGAAACTGGACAAAGCAAAGGGGATTAGTTTTCAGATATAGAATGAGTGCTTTAAGTGCCTAAACTTAGAAATTGTTTACTATGGAAAAATAGAATATTTAGCATTGAAAATATTAGTGAAAAATAAAAGGCCTAAAAAGACTGATTAAATGAAGTTTCAAACTTTAGCTAAAATGTTACTATTCAACTCTTGGTTATTCATTACCTTTAATCCTTATCATCTTAACTCTTATTAAACATTTTACTTTCTTTACAAAGCACAGGCAAAATGTGTAAGAAATGTATGAAAATAGAAAAATAAACAAGCTTATCCTTAAATATTCATTATTTAAAAATAAGGCTATTCCAAACTTTGAGGAGAAGCAAAAAACTTTTCTTGAAACTGTTTCTTATACAGCAAAATCAAAAAATGCACTTAAACATTCCATTTTGACAAGTATGGTTAACAACAAATGTACCAAATGCTTAAAGTATTACTTCAGAACCTGCATGTTGTTAATTTTTTCCTCCATCCAATTTCTTTTTCCAAAGAGATCTGTATGGTCATTTTAAAAACTCTAGCACAAAATACTTCAACAAATGGGAAGAAGCTTCAAGCTCTTAAATAAACAAGTACAAGCACAACAGCACTATGGTAACACACAGAAGTCAAACAAGTGATATAATCTTTTACTGACAGATTTCAAGTACTGTACTGAGTATCAATCACCTGCTGTACTTGAAAATAGCAACAAAAGGGTAACAAAATTATTTTAACAAAGTCTAACATCAGGCAGTAAATGTGCCTGTTTTTAACAATACAACATGAATATAATGAATGGCACCTATAAAAATCAGTCCTGAATGTATCATCCAAAGTCACCACAGCTCATCACATATACATACAGTATATACTGTAAAACCAGGCTTCAATTCATGCCTTCAGAAAATGTACTGCCAACGTCTGTGCCAATAGCAGAAAAGTGTCTTCACTTTTGATGGTCAAGTGCCAAATATGAAATATAATCCCTGTTACTGATGTTTGTGACATGTCCAGTGTGAAAGCACCAAGTGAGCATTCTCACCAGCTGTTCAATCTCTTCAACTGGGTTCTCTCAATCTAAAGGATAGAAGCTCAAATTTAAAGTCCTCCTGGGTAACAATGCAATTCTGTACCCACAAGCATATTCATTAGGTCACTGTTCATAGCTTTGTTTTTCTTCTTCAGCTAAAGATCTATAGTCAATGGTTTATTTTGACTTTGGAACTGTATTGCTACAGAAAAAGAGTTCACATTAAATATATTGAATGGATAAATATGTGAACAAATCTTTTGTCATGCAGAAAATTATGACAACTTTCAAGGAGATTGAATACTTTTGCATGCCACTCTATTAGTGACGTTAATCACGTTTCCAGAATAATTTTCTATCATGTAAAAACTTCTGCAGCAGTGTCATCATTTGGAATTTTAACAATTCTAAATAATGTTCAAATTAAGCATTAATTCATCATGTAGCCCACCAAGCAAGAAGAATCTTGTGAAATATCCCCATCTCATACAAAGTAAATGTTCAGGGAAATAACTGTTTCATGTATTCAAGTGACAGTAGCCTAGTGT
The DNA here is from genome assembly GCF_900747795.2 of Erpetoichthys calabaricus. Taxonomy (NCBI): domain Eukaryota; kingdom Metazoa; phylum Chordata; class Cladistia; order Polypteriformes; family Polypteridae; genus Erpetoichthys; species Erpetoichthys calabaricus. The sequence goes on along the minus strand of NC_041408.2, from coordinate 29,402,899 downwards.
TGATGTGGTAGCTATATAAATATAATATCTATGAAAAACACTCATCCCAAAGATTAATACTTAAATGAACTTAATTTTAACAGACTTAATTGGAATGCTATGTTTGGATTCCTAAAATGTTCCTTCTTGCATAATTAAGAGACATTATCAGTCATAATATTTATAAATTAAACAATGATACTATTTTCATTAATTTATGACTTAGCTGAAGAAAGAGAGTGATTATTTACCTTTACATGTGGAAAAACACATTCTTTTAGTGGGTGGTAAAAATCCCACTAACTGGCATAGCAATACTGACAACTCTTAACTCAACTGGACTGAATTTTAGTTTTAGGTTTGTGAGCTCAATCCACCTATAATATAGGTCCCACAATTTCTAAAATCTGTTTTTGCCAGCATAGGTGTACTGTAAAATTAAGGCAGTATTTGACTTTGTCCTAGAGGACTGTAACTAGACTATTGCTTAAATCTCTTCACTGGTTTCTGTTAAAAGTTTTAAGTCAATTTGAAAATCCTGCTTTTCACATATAAAGACACACATTGGTTTAAGCACCACTTTCCCCCTTACCTAACTTATCAATGCCTTTACTGTAGGGCAGGGGTGGCGAACTCCAGGCCTCGAGAGCCGCAGTGGCTGCAGGTTTTCATTCTTACCATCTTCTTAATTAGTGAGCAGTTTTTGCTGTGGATTACTTCTTTTAAAATTACTCTGACTCAGGCCCCATAGTTGTTTCATTTTCTTTAATTAGCAGCCAGACAATGAGACACAAAACAAGCCACCACATGACCAGCTCCCCTGTGCCCATCACACAATATCTGAAATTAAAGAGAGGTGATGGTCTTGGCAAGGTTGATCTCTCAGGTCACCAAAACATTTTGACGGTGCTCTTAGAAAGAACAGAAAAACAACAGTTTTCGAAATGTGTGCTGTGGCAGAATGAGAGCAGCAACAAGCCACGGAATTAAATAACGGGTTTAATTAACAGCAGGAATTGGTTTCTTATTAAGAAAGTGATTAGAGTGAAATTGGTTGGTGTTTGAAGTCCCAGTTTAGCTGGTCATCTGTTAGCTCATTTCACATCTCATTTCTGCTTGGCTGTCATTTAATGAAGAAAAGAATCAATTCAGAGGGCTGAACTCTTCTAACAGGGCTATTAAAGTGATGGGGAAAAAGTTAATTAGCAGTGAAAACTGGTCACGGATTAGGAAAAGGGTTAGAATGAAAACCTGTAGCCACTGCAGCCCTCCAGGCCTGGAGTTTGCCACCCCTGCTCTAGGGTTTATAATGTGATATCAAGATGCATAATTCCAAATATAAAGCAAAACTATGGTAGACCCCCCTAAACTCTGGAAATTATTTCCATACAAGTAAATCAAAGCTTAACACTCATGTTTGCTGAAGTTGCTGCAGAGGCGGTTTGTGTTGCTTTTTTTTTTTTTTTTTACCAATTTTAATTAAATAATTGTTTTGACTAGCTATTACAGCCATTACCGAGCCCCCAGGCAAAACAAAAAAACAAAAAAATTGTATACAGTAATCCCTCGCTACTTCGCGGTTCACTTTTCGCGGATTCACGACTTCGCGGGTTTTTAAATACAAGTGATTGCCTGACTATCGCGGAAGTTATGTTCCGGACCCATCAGCAACAGGAGAAAATCCGCGATATAGAAAGACCATATAAATAAACATTTTTATAGTTAAAGCCTTAAAATACCCATCCCACATGCTTTAAACACATGTAAACTTATAAAACACACTTTGTTAACACATATGATATGTGGATGTCGGGCTAAGGATATGAGTAACATCTCACTATTATAAAACATTTTAACTTCACGCAAGACAAGACAGTGAGACAGGAAAATTGGTGATGTACAGGCTTTTAAATTACTGACAGGCAGAGCGACAAGCAGCACAAAGTCCACTTCTCCTTAGCGTTCATTCAGCTCCCCACCCCCTTGACAATGCGAACTGCGCCTCCGAGGAGGGGGGTTTGAGGGGGGGTTTGAGCGAACATGCGTTCAGCCCTCACAAAACCACACACACACTCCTCCTGCTTCCACGCAGAGCGACAAGCAGGCATTTTGGCAGAAGCAGCACAAAGTCCATTTCTGCTCAGCGTGAGTTCAGCTGCCCCCCTTCACAAAGCGAGTGCAGACACATTGATGTCTGATCGCTGCGTGCAGTGTGCAGTGTTGGTCTGTGGTGTTTAAGAATGTAGAAAGTGTTTAAGAGCATAAGAAGTGTTTATAAGAGTGTGGGAAAGGTTAACAAGAGAGTGAGAAATGTTTATAAGAGTGTGGGAAGGGTTTATAAAGCCTTAAAATATGTATAAATAATAAAATAAATATAGGTCGCTACTTCGTGGATTTTCACCTATCGCGGGGGGCTCTGGAACGTAACCCCCGCGATAGGTGAGGGATTACTGTATTCTTTTCAAATATTTTGGGGTTTTGTGTTTTTGCTGTGCTAAAATTTAAATATTCCAGTAGTTAGTGTGAAATGTGCAATTCTATTTAAAAAACTATGCACATTAAATTTAATTTTAGTTTGTAACATCTTACGGAAATACTGGCTATTCTTAAAAATCCATTCACCAAAATGTAGAAATGCACCCAAAATATAGATACACATGTGCCACAATTATACCATCAGATCAAGTGTTTAATGGAAACATGAGGTGGAACGTGGTTAATGCTGTTAGCTTTATGCCTATTGCACTGTTAGCTTAATACTTGATCTGACTTATTTAAAACAATAAGGATTTAGTTAAAATGTTGTAAACAACTTTACCGCTTTACTATAAATTAGTTAAAAAACTAGGGCGCTTCGCTCGCCAACCCCTGGCGTTGGGGCATGACAAAGAGTGAGATGTATGAATGAGATATAGAATAGTGTGCAGGTGTGGATGATGCATATAGAAAGCAAACAATACAGTGTTTGGCACAGAGTAATGCTTTATTGGAATATTTCTTTGTACACAACATTAGTAGTAAAGATGGTGTCCTGTCCTTGAATGAGTCTTCCTTGGCATGGAGCATTTATAACTTTAACGTCAGATGAACGTCGAACACGTGAGAAGGCAACATAAAGTTGTCCATGTCCAAAAACGGGTTCAGAGAGGTAGATGCCAACCTTGTCCATGGTTTGTCCTTGTGATTTGTTGATGGTCATGGCAAATGCAGGTTTAATGGGGAACTGTCGGCGTTTCAATGTAAAAGGTAATTCTAGGTCAGAACTCGTAAGGTCAATTCTAGGAATGAGAACAGTAATGTTAGCATGTGATCCTGTAAGAACTGTTGCTTGAATAACATTGTGTGTTATGGTGTTGATGACTAAACGTGTGCCATTGCATAAACCCTGTTTAGTGTTAAGGTTTCTTAATAGCATGATTATTGTTCCGTTTTTAAGGCTAAGATTGTGTTGTGGTAATCCGGCTGGGTTAATAGTGTTCAAATATTCTAAGGGGAAATTCAGATGTTCATTGTCGTCATCAGAGTCAACTTTGTCAGAGCTTAGAAAGAGCCGTGCCTCTCCAGGAAGTAATGAAATGACCTGGTTATTAATGTGATCAACATTAATATTTTTTGGACATAATATAGTGCGTTGTGTTAAAAGGGGTATTTGGTCTAATGAGATTGCTGTTCCAAATATCTCTGTAACTAAGTCGTCGCAGATAAAGGATTGGGGAATTGTAATAATATCTTTGTGCATATTTGCGTTGTTGATTTGTTTCAGGGTGCACTGTTCCAATGCGATGCAATATTTGTCCACATATGCGAAAGCAGTATGGGCCATTGCCTTTTGCTGGCCTGATATTTACTCCGGTAGATGAAAAAAGCAAATGAACTATTGTAGGATCTAATGCAGTTCATAAAGTTTTTACTTTCAGGTACATCGTTAGTTAGAAGCTTCTGTAGATATTCAGGATATGAATGTAAAGGAGGCAGTAATCTGACCCTTTTGACAACAACGTGTAAATTCATTACTTGTATTGCCAGTTGTTTCTTCAGGGAAGTTAAGTGAATGACAATGATTACAAATGACATTCATTAATCCCAATGAATTTTCCTCAATAGTGGACTCATTATTGAACGCGTTGTCAGCTAAGTGGCGCAAGTGTTTAGCAGGTGTCTGGCGTTGATGTCCGCGACGGGCATGTTTTGCTTGTGGCGTTTGAGAGGCGCGTTGTTGCATGTCCAGTATTTGGGACGCGCTATTTTGGAGGTGTAATCGATTCGCCTGTGCTGTGCGAAAAGTCAGTTTCAGTCTACGTCGTGCATTGTTTGTATCGAGCCTTGTCCGTTTTTGTATGTCGGTCAGTTGAGCTTTCTGTTTTTGGAGCCTTGCTTGCTTGTTTTCCAGCAGTTCACATGCGCGTTGTAGACATCTGCGTTCATTTATGCTGTCTCTTCGCTCCCGTTTTTGTATGTCTGAGACGCGAGGTCTTTCGGTTTGAACTCATGCCTGTTTCGATGCAGCACTTTGAGACGCGCGCTGTATGCGTCTACGTTGATTGTGTCGGTCCATTTGGGCTCGTCTCTGTAACGGGGTTAGTTGAGCTTTGCGTTTTTGGAGCCGAGACATTTTTTCTCCCGGAGTTTCAGAAGCGCGTTGTATGCGCCGCCGTGTATTTTGTTTTTTCATGCGGGTTCGTGTGTTTGGTTCCGTTATCCGAGCCGTATCGTTTTGTACCCGTGAGCGTGTATTCATGACTTGTTTGTTCTTCAGCGTGAGAAATATGGATAAGTAATAAGGAGGATCGCACTCACTGTTAATATGGAGCCTTTTCTGCAGTTGAACGGTTAATAGTGCTTTATTGTAAGGAGATCCACCTATGCTGCATAGTGTGAAGGTATTGAGATGACGTATGTTTAATACGGACGGTTCCTTTAGAAATGGGGCTTTGGGTGTCACTTCTTATTGATGTTAGTGTGTTTGTGGGTCTGAATCGTCGTTGTTGTGAACGTTTCGTGTGCCATGTCCGTAGTCTGTCCCGTTTCGTCTCTAATGGGCTTGGTGTGGCGGTCACGGCTTCTTTTTTTTGGTGTGGTAGGAGCTTGTTGAATCCTCCTCTTTGTGTGCGTCCCGTTTTGTGTGCAATGGGATTCGTGCGGTGCTGTGTGCTTTGCTGGCATCTGAGGGTGGGGGTGGGGGGGGATGTTGCTTGGAGGGGGTGGTGGGAGTGGTGGGGCGCGAGCATCTTCTTTCTTTTTGTGTGCCAGGGGCTTGTTGAATCCTCCTCTTTGTGTGTGTCCCGTCCGTTGCTTGTAGGGGGGGGGGGGGAGGGGTTGCGGGTTCGTTTTTTTTGTGTGCCAGGGGCTTGTTGTGCGTGTCCCGTCAGTTGCTTTTAGGGGAGGGGGGATGTGCTTGGAGGTGGGTGTGGGATTTGTGGGGCGCGAGCGGCTTCTTTTGTTTTGTGTGCTAGTTTCGTGTGCAATGGGTTTGGTGCGGCACTGTGTGCGTCGCCGGCGTTTCACTCCTTTTTTCTGTGGTCGCGGCGCCTCATTTCTTTGACTCCTTTTTTCTGTGGTCGCGGCCGCCTCTCGCGGCGCCTCATTTCTTGCGGCGCCTGCGCAGTACGTCTTTTTTCGGCTAAGGCTCATGGCCGGATGTCCCTGCTTCCATCCGGTTTACCATTCTCGGTTAGTAATGTGGATGTTGCAATGACAAAACAATGGCATGAACTAAAGGTGTCCAACGTTTGCCCTGAGCCAAACGGAGTTAAGGTGATATGACGCAGTCACAACGGTTCTGTGTGTGTATCCGCATTTCTTTAAATATGACTGTCAAAAAGTTTTGTGAAACTATAGGGAAGAAAATTGACAAATAACATACATGTTGTAAGTAAGCCAACCATACTCACTGAGGTTTAAAAGTCCAGCATCATGGCCACTACACCAGGAGTCATTAAACAGACGTGACCTGGAGCCAATTTCTCATAGAGCAAATACTCTTCGGGCCAGAGCCTGCCGTAACAAGACTCACCCCATGTAACACAGTAACAAAAGACACTTTAACTGCACACTACCTCGCTCACCCCTGCACACTCTAATCCATAAGATATGTTTAGTGAATTCAAACCTGTCAAAATCTATTTCTATGTAAGACAAGGAATCATCAAGCATATGTTGCACTGAATTTATTCGGGCATTATTATCATTACATAATAGCAAGCTCAAGCATTTAAATTAATACCTGAGGACCTCCCACTTTTGCTCCAAGTACTAATTTGAAACCTTGATTTTAAAGATGAAACCTGCTACATGTACTGCTTTTAGGCACTAACTTCAGGGCCTGAATTACATCCCAACACAGCAACAAACTGGAGCGGATTTTTTGAGCCTTTTAGGTATAGTGTTGACAAAAAAAAAAATACAATTATCAGATCATCCCTTATTCCCCTTATTTGTTCTTCCAAACTTAAGACACAGAAGACTATAACCTGCCTATACATTCTCTGTATATATCTTTGTATTAAGATTTTAAATAGACATTGGTACAAAAGAAAGCATTCATCTAGTCTACAGTTGGGGATGCTGGTCTAAAGAAAGCAGCCAAAATTTAGAATCCAACAAGTGTGGGATCCAAAATTATTATTACTTTTTTTTTTGGCTTACCTGAAGATGGGTTCTTCATACAGAGCAGTTTTGACATATACAAAACTGAAAACCAAGTCTAGTAATTTTTGACCTAGGATGGAATGAGGGGTTTCAAAACCAGGCAGATATCGTAGCTTAATTTGCTCTCTATTACTGCACTGAAATAGACAAGCACTATTTTTTTTTTGTTTACACCAAACAATCTCAGTCTGCACAGGAAATACAGAGGTTGTTGCAACTTGACACAGACATCATTAACCTGCATGCACCATTTTAATTCAGTATCTAGATGAACCCCTGAGTACTTGTATGATTTCACCTGTGCTACACAACAATCATAAACAAGCACCAGCAAATGATCACCAACAGACCTATGGTTAAATGCCATTTGCTCACTTTTTCTAACATTAAGAAAAAGGAAATGCTGTTCACATCACCAGGCAAACCTTTCAACTGCTTTTTTTAAATGTAGCCACTACTATGCTTTTATCAGACAGAACAAGAATTCTTGTATAATCATAGAACTCCACAATATAGATTACTGAGTTATAACAAGTATATTCTTTTGTCTATAATGTAAATAGAAATAGTGAGCTTATAACCCCATGACAAAGAGGAGTAGTATCAACCCGAGACTCAAAACTATTTCAATCCTATTTTTTGTAAAAAATTGATCTATTTGTACGGAATGATTACAATAAAATTAATAAAATATATATATAAAAAAAAAAAACGGTCTTCAAGAAATGAGAAGTACCATTTAATAGTAGAAGGATTGACAATTATCTGCTGTAACGTAGTAAGAACATACAGTATTGGCTGCAGAATATTCAAAGCTGAACTAAACATCAACAAAAGTCACCTAATGTGAGCTTTGGGATTCTTAAGATAGTTTATAAAAACATGAACAACACTGTGATTTGCATCATCCATACCCCAGAGACGGCTATAAGCAAACCAGTATGGGTTTAGGTCTGCTTATACCTTAGATAGCAGTCTCTTGGCCACAATGTTTTTCACACATTTCATTACAATAGGATGTTAAAACAACATGTTTATAATCATTTTCCTGCAGATAAAGCTTCTTTGGTATTGGTACTATAACCAACTTCCAACCATAATGTTGGAACAATATGAGAATCTTTGTGTTGTTGAAATATGACACTAAGCAGCTATTAGCTCCTCTGCAAAAGACTTCAATAAAAAACCTGAAATACCATTCAGTCCAGCTGCTTTGTTGACATCTATATTCCTAAAAGCAACGAAAACAGCTTCCAACATCAGTCTTTGATTTGTTGCATCCATTAGTAAAGGAAGTTTTACCTCCAACGTTCAAAGTCCCCACTGCAACATTATAAGAAAACTGTTGAGGCCCTTTTTGACTTCCTTCAGCTGTTTGTATATAGGAGAGTGACAGTTGCATTTAGGGGCATGGCTGCAATTCTAAACTTTCCCAGGGCATATACACCTCTGTAGATACACTACTTAAGCCAATTCAATGTGGCAGGGGGAACCACAGGGTATCCTGTCAAAACTGGGTTATCCAAAAAAAGAAGTTGACAAATATATAATAGGGCCATCAGAAAAGAAGGACAAGGCACATGAGAACTTTCTAATGTTCACATACTAGGCAAATCAATACAAAGAAGAGTTTTCCTTGCAGGCCACTTCTGTTAAGACCAGGTTTTTTTTCTTGCATCAGTATTCCAAAAATACTACTGACGGCCAAGAACACCTGGTTCACATAAGATTTAATTATTACAGGTAAAACATTTACACACTGTGGTAAATCAATCACAGACTTGAATTAGGATGGACAGAATTAAGACAGGGTCCTGATCCTTCTCACATTTGCATATTGGGAAACACTTCACACTTTAAATTTTATTTTTGAGGGGACTTGACAATGTGAAGGAGACCTAGTAGTCAGGAAGAACACAATTTGCACATGAACAAACTCCATACGTGTGCTTCGGCATTGAGACAGTTTAACAAAAATATACTCCCTTCATTAAATTAGTACTGAGAAGTTGTCTGATCAGAGCAGGAGACATAATACCAGAGAGAGGGGCTGCACTAGTTCTGAAGGGAAGTAAAATATTTCTTGTTCACATGGCTTATTATAAAGCTAAAGAAAGAAAATGACTGGTAAAATATATTTTAGTACAATTTCAAAAACTGAATTAACAGCAGTTACTACACAAATTTCACTTCCATGGACACCCAGAAAAAAATGACACAACCACATTTACCTTGGACATTTGAGTTTGATTTACTCTCTCCAAAACATATAAGAAATTTGCTCTCTCCATACCAACTACCAAACAAAAACATTTTTTGTTAACCTATTTCTTAGTCCAAAATTAAAAGACAGTTCTCATGAAAGAAATCCAAGTGTAAAATTTCCATTTTAATTAAAAAAAAAATTTAACAAATATAACACATTACGCAGTAAACAATACTAGCCTTGAGGTTGTCACTTCTGAGCATTCATTTTGTGAAACTTTCTGAAAGTGTTCAGGCAGATGGCTGCAACAACATGGCACTTATCTCAACAGGATTCTTACATTTCATGTGAACGCAAAAATCTATATTTATTACCTGACTTATATGTCCTTTAGCACAATGCAGTAAATTCAATCTCACAGAGTGTACTTGCCACCCTTGTCCTTTGCCTACACTACCATAAATACAGTCAACATCTATTTGACTGATACAATTTCTGAATTACCGCTTTATGATATTACACTCAGATTATACAGTGGACAAAACAATATACTGTATACGATCCATTAATCATAAAAATTACTTCTTTGTATTGCTTGCTACTGATACAATTCAGTCAAAATACATTTTAAAGTTCAATTGTCTCTAGTAAATAATCACATCTAAAATATGAAGTACTATTTTGTTGTATACACCTACTGTAAATTATAGCAGGACGGAGGTAGAGTAGCTAGTGTGGCTGTGCCAAAGTCCAGAATTTAAAAGCGAGCCTGGGAAGTTCTCATGTGATGTTTGAGTGGGCAATCCACCCACATGATAAATTAACTCATCTTTCAATTTAGACTGGTCCTAAAATCAAATGATGACCTACCCGGAGTTGTTTCCCCAACACATTTACTGTGATGCTGGGGTAGGCACTTTATCCCTACTACATAAATAAAATGAATGAATGGGTTAGAAAGAATACAATATACAGTATGTATGGACGCACAGAGTCTTTATGAGGAAATTCAATGACAATACTTGGAGAAACAATAGAAAACAATAAACAAATAGCTAACAAGTGTTTAAAATCAGTGTCATACAGATCATCATTTTAACTCGGTAATACTGAATATTTGTAACTTATTTTAAGATCGTAACTATCTGGAAAATTCCACTGTTTGTATACACTGTAAACACAGTGTACACTGTGTGGCTGAATTTAGTTCTTCAGTCCTCAGTTTGTGGTCTCTTTCTTATGATTAATATGCCCATTAATATAAAACTAAAACTGAAATATTAATATTCATATTTTTCTATAATTTTAATTTACAGAAATTCACAATTATTTGTTTTAATAGGTTTACTCCAAACATTAAGCTGTTTATTGTTGTTACACTGTTTGAAGATACAGGTACTGTCAGAACTCAAATGGTAAAGGGCTTGCCAAAAGGCACAATTTTTTGTTTGTTTTTTTTTTCCTTTTAAGATGGACCAGCAAACGAAGACTAGTGGAAACTCTACACAAAAATCAAAAATCGACATACCATGAACAGTTTCTAATGAAATTCCAAATCCTTTCCCTAACTACAATATGAAAGATTTTTTTCTTTTAAGACTAGAATCCAAAGTTTGGAATTCTGTGACAGAACAATGCCGTCTTAAACTTAAACATCAAGCATGATGCTACTTGTACTTGTCCTGTTGCTGTCATGTCACTGCACCATTGTCAACAACAATAGTGACTGTAGCACCTTGTGCAACTAAAAACACTTAATACAGTATTTACGTTATGAAAGAACAGGAGACTTTAACAGAGGCATTCAATGACCAAAAGAAGCAGCCAGGTTTAAATCAGAAACAACTTTACAAAGCTAGCAAGTCAAATGAGGAATGTGTTGGCAGAGGAGTAGTGGCATGTAATCTCAGAAAGGATTGAGAAAGGCATGCACATACATACCCAGAATAATAATGTAGCCATTCAGTTTAAAGACTTATCTAGTTAGGTGTGATAAATAAGAGGCCTGAGAGCAAGAATAGATTAGAGTTGGACTTCCTGTCCATCCATCTCTGTCAGCACATACCAGAAACTATTGCAAATCACTGGAAACCATTGTAAGTATTTTAGTTCTTACATGGTGCTGTTGGAAAGTGACCACTTCAAGCTGATGTTGCCTAGTATTAGCAGATACAGTAGGAAACTACAAAGGAGCATTTACTACAAAATCTTGGCATGTCTATGGCCAACAGCCAGTATTTCGAAAGAATCTAATATCAAACATCTTACACAACAGGTAATTAAAACTATTGTTCAATGGACATTAAATCCAAAGCCTGGACAGACTAAGCAGCAAGCAACAGATTTGTCATAGGAAGAGTAAACTTCACCCACCAGCAATATAGCCATATACAACAGCAGATAGGAATCCCCTCACAAACACTAGATCAAATATTTCCAAAAACACCCCGAAACTCAGAGCTCTGCCCATACATTTTTCTACCACACTTGCATATACTGTAAATGATCAAGTAATAAAAGTAAATAAGTCTGAATAGGCACAGGGCACAATAACATCTCATCCCCTGTCATGTTCAGAGGTCTTCGGAGATATGTTACAGAGCTGTCTTAACAGCATAATAGGCCGCCAGGCAAAGTAATGTGCTGGGGCCCCTGTGTTGACAGCAAAACAGAAGCATACATAAGCATCAGAAACATCGTGGGCCCGTATGCTCCTGGGGCCCATAGCCAGTGCTCATATGTTAAGCCAACCCTGGATACAGAGTATCAGGACCGAAGGTCCGTGGAACAGTAATGGTGGTATACAAAATAACAATAATGATAATAAAACCCGGGTTCACTTCCCGGGTCCTCACTATGTGGAGTTTGCATGTTCTCCCAGTGTCTGCATGGGTTTCCTCCGGGTACTCCAGTTTCCTCCCACAGTACAAAGACATGCAGGTTAGGTGCATTGGCGATTCTAAATGGTCCCTAGTGTGTGAGTGTGTGTGTGTGCACGCGCCCTGTGGTGGGCTGGTACCCTCCCCAGGGTTTGTTTCCTGCCTTGCACCCTGTGTTGGCTGAGATTGGCTCCAGCAGACTCCCATGACCCTGTAGTTAGGATATAGCGGGCTGGATAATGGATGGATGGCTAAGAATAATAAAAAAAATATATACTGTATATTAAGAATAATAATAGTAGTAATAATAATAATAATAATAATAGGTAGAGTAAGAAAATAAGGCATATTTATTGTGAAAAAAAATAAATCAATGTTCATTTAAAAGCAATACCAAAAAGTGTGAATGCTCAATGCGCAAGTCGAAAAGCAGAACTGTGAATGATGGAATGTTCACTAAAAGAAAAAAATTTTACAAATTCCAAATGCAATATGGCACATACATGTAAAAGAATATAACCCTACATTAAAAATCAATCCCTTTCTAAAGGGTTTTATGCAGTCAGCCCTCAAAATTTAAAGAAAAAATAAATTCCACAGCCTCACTCTGTGTCTAAAACTCTGAGTGAAACATGGCTTGACCTCCCAAAGCAGGAAAAACATTTAACAGTATGGAAGTACCCCTACAGCAGTTTTAACCTTGCACAGACTAAAATAACCGAATCTGACCTTCTCTTTGTCTCAACTGAACTCTGCTCAACTGAATGAAAATGTGGGTTTAGATTGAAAACATTTCCATTGACTAAGCCATGAACAGAAGTAAAAATCCATATTACTAACCGAGAATACACCGGATATGGACGCAGGGACACGGCGATGGGACCATGAGACGTACCGCGAACGAAGGAGTCAAGGCCCAAGAACGAAAGAGCTCAACTAATGTGAATGAGAAATGAAGCAACAACGTGCCCATAGCTACCACTAATGACACAACCACACAGAAAAGAGGATTCTGCGCTGCACCCCAGAGTCAAACGTGAGAGGCTACGGAGGCCCCACAGGTCCACAAAGATAGTACGAAAGGCGCAGGCGTCACCGCCATATTGTCAGTGGCACTACTGCGGAGTGAAGTTAGGAATAATGTGCTGCTTGGGATTGTACAAACCGCTGAACGCTTTACACCAAATTCAAACACAATACAGCTCAACGATACAAACACGAACCCACCTGGATAAGGTCAATGTACGCAGGCGCCTACACCGTGCGTCTGAAACTGCGGAAGCAAAGCAGGCACGGGTTCAAAACGAAGGACCTCAACTGGCGGATATACAAACACGAGCCCGCCTGGATAAAATCAATGAACGCAGGCGCCTACAACACGCGTCTGAAATGCCGCGGGCAAAGCGGGCACGGCTCCAAAACGAATAAGCTCGAGTAATGTATTTCAGGATATCCAACGCTGGGGGGTAGGTGAGCAAAGCGAGCAGGAGGCGGAGCCCCCTTGTAGCAAATAAAATGTAAAATTATATTATAAAAAGTGTTGAAAATAAGTCAAGGAATGTTATGCTAAAACTACACAATGCACTAGTAAAACCACATCAGGAGTACTGTGAGCAGTTCTTGACACTACGGTATAGGAAATTCACGGCAGCACTTGGAGCTGTGCAGAGAAGAGCATGCAGGTGCATCTAAGCATTTAAGGGCATGTCCTACTCTGACAAACTCAGAGAATTAAACCCATTTAGTCTTCAGTAGAGGAGACTACATGGGGAACTATGCATCCATCCATTTTCCAACCTGCTGAATCCGAACGCAGGGTCACGGGGGTCTGCTGGAGCCAATCCCAGCCAACACAGGGCACAAGGCAGGAACCAATCCCGGGCAGGGTGCCAACCCACCACAGGACATTACACAAACACAAGCACACACTAGGGCCAATTTAGAATCGCCAATCCACCTAACCTGCATGTCTTTGGACTGTGGGAGGAAACCGGAGCGCCCGGAGGAAACCCACGCAGACACGGGGAGAACATGCAAACTCCACGCAGGGAAGGCCCGGGAAGCGAACCCAGGTCCCCAGGTCTCCCAACTGCGAGGCAGCAGCGCTACCCACTGTGCCACCGTGCCGCCCCATGGGGAACTAATCTACATATATTTTAAATCCTCAAAGAGATTGATGAATAGATGAGCAGAATTCTTTCATCTTAATGAGGACTCTCATAATCGCACAGTTCAAGTAAAAGTAGAAACCTTGGCTCAACCTTTAAGAAGAATCTGGATAAGATATTGGGACAGCTTAGCTATTAGCTAAACAAAACTGGCTTGATGGACTGAATGGTCTCCACCTTGTTCGTTAAATTTCTTATATTCTTATACAGTCAAGGCCGAAATTATCGGCTCTCCTGGAATTTTCCCAGAAAATGCACCAATTCTCCCAGAAAATTGTTGCAATTACAAATGTTTTGGTATACACATATTTATTTCCTTTATGTGCATTGGAACAACACGAAAAAATAGAGGAAAAAAAAAGCCAAATCTGACATCATGTCACACGGAACTCCAAAAATAGGCCAGACAAAATTATTGGCACCTTTTCAAAATTGTGGGTAAATTGTTTTATTTCAAGCATATGATGCTCGTTTGAACTCACCTGTGGCAAGAAACATGTGCTGGCAATATAGCAATCACACCTGAAGCCAGTTAAAATGGAGAAAAGTTGACTCAACCTTTCTGTTGTGTGTGTGTGAGTGTGCCACACTAAGCATGGAGAACAGAAACAAGAGCAGAGAATTGTCCGAGGACTGGAGAACAAAAATTGTGGAAAAATATCAACAATCTCAAGGCTACAAGTCCATCTCCAGAGATCTTCATGTTCCTTTGTCCACTGTGCGCAACATAATCAAGAAGTTCACAACACATAGCACTGTAGCTATTCTCCCTGGACGTGGACGGAAGAGAAAAATTGATAAAAGACTGCAACGAAGGATAGTCCGAATGGTGGATAAACAACCCCAATCAACTTCAAAACATATTCAAGCTGTTCTGCAGACTCAGGGTGCAACAGTGTCAGCTTGAACTATCCGTCGACATCTGAATGAAATGAAACGCTATGGCAGGAGAGCAAGGAGGATCCCACTGCTGACACAGAAATGTAAAAAAGCCAGACTGGAGTTTGCCAAAATGTACTTGAGGAAGCCAAAATCCTTCTGGGCGAACGTCTTGTGGACAGAGGAGACCAAGGTAGAGATTTTTGGTAAAGCTCATCATTCTACTGTTTACAGAAAATGGAATGAGGCCTACGAAGAAAAGAACACAGTACCTACAGTCAAACATGGTAGAGGTTCTAAGATGTTTTGGGGATGTTTAGCTGCCTCTGGGACTGGATGCCTTGACTGTGTGCAAGGCATCATGAAATCTGAAGACTACCAAAAGATATTGGGGCGCAATGTAGGGCCCAGTGTCAGAAAGCTGGGTCTGCGTCAGAGGTCATGGGGGTTCCAGCAGGACAATGACCCCAAACATACCTCTAAAAGCACCCAGAAATGGTTGAAGACAAAGCACTGGAGAGTTCTGAAGTGGCCAGCAATGCATCCGGATCTAAATCCGATTGAACACTTATGGAGAGATCTCAAAATTGCTGTTGGGAGAAGGCGCCCTTCAAATCTGAGAGACCTTGAGCAGTTTGCTAAAGAAGAGTGGTTGGAAATTCCAGTTGAGAGGTGTAACAAACTTGTTGATGGTTATAGTAAGCGCTTGATTTCAGTTATTTTTTCCAAACGGCGTGCAACCAAATATTAAGTTGAGGGTGCCAATAATTTTGTCCAGCCCGGTTTTTCAGTTTTGTGTGAAATTATGTCAGATTTGGCTTTTTTTCTCTGTTTTTTTATGTTGTTCCAATGCACATAAAGGAAATAAACATGTGTATACCAAAACATTTGTAATTGCAACAATTTTCTGGGAGAAATGGTGCATTTTCTGGGAAAATTCCAGGGGTGCCGATAATTTCGGCCATGACTGTATATGAGCTGCCCCAGCAAGCAAACAGATCAAGTTTACTCCAGGTCAAAATATAGTATAACCAGATCGTAACCCCCTTCTACCTGGCTTCGCTCCTAACCTGGACCTTATCTGTGGATGTTGTGCTATACACACATACATATAAAGGCTACCAGCAGCACCCAGGATCTGCACTCCTCCCTATTTACCATAGCTGGTGCCCTTAACAGACCATCTGCCCTTTCATCAGCACCACTATTCAAAAACCCCATGGTGGTAATGAAAAAATACTGGGATAAACCAACAGGCATGGCTCTCCACTAGAGGGCCCACTGAATACAAACACCAGTCACACTGTCCACTCCAAACTCTATAAAGTACAGCTGCTCCCCATGTACCCAGAACTCAGGCTACAAAAAGGACATAGCAGCGCTAGAAAAGGTCAAGAGAAAAGCTACTAGGCTCATTCCAGGTCTACAGGGGATGAAAGATTAAAAAATTTAAAGATTAAAAGCCTTTTCAGTGTAAGCAAAAGAAGATTAAGAGTAGACATGATTGAAATATATATAAAATAAAATAAAATAAAAAAAAGAATTTTTTTCTTTACACAGACACATGGAATACGTTATCAACTAATGTGGTAGACAGTAGAACTTTAGGGACTTTCAAAATTAGACCTGATGTTTTGTTTTTTTTTGTTTTGTTTTTTTTAAGAAGAATTAAAAGGATAGGGGGGGTGACCTTTGTTGGGCTAAATGGCCGGTTTTCATCTAGAGTGTTCTAAAATCCAATAACCAATATCATATTTACAAGCACTTTTAGTCAATGCCACTTGCAACAACCAGATTAAAAAAAAAAAAAACTAAAACAATTTAGTTTACCAACATCCTCTTTGATTCCAATGATGTGGGCATTACTGCCCTCCAGCTCCATAGGTTTGATACCTGGCAACATCACTGAAACTTCCATGGTTTTATTGTAATAGCCTCTTGTTTCCATTACTGTTCTAAACTCCGATTGGATCATCTACTGCTCAGATTTAACCTTCTTTCCTGTTTGTTTGGAGCTCTGTCTCTGAAGTATGGAAACACACATGGCAATAACCTGATCAAACAAAAATTGTGTCACATTGTTCAAGAGAGCGTCCACATTTGATCTGTAAGTTTGCTCAGGCATGGCTGTTTCCATACAAAGACACCTCTTCACAGAGTTGGAGATTTCAGAGTGAGAACATCTAAACCCATATATTTTCAGAAAGAAAAAGTTAAAGTGGGAGATTCACATTTACTAACAGTGTAGCCTTGAGAAAATGGGGCAAGAAAATTAAAAAGACACCTTTCCACCTTCAAAAGTGACGTCATCCTTAATGTCCTTACAAATGGCTTAAATGAACATCACAAAACGGTCTATTTTGAATGACATTGTCTTGAACCATCTTGAATATGGACATAAAAATTTTAAATCCATATCGTTAGTAGTTTAGCTATCGCTGCCAGTGATAAACAAAATATTTTCTTGATAGCACAAAAAGCAAATCTATTTATAAATAGTTTTGTATCAAACACATTCCATGCAAACTCTTAAGACTGCTTGCTTTTTCTCTTGGACAACAGAGTTCAAGCTGGACTAAAAAACAAGTACTAGATAGATAGATAGTACTAGACTTTTTACATACAATAGATACTGTCTACTGGAATGGTCTCTTGACTTCTACCATCCTAATGGCACTAAAATAAAATGTTAGGTTATATCATTAAAACTGCTGAATTTAAATCAAGAGACATTATGCTCAGGCTATACAGTGCACTAATGAAACTGCATCTGCATTACTGTGTGTAGTTCTGGTCACTACACTACACAAAAAAAGACACAGCAGCACTTGAAGCTGTGCAGAGGAGGGCTATCAAGTGCATTGTAGAACCTGAAGACATATCCTACTGTGACATTCTTAGAAAATTAAACCTGTTTAGTCTCAAGCTGAGAAGTCTGCATGGGGACTTAAATTCAGGTTTTTAAAATCAAAGGCATTGATAAAGTAGATCCATCTACTTCTGGTTCCTTCAGCTTAACAGTGAATAGCATACTCGAGGTCACCAGTGGAAATTAAGGGGAAGTGCATTTAGGACTGAAGCCAGAAAGCACTTCTTTATGCAAAGTGTTGTAGGAATCTGGAACAAACTACTGAGCCATATAGTTGAAGTAGAAATCATGGCAACATTTATGTAACTGGATGAGATACTGGGACAGCTTAGCTCTTAGCTTAAACAACAAATAAACAAAAACTTTATGGGCTGAAAGGTCTCCTCTTGTTTGTTACATTCCTTAAGTTCTTGTTTTTGATGTTCTTACACTATGCAACCATTGGCCAGCAATAACTTTAGCAGCCATAATCTTGCATAAATTTCCACTCACATGAAAGCTGTTCAAGTTGAAAAAGAAGTAAAAGCAAATAACAAAACATTGCCCTTGTCAATTGTGTAAGGAATAAACAATTTTGATTATAAAAAAGTTGGAAAACATAGATAACTTTATTCTGAGAATCTATTATCCAAGTTATCTATTTAAGGAAGTTCATTGGGGGGTGGGAATTCTCTTACCTTAACTTCACAATTAACAATGCATATACTTAAAAACATGTAGTGTGTGTGTGTGTATGTGTGTAAGTATGCGTAATTGTATTAAGGTCTTTTAATAGTCGTTCCCCCCCTAAGCAAACTACTTTTTTTTTTTTTTTTTTTTTTTTTAAAAAGAATTGATTGCCAACTCTGATAAGGAGCCCCATGAGCACAGTTAATTCAGGTCACCAGACTGAAGGGTAAAGGGGGATTTATTTTTAACAGCCAGATACAGAAAAGAGTACAAAGAGGAAGCAAAACGAGTAGAAAAGATCTACAAATACATGTTAAAAAAAAAAAAAACACACACACAAGTAAAAGTTTAATAATTTAATCATCAAACAATTTACTAAAGTCTTGATCTTGACCAGCCTACAGCATTTTGAAGGACCACTCCCACTCCTCCCCTAGTCTCTTTATCTCATTTCCACCCGGCAGAAGGTTATGTAGCATTCAAAACAGTTCTGCCATAGCTTCTACCCCTTGGATGTCCCGACTCAGGTTTGTGCTGCCCTGCTGCCCCCTCCCCTCTTCAGATCTGCTCTGAGTAGGTTGGTTTTTTTTTTTGTTTTTTTTTATTAGGACATTATTTTGTGAAATTACACTCCCTCTTATGACAAAGGGTAAACCTATTGGTGCCTTTAGCAAAAATGATAAGAAGGACTTGAAGTTGTATATGCCACAATAACAGACCCCAGGGGTTCATTTCCTAATTTCAGCAGCTCTGTGTACGACTTTATTTTTCTACTTTTATTTTTCTCTTTTTTATTGATCACTCCTATCACTTTATTTTATGTGGATTCATTCCCTGGACACACTTACTTTTGTGAAATTCCCCTAGGGATTAATAAAGTACAAGGGGGCTTCGCCCCCTGCTCGCTTCGCTCGCCTACCCCCGGCGTTTTGAACCCGTGTCCACTGGGCAGCCAGGTGTGAGGATGACGCACGTTTAATACGGAGCGCTCACCCGTGTCACTCTGGGGCTCTCCACTGGTAATACGGAGTCCCGTCCGTACCATTTATGACGTTTTACTTTGCGTTCCACTCATGTCTTTCATTTGAGACCTCGCTTTATTCTGTTTTTGTTATAATGACACCTGGTCCGTGGCGATTTTATTTTTTTCAGTTCGTATATCGTGTAGTCAAGCTCTTTCTTTTTGGAGGAGTCTCTGCCTGGTTTGCGTCATTTCAGACGCACGTTGTAGGCACTTGCGTTCATTAATTATATCCAGGCAGTCGCGTGTTTGTATCTCGGGCACTCGAGCTGTGTCGTGTTGAACCCGTGCCTGCTTTGCCTATGCAGTTTGAGATGCGCGTTGTAGGAGTCCACGTTCATTAGATCTACGCATTAGTGCCACTCACAATATGGCGGCGACGCCTGCGCCTTCCGTATTATGTCGGTTCTTACCATGCTGTGCAGGCGCCTTTGCCTTTTGTATTTCACTGCGCGTTCTGACGGCCGATGTAGGCGCCTGAACCTTCAGGGTCCGCCTCCGCTGTGTGTTGTGGACGTTTAACTGTCGTTGTTTCGGCTTTTATATTCTGTATCCTGGTCTGCATGTGTTTAGTGCCCAGGTTTGTTTGTAGCTGTCGCATTCCAGTTTTCATCATCTGTAACCCGCTCTTCATGTGTTCGTCCCCGTTGTTTAATCCCTTTATGAAGTTTTACTTCGTTTCCTACTCTGTGTTTTATTTCTGAGGGCTTTGTTTTGTAACCTGCTCTCTATGTGTTTGTCCCTGTTCTTTAACCTCTTTATGACGTTTGACTTTGTTTCCTACTGTGACGGTTCGTAGTCTCTCCCGTTTTGCTCTGGTGCGGGGGGCTTTGTGTGGTGTCTGCGCACGTGCGTAGTCTCTCCCGTTTCACTGGGGGGGGTGCTATGTTTCTTTAATCCCTTTATGGGGCTTTGTTCTGTAACCTGCTCTTCATGTGTTTGTCCCTGTTCTTTATCCTCTTTATGACGTTTTATTTTGTTTCCTACTCTGACGGTTCGTAGTTTCTCCCGTTTTGCTCTGGTGCTTGTGGCTTTGTGTGGCGCACGTGCGTAGTCTCTCCCATTTCACTATGGGGGGGGGGGGGGGGGCTTTGTGTGGCGCCTGCGCACTATGTCTTTTGCGTCCACGGCCCATGTCCCTGCGTCCATCCGGTTTACCATTCTCGTTTAGTAATATGGATCTATCTATCTAATGGGGTACTACGGGTCTATCTTAGTCCATTACACAAAACAAAAAATGGGCACCAGTAATATACACTGCCCAGCATAAATGAATATACCTCAAAAGATTTTTCAGAAAATCATCCATCTCCCTTTACAATTAACACTTGCTATAGGATCCTATGCCATAGAATAATAGTTTAGCAAATCTGGTTTATTGGTTGCAAATGTGATCTGTCAGCACAAAAACAAAACTGGAATTTTTTTAACAATGTAATTTAAGACCATGGTGCAAAAATGAATACAGTAATCCCTCGCTACTTCGCGGTTCACTTTTCGCGGATTCACGACTTCGCGGGTTTTTAAATACAAGTGATTGTCCGCCTATCGCGGAAGTTATGTTCCAGACCCATCAGCAACAGGAGAAAATCCGCGATATAGAAAGACCATATAAATAAACATTTTTATAGTTTAAGCCTTAAAATACCCATCCCACATGCTTTAAACACATGTAAACTTATAAAACACACTTTGTTAACACATATGATGTGTGGATGTCGGGCTAAGGATATGAGTAACATCTCACTATTATAAAACATTTTAACTTCACGCAAGACAAGACAGTGAGACAGGAAAATTGGTGATGTACAGGCTTTTAAATTATTGACAGGCAGAGCGACAAGCAGCACAAAGCCAGCACAAAGTCCACTTCTCCTTAGCGTTCATTCAGCTCCCCACCCCCTTGACAATGCGAACTGCGCCTCCCGGGAGGGGGGTTTGAGCGAACATGCGTTCAGCCCTCACAAAAACACACCCCCACTCCTCCTCCTCCTTCTGAACGCGCAGAGCGACAAGCAGGCATTTTGGCAGAAGCAGCACAAAGTCCATTTCTGCTCAACGTGAGTTCAGCTGCCCCCCCTTCACAAAGCGAGTGCAGACACATTGACGTCTGATCGCTGCGTGCAGTGTGCAGTGTTGGTCTCCGGTGTTTAAGAATGTAGAAAGTGTTTAAGAGCATAGGAAGTGTTTATAAGAGTGTGGGAAAGGTTAACAAGAGAGTGAGAAAGGTTTATAAGAGTGTGGGAAGGGTTTATAAAGCCTTAAAATATGTATAAATAATAAAATAAATATAGGTCGCTACTTCGCGGATTTTCACCTATCGCGGGGGGCTCTGGAACGTAACCCCCGCGATAGGTGAGGGATTACTGTATACCCCAATGGGAGTCTTAGGAATAACATGTTGAATTTCTGTTAATTAGTATTTTATCACAACAGAGGAGTCTAATCAATCAAACAGGTGAACACTTAACATACACTTAATTTTCAGTTAACAGGTAAAATCACCTCCCATTCAATGCTGACAATAATGGAGCCACATGGAAGAGAAATATCAGAAGATTCAATGAAGTGACTTCTTTACACAAAAAAGGTCAAGGCTACAAGAGAATTAGTAAAGCATTAATAAATCAGGTGAAAATTCAAAAAGATGGACTTGTGGTAAGCTCTCAGACATTCAGGCCGATCATGGAAAGCAAAACTAACACCTCAACATGAATGTTTCGTGATAAGAACAGTTGAGGAAAATTGCAAGGCAAGTTCATCACAGTTAGCTAATGCAGTAGAAGACCAAACTGAAGTGACTGTTTCTAGTAACACAATATGATGTACACTGCAGAGGTTTGGCATACAAGGGTATCAATCAAAAAGGAAGCCACACTTCAAGCCCATTTAGCATTTGCCAGGGCCCATGATGACAAAGGCAAAGACAATTTAGACTCACTTTGGAGTGATGAGACAAAGGCACATCTTTTTGGAACTGATGGCATCCAAACTGTATGATGTCACAAGGACAAGGAGAAAAATGAAAAATGCATGGCACTCACAGTAAAGTATGGTGGTGGAAGTGTTCATCTGTGGGGCTGTATGAGTGCTACATGTGTCTGGGACTTGTACTTCATTGATAGCACCATGAATTCACAGATGTACTGCGAAATGCTGAAGGAGATGATGTTACCATTTCTCTGTGCCCTGGATTTCCAGGCACTCTTTCAACATGATAAATGATCCAAAACATACATCCAAGCCCACTGCTGCATTTCTGAGGAAGAACATTTCGATTTTTTTAACTCATTTTTGTCAAAATTCTAATTATTCAAGTGTTCACTGAGAAATGAATAAAAATCTTAATTTTCAAATAGGATGTACTGATTTACGCCACTTACTGTAGGCATGCAGAGTGTCGTTTTAAGCTATTTCGAAGTTGCGGACCACCAATACGGTAATACTTTTTACATTTAATTCTTTACTAGTGGCCCTACCCCACTAAGAGCCACTCCCAGAAGATTAAAAATGACAGATTTCAAACATAAATATGTTGGGTATCATTTTAGACTACTTCAAGGTCGGTGATAATACGTTAGTTTTGATTTTTGACGCTTTACTAAGGATCTAGCCTACTATGGACCTCTATTAAATGGTGAAAAACAACAAAGTTCTATTACAATTGAGAATGTTTAGACTAAAAAATTACATTGAAGTAGGGGTGGGCGGTATGACCAAAATTCTATATCAGGGTATTTTTCTAAATTATCCCGGTTTCACGGTATTCGACGGTATTTTTTTCCCCATGCATGAGTGGATGTTAACCACATTTTCCACTGCAATTACTGGCTAAGAATAACCTATTCCACTGTCAAGAGTATTGTACATTGTACAAAAAAAAACATTTTAATGTGCACACAAGTATTAATACAGGTTTGCATTGCCCCATAAAGTGATAGTTTTCAAGGGGGTGGCACTAATGAAGAAGGTATCACATTGCATGACAGATGCAGTCAAAATATAGAACCTTTTTATTGAACAAATTTTGTAAAAACTTAAACTATAATTTTGACAACATATTTTCAACCATACAAAGAGGCATTTAGACTTAGTAAAATATCCAGAAGTGCTTGTCAAAAGTTGTATTGCACTGAATATGTCTTAGAAAAGGAATAAATAGTAAATATTTTTTGTAAACCAACTACACTTTCTGTTAATGTTAATCTCTGTCCACTGACACGTTAAAGAGACTTTTTAAACAACTTTATCATCATTAAACTGCATAATATTTAAACTAATAAATAATAACAATAAAATAAATAATAGTATTATTACTGATAGTTGCACTATTACGTTCAGTGTAGAGAACTTTATCGCAGGTGTGACGAGGCTCTAAAAAACTGGATGTATGAATGGGTATCGCACAGGTTTAACTTAAATATTGTATAAATGTTGGGTTTGTGATCTGGTGGTCGGAGACACGAACACAGAATTCAATGCATGTTCTTCTGAGCGGGCTTTCTTTATTGCACGCGTGCTGTCTCTATCTGACGTACTAAAACCCCAGTTCCTATCCGTCCTTTTTCTTTCTTCACATAACCAATCACCACACGATAAATGTCTTTGTGAAATTAAAACTAATTATAAACTTAGCCCACGGAGTGTTCAGAACTTTAAAAATATCTTCGTTATATATGTTTAATTATGCCATCCATTCAGAGTTGCGCCCATCTCTGAACGAGTCGCCAGCACATCAAAGGATGAATATAAGCAAAACATACACTAGCAGGGTCAATATAGCACAACAAAACCCCACATTCTACATGACTTTGAAAGGAAACTGAAGCGCCGAGTAAACCCACCAGAAAAACAAGCAAATGCAAGGCAGGCACGCCGCCGTGCCCCCATATGATTAATGCATGCTTTAATGCATTTCACCATGAAAATTATATTAAGTATTTATTTTAGCATTCTAAATGTTCAGAGAGAAGGAAGATCATGAAGTGAATGTATTCTGTGCGGGATTCGCTGCCGGCGCCTCCTCTTAATGCAAGAAGAAGTCAGTTTAAGAATCACTTAACACAAAGCATTTAATGTGCTATATAACTTAAGACGGGGTTTGAAAACATGTCGTCACACTATTACACAGTACCCAGGTACATTACACTGTATTGAAAACAAATAAAACAAGTACAACTTGGCTTGCAGTATTATCCAGTAGTATAGAAACAGTATTTAAACATCTGACCTTTTAAAACTAAAGTATCTCCAGGCTCTCTGTCCATTTTCACCACACAGCTTTCCTATGCTACCGCCCACTATTTGGTGGTGTAGCAGTGAAAAAGAGCCCTAGTGCAACAAATCTGTGTTTAGCGGTGTAGCAGTGAAAAAGGTCCCCACTTGAACAGTTTCCCGTTGCGCCACGTTCCGAACGTCATTTAGGCAATTTAAACCGGTGTTGCGGTATAAGAAAAATCCCTATCATAAAAAAACGGTTTTCAGTATGAACCGGTATACCGCCCAGCACTACATTAAAGCAGACATTTTAATATTTTACACAACTATGCATGCATGCATTATGTGAAGCAATCCATTACATTTCTTATTAACACCCAGAATTAGGGAGGCCTTTGCCAATTCTGACTTTTTCTCCCAATTTCTCTTTTTTTTCCCCCTTTTGGTACGCAGATTTCCTATTTTAAACAATTTTAATGTATGCTTTTAAAATACAATGCTGTAAAACACTATTCAAAGCATTTTGAGAGACTGCTGTAAGAGTGCTAAGTGATACATATCTATAATTTAGGAATTGTTATCTCTAAGACTGAAGAAGAAATGGATTTCTTCATATAAAAGAGAAGTTACTATAAGCTCAGGGATGCTTTGTAGGTTGATCAGATCAAAATGATTTGCTGAGAATTGTAGCCCTCCAGGCATAAATGAAAAAAAAAAAAAAACAATGCAATGATTTAAAAACAAGATAATTTATGAACTCATTCAGCTTGTTTGATCTTAGCCAGCATGCCTACACATTAAGCGAGAACACACACTGGATTTGGCAATTTCAAAAGGACTAGAAGTAGACATGAATGCATGTTGTGAATATTGGTATTTGTGACCACTTCATTTTATTTAATAAAGAAATACAGGTGACTAAAACTAAAGAATAGCATATTGTTAAATGTGTTTTTAATGACACAGCAGAATCAAAACCAGGTTATATAAATCATTTTGGTGTATGTATTTTCACTTTTTTTTGACATATGCATGTATTCACACTCAAATCCATAAAGTTTTATAAACAAGTTCCTGGTCTACCAGATATACTGTAACTGAAAGGATGTGCCAATAGCTATGGAAATTACATGTTTACAGCAAAAATGGTAGAGTATGATGATATGACCCCTATCAAAGATCTTTAAATTGCACAAGAGCACAAACAAGACAGGATGGGGAAAGTCTTTCCTTGAGGAAACTGATTTGTACTAAAAGGAGGAGGACACAAAGAGAGCTTTGAGCAAAAAGGTTTTAATACATAAAATGTACGGCGAAGCAGATCACAACTAGTACTGCCAAACACTTTTCCTGCATGACCTCTTCAGACTCCGGATAAAGAAGAGCAAAAAGCTCACATTATAATGTGCATCTAACTATAACAGAAACAATGGCCCATCCACCCATCGAGTTCCTGACTTGTCCAGTTTAATTTTAGGATGGGGAGTGGTTGGGGGCTCAAAAGACTATTCCAGAAGTAATGGACACAAGGCAGGAACCAAACTCTACACTAGGCATCAGTTCACTAAGTCCCCATCACATTAGCTGGGCAAAAACTACTGAACAACTTCCTTACCCAGAAGCATACCATTACTCAGTCTCCTAGAGTCGGTAAGATGTGTGTGAAGGTGTATAAAGAGTCTAAATTCTTTCAATAATAAATTTGTATATGGATTGATTATAAAAAACAACCAAACCATCTTCACTGCTAATTCCTATTATTATTGGCGGAGTGGTGGCTCTGAGGCTAAGGATCTGCGCTGGTATCCCGAAGGTTGCCGGTTCGAATCCCCGTCACTGCCAAAAGAGATCCTACTCTGCTGGGCCCTTGAGCAAGGCCCTTAACCTGTAATTGCTCCAGGGGGCGCTGTACAATGGCTGACCCTGCGCTCTGACCCCAAGGGGTATGCGAAAAAAACAAACAAAAAAAAAAAAACTAACAAACACTGTGTAAGTCGCTCTGGATAAGAGCGTCTGCTAAATGATGTAAATGTAAATGTTAATCTTGACAGCCAATACAACTGCTAAAGAAACCTCATTGCAGTTACATTATGTAAATTGTTATCAACTAGAAACCTTAAATATAATCTCCTATCAATTGTTGTTTTTATTAATAGGATTACTCGGAATTTGATAAAAGCATTACCTACTTTGGTAATAGTGTACAATGTACTGAACTTGATTTTGGGTTCTTGCTATTGAAAGTTAGTGTTAATCACATGCCATTTGTAAAGAACATTTTAATGCCATTAAGCCAACTTTCCACCACAAGCCAAAGTGATGCACTGTGGCCTGTAGACTCAAAGCATGTTTCCACCCCAAGTTTACTTGCTCAGCTATTATCTCGGCTTCTTCTAACAAGGTTAGAGTTTAGACTTTTTGGTAGCCTGAAGTAATGGTATATCAAGACTTTTTAGTAGCCTCAAGTAATTGTTGAGTGAATGAATGAATGAATACATACATAAATGTTACTATTCCTGAATAAATCTGAGCCAGTTTTTTCTGTAAAAAAAAAACTCAGGCAAATACTGAGATGAACATAAATTCTATTTTGTAATTAGCATCACAAGTATAGCTACGTAGCATAAAATTATCAAAGCTTTCTTTCAATAAAAATCTGTACCAATTTCTTGAAGTGGAGAAATATTTTCAATGTGGAAGCCATAATGCCACACATAATGGCAAGCTCTTTTTAAATTTGATATCTTATGCAGATTCGTATCTTATTTGTGTCAATTCATATTTTCAATATTTCTTAATATTTTTATTTTATTAATTTTCATTGTAATCATTCCATACAAACAGATCAATTTATAACCCAACAAATTTGAAGACAAATCAAACCCCACCCCTGAGAAGGAGAGCTTAGCTAAAGGAAAATTGCTTTAAGCTTTTTAATAAGGCAACATTAGACAAAAGAAGGGGAGAAGTAAATATCTATATAAATAAGAGATGGGGAAGGGAGTTAAATGCAATAATAGTTAATTCTCTTATTCTAAAATAATATTGATTAAATCCTGCCAAGTTTTGAAAAAATTTTGTACAGATCCTCTAACTGAAAATTTGATTTTTTCCAATTTCAAATAATATAAAACATCAGTTTCCCACTGACTTATAAGAGGAGAATTAGGATTCTTCCAATTTAACAAAATAAGTCTGCGTGCCAAGAGTGTAGTGAATGCAATCACCGTTTGTTTGTCCTTCTCCAATTCAAGTCCATCTGGAAGGACACCAAACACAGCTGTTAGTGGGTTAGGAGGGATTGTGATACTAAGGCTGTCTGAGAGGCACTTAAAAATTTTTGTCCAAAATGATGTTAGTTTGGTGCAGGCCCAGAACATGTGACCCAGTGAGGCAGGAGCTTGGTTGCAGCGCTCGCAGGTTGGATCCTGGCCTGGAAACATTTTGGACAGTTTTAAGCGAGACAGATGAGCTCGATATATAATTTTTAGTTGAATAATTCTATGCTTTGCGCATATAGAACTCGAGTGAATTCTCTGCTTTGCTACCTTCCACTCCTTTTCTGATATATTGATTAAGAGATCTTCTTCCCAATGTCCTCTTGGATCTTTGAAAGGTAGGGACTCTAATAAGATTTTATATATTGCGGAAATAGTGTTTGTTTCCTCGGAATTGAGCAGTATTTTTTCCAGCATTGTGGAGGGTGCAAGGTGGGGGAAATCGGGCAATTTCTGTTTAACAAAATTTCTAATTTGAAGATAGTAAAAGAAATGTGTAGCTGGGAGGTTAAATTTTGAACGTATTTTCAATATTTCCCTAGTTTAAAGTTCTGACTGGAAAAAGTAAGCAGTAATTAGAATAAGATTAGATTACAGATATCTACAATTTCTAAAATAGGAAATCGCAATTAAACATTAAAACGCTGTTTTGACTATTCCAAATATAATTGCAGCCAACTCAAATTGAACGCTCTCTAGAAGTCAAAAGAAAAAGTCCTTCACTTCTACATTACATACTGCGAAACAAAGTGCAGAGATCTCCAATGCTCATTCTGACTAGTCTCAAATTTGAATTAGTTCTAGTCAAAATTATATTTCAGGTATCTAAAATGTAACTAACCTATCAGAATATAAAGGCCAGTTGAACAATCAGCCTTTCAGAAAGTCAAAACTACAGTATAGTGTTGTCACCATAATGTTGGATTCAGACTCAAGCTGCATTAGTGCCTAGTTGTGAAAACATCTAGTGAAGAGTACTAAAGGCTTTCAAGTGAATATGAAGGAATAAAAACAAAAGACAGAACCACTGATTATAATGGCTGAGGTGTTAAATGCAGCAGCCTCATTCAAAGCTAAAAAAATAATAATAATATTAATAATAATAAGAATAAAGAGGCATCACACAGTTCAGACCACCTTCAAAATAAAATTACAAGCCTCATCCTTTGCCCTGCACACTTTGCTTTTACACCTAATGTACCCAAAGATTCTGCCCCTCCAAGGAAAATAACATCATTGAGGCTTTTGTCACATCATCTTCAGATTTAATTAAATTTAGCAGCTGATCAGACTATATTCATACTGACAAGACAATAAGAATGATGTAGCCATGAATTACTACAAATACCCAACTTATGAGCCAATTCTAAACTACTGAAATAAAAGGAAAAACAAAGTTTAAATGTTTAAAAAAGTTTAAAAGTTTAAATTTAAAATAATTAAAGAGTTTTTTTTTTCCTTTTATGCAGTGACTCATCTAAGTATCACATTAAGTCAAATATTGCTAATCACAGACTGCAACCAACTTAAATAAGTAGGTTATACAGCTTAAATGTGGGTCACAAATTGAAACTCTAATCGCAGTTCACCATGAACTGTTTTAGTCATCTCAACGGTGAAGAACAAAAATGTGGCCGTTCTGAAAATCCAGCTTTGAATTATTTCTCCTGACAAAAGGTGTTGCTGACATCTTTTAGGAAACCTCATTATAATGACTGGCATATTATTCACCCCATTACACTATGTATTCAACTATCTCCCAATGCTAGTGTTAGATGGTATTTCTTATGAAAATATTTTCTAGTCAATCTTGAATATTCTCAATCTTTTAAGGAACATGTATCTCTTTCTAAAAAGGTGTTACTTACAAATTGCAAGCACCATTAAGGAAACAGGGTTAATAAGGAGTAAAAAAATTAAAAAAAATATGAATACTGTAAATTATTTGCAAACTATAACTGTAAGAATTATGTTGCATTCCTGGGAAGTTTTTTTTTTTAAGAAATGAAAGACATGGAACTTCTAGACAGAAGCACAAAATCAAGAGTAACAATATTGCCAAAACCCAATGTAAAATAGTAAATTAAAAAATTTACCAACACATAAAAACAGTAGCTAACATTACCTAGCCCAGAACATCCAAGGGGATGAAAGATAGCCAACAGAATGCCCTCGTGGACATTAAGGTGACAGGATTCTCAGGTATGGTTACTTGTAAAACTGTTACAACTGGCGGCGTGTTTAGTGGATGTGCTGATCTCTTACATACAATCCTCTATGATATTCTTCCTTCCTTCATGTATGTTATTATTTTCAGGTCAAAAAAAAAAAATCCTTAAAAAGGTCTGCACACTTTTAATATAAAAAAAAGAAATTAAAACAGCAGGTTCCTTTATTCGTTTTTTTTTTTTTTTTTTTACATATACAAAGGGTGGGAAAAATTAGGTTTACAATTGTTCGTATGGAAAAAAACATGCAGGTTATGATTACTACACTCAAGCACACTTTAATATTAATAATATGAAGACAACAAATAACACAACTAAATATAAATACAAGAATAAACTGTTTCATGAACTCACAACTGGAATCCTAGTTTTACCCACCCCTATATATACAATTAATTACAAATAGAATAAGCTAGTGACAAATCACCACTGAAAAACATTGAAATGTTACTGAACAAAAACTGACAACACACCATGGCATACCCATTTTGGCCACTGAAAATGTATCTTTGGGTGGAGGGGAGTATTAAGGTAATACTCTACTCAGAAAATGATATTTTGTTAAATGTTAATTCTGCCACGTGGCTTGTAGTGATGGGCGAGAAAAAATTTTAATCTTGTGTTTTCACTGAGAATGAAGATAAACCTTTTGACATAATGGGAATCTATGTTGAGCAATATGGGACCAAAGCAAAAGATACAAAAACATTAATGAAAAAAAATCTCACACTACTCCTGTCACATAATCCACATGTCAGGTTTTCTAGAGGCATGGTCACAATGGACAAAATGCTTGCACTTTTTTGCTAAATTATTTTTAAATAAATACCTCTGAAATAAAATGAAGCATTGCACACAGAGAAAAACAACGCTGTAGCTCTAAACAATGCAATTAATAAGGATATATGTAAACAAAACATTTGATTCAGTAATACTTACTCAGACCTAGCATGTACCCAGTGTGGTTCAGATTCATTTTACCATTTTGGAACACAGTAAGTTACAAGTCTGACATTCTCAAATTCATCACAGTGCATCTTCTTTGAGAAAGATGGCCATTTCAGATTTCAGAGACGTGTGACACGCGTCTTAAGGTTTTATTAGTGTACAAGGCACAACACTTACTACAGACAAGTTCTTATGTTTTGGTTTACACTTCACTGGTGTAGTGTAGCATAAATCAACCTAGAGGTTAACTGTATACTCAACATGGTGGATGATGGAATGTCTCTCTCTCTCTCTCTCTCCCCCTCTCCCCCCGTCACTTCAGTACAAAAACTGCACACTTCAAGCCCAAAAACGCATGCAAGGTCTTACTAACTCCAAATAACTTCAACAGATGGTATTAAAACATGCAGCGTTCGGGTTAGTAACCACACTGCTGATTCACATGCGAGTAAACTAAAAAAAGCACAAACAACAACAGAAGATCACTATAGCAAATTAAACTTAACAGCAACAGATTACAAGTTTAACTTGTTGATAAACTGTGCCCCCACTATTTATGGCTAAATCTGGACGACTTCTCTATATCAAACACATTTTTCTTATTACAGCATGTACTCTAAGACCATAATCTCAACCACTGGTTTCTTACACAACTGAAAATGCATTCATGGTACAAGGTAGTGGTTACCTTTACTTGTGTTTATGTTAATTTTACAGCACACCAAATATGTAAGCACAACATTTTAGACTCAACGGATTTAAAAATCATTTGCCAACATAAAAACACTGTACAAAAATGTTAAGGACACGACCCAAAACACAAATTACCCCAAAGAAAGTATGGGATAAACTTCTCTGTTCAAGGAAATGCACTTCCATACTGAACATTCTCACACAAGATCCATTCTTAGAGTGCAAAAAATGGACACTCTTCAGCCTCACAAAAGAATAACGACCTAACCAACCTAAAACCTTTAAAAGGCATAGCAGCTAAGGCACTGGACTTTAAAATCACAAGGCTTTTAGATCAAATACTGTACCATCATTATAAATGGAACTTAACTTTAAACTTTAATTTTAAACACATTGCACACTTACACTTGTCCCACACTCCTAAACAATCTAGTCACCTAAACAGATGATTCCATCAAGAAATATGACTTTAATGATTTAATCACTTTGACACTTAAGAAGTAAGACAACTGTAGTCATTATATACACAAAGTTTTAGAAATAATATTTCTAAAACAATTCTGCTATAAATAAATGAGGTGAGACACAAAAATAACTACACTGGGCTTGGGGCTTTCCTGGAAAACTGTCTGGAGGTTGGCGGGACGCGAATCTGCCTACTGACTAGGTATATTCTGTGAATAGCCCAGTCAGTATTTGTACAACAATCGCAACACAAGTCACTGCGATAATGTCAGGTGAAGAAAAAAAAAAAATACCATTCGTGTCCTCGATCATCTTCCATATTCACTGGATTTAGCTCCCTGTGATTTTTACAGGTCAGTTTTAAATGCTTTAAAAACACTGACCTAAACATTTCAAAACATTTCCTAGAAATTGGATGCTTTCAGTGACTTTTAAAAAGTAATCAGCAGCAAAGTAGATTTCTAGTTAAACAACATTATAACATCTCATTACACTGTCCTTGATAAATATCATGGTTTACATATTTTATACTATTATGGATTAAAAAGATATTAGCATCTTGCAAAGCTGAGATCTGCTGTTGGGGGCCAGAAGTCAAGAGCACTAAAGAGTTCTTGTATAAAGTGTAGAGACACATTATTTTACCTTTGCATGCCATGTCACAGATACAGCATCCTCAGTTCTGTGGATACTAATGACAGATCAGACCTATTGTAGTAGTAGTTGTAGCAATAAAGTTCTTGACATACTGTTACATACATGTGCATAGTGGACACCACCTTCATGGCTCTGATAAAGTAAGCAATACCACTAAAGGAAGAGAGGAGGCTCCATCATCAACCACCTCATTGTACCCTCTGCAGTCCCAAAGCACCAGTCAGTGGAATCCTGACCATTCCCCACAATGCTCCCGAGCCCCACCTCCACTGTAATGAGAAATATATAAACAGCCACCCGACAGAAGTCGGGGGTCTTTTGTTCTGGAACAATAATTGAGGAAAGCCAGAAGACAAGAGGGCTGATGAGATGCACTTCACTGAAGCAGTTATAGACTTGCTAATGTCAGTGGGGGAGTATTTTGTTTATATCATAATTTTGTTATTTACATAGCGAAGTACCAATTTGGTCACCTATTCTTTGAACCTGCATCCATCCTTCATTCTGCAATACCCAATCAACATGCAGCATGTTGCCACTCTCTGGCACCAAGATAAACTTTATCTTAATAAATGGCTTGTAAATCCTATTCAGCAAGAACCATCCATATTTGCCTGCATCATGGTCAACTGCAGAATGAACACAGTGGGACTGGTCAGACATTTAATAGATGGCAGAGTAATTTTTTTTTCTCTTCTCTCAGTCATCAACCAGTGTATTTTTGTTACATGTAGGTTTGTGTTTTACTTTAATTATAACACAGACATAATAATTCAAATTACATGGTACTTACTATATAACTGGAGGGTCGCTTTATAAGAATAAACTCAAAGGATATTAAATATTAAAAGGGTAAGCAGCTAAGAGACCACTTGGAAAAACAAATACACCCAGAATAGGAGCAGAGTGTACCTGAAACCACCAGGAGACAGTGTTGTTACAAAACTTTGTAGGAAATAACATTCAAAAAATGACCCAACAAACATATCAATTTAGTGTAAAGATGATCTAAGATGTGTAATGGTGGGAAATTTATCTTCTGTCTAATTGACAAGCCAGGATTCTGCCCCTGTAGTTAAGATAGGGACAGCTAAAAAACATCTGTCTATCTATCCATTTTCTGCACATTAAGGCTCAAACAAGGAACACAGGTGTTTATTGTTTGGTTTTCTATTTTAATTTCCTTCCAATTAATTCCTTTTAAATGTGGATGCCTTTACCTGGTACACTAAAGTAAAACAAGACAAGATAGTATGATTTTGACATCTGCCTCCTTGCTATGAACCATTTTATTTTTTACTAATAAATTCAAAGCCAAACACAACCTTCAAAATATGTAGTACTTCCTTAAGTGCACTCCTGTTCCACTACTACAAAGAGTATAATAAGTGGTATGGTTTAGGAAGTGGAGGAGCACCAACAGGCAGAATAAGACTATAAATATAATTATCTTTATTTGCAGAATTAAAGGGCTACGCTGCTCTGTTAAGCCATGACTCCAGTACAACAGAGTGGGATTTTCAGTTTAATTAGTGTGCAATAAGGTGGTATTTCGCTATTTTTTTTGTGGTTTAAACACCCCCACCTGCCCAATGTATTAATTTGAAACAGACCATGTATTCATTTTCCCTCTTCCGTCCTATACTGCATGTTACAGGCGGCCCAGATTCTTAAAGAGACAGACTCCTGCCAATGTTCATAACCTAATTTTGTATGCAAGTAAGAACTTGCACTGAAAATGTTTGTTAATGAAAAATGTCTACTGTTTGAAAACAAATTTTACAGAAGAATTTTAAAAAATATTAATATAAAAAGACAGTAAGGCACAAAACACAAATAAATTTAAACTAAAATAAGCCATGACTATATATAGTAGGTTAACCTTAAACATCCTATAGTTTGTGAACAACACAGTACTTCATAGATTTGGAAAAGGCACGATGATGGCATGAAAAACCACCTCCGACTATTGATCCCTCTGCACAGAACGTGCTGACTTTGCGATTCTCGAAGTTCAGCTGTTATTTGAGGTGATACTGTAGGCGAGTTCTCCACAAACCATGGGTTCTACCTCTCTTCAGCTACATGGACAGCATCTAATTTGTGACAGAACTTACTGCATGGCTGCACACACAGTCAATTTTGAGAGATACTCCCTGAGACAGCACAACTGGGACATGTATTTTGTAATTCCTTCTCCTCCAACTAAATAGTCAGCAGTTGATCATGCTGCTTGCTTGTGACCGAGCTTTCTGCCAGGTATATTCGGCAAGACATGTACACAAAGGCACAAAATGATTGGAAACTGTGACAAACTTTTTAGTATGCAGTAGTATTCTTCGCATTAGTGATGGCTTCTATGACTTCAACTGTGTCAAACATGTTGTGCAAATTAAAAACAGAAGTTGCCAGATCAAAATAAACTTTTTTTTTTAAAAACACAAGCTTCCAGCCATCTGCAAGCTAAAACAAAAATAAATGGGATACAACTGTACTTGCTTTCATACACTCCCCTCCTACTTTGAGGAAGACCCTTAAGCCACCATAAAAATCCTCTGTATTTAAATCTTAAAAGGGATCAAAAGTCAGACAAACAAAGTACAATACAACTAAAGAGTGTGCAAGCATCAAAGAACCTACACAATCTGGAGTTATCCAATTTAACAAAGAGTTGATCTCTTCCAGGTGTGCATACACAGAAAATCCCAAACTGCATCTTCCATTTGGAAGCCACAATTGCCAAGCTACCAACATACAACTACTGGCAGAACAAAAACCCTATAAACGTACCATGACAACAATCTCACTGTAAACTCTGTTTACGTATGGATTGTGCGGTGTCTGGAGACTGCATAAGAAGTCCCTGCCTCTTATTGATCAAGTCAAAATCCATCCATTTTCTACCTCACTTACCCAATTCAGAGTCTCATGGAGCCAACTGCCTACTGCAGCAACATAATTCACATGTCAGGAACCTTTTGTAAATGGAGGCACAATCACACGTATCAGGCTCATTATTAGCTAACAACATAACTTTTGCAGGTCACTGGGATGTGGAATGAAAATCACATGTAGTGACAAGGAAAATCTACACAATTAGCACAGTCGGGGCCCAATTTCAAATCCAACAACCTGGAACTGTGAGTCAGCAGTATTCAACACCACCATACAATTGATAAATGCAAAAATAAATAAATAAATTATAATCTGAAGAAGTACTTTGAAAGTGCATTAAATATACAGTAATCCCTCACTGTATCGCGCTTCGCCTTTCGCGGCTTCACTCTATCGCGGATTTTATATGTAAGCATATTTAAATATATATCGCGGATTTTTTGCTGGTTCGCGGATTTCTGCGGACAATGGGTCTTTTAATTTCTTGTACATGCTTCCTCAGTTGGTTTGCCCAGTTGATTTCATACAAGGGATGCTATTGGCAGATGGCTGAGAAGCTACCCAACTTACTTTTCTCAATCTCTCTCTTGCGCTGACTTTCTCTGATCCTGACGTAGGGGGTGTGAGCAGGGGGGCTGTTCGCACACCTAGACGATACGGACGCTCGTCTAAAAATGCTGAAAGATTATCTTCACGTTGCTACCTTCTGTGCAGCTGCTTCGTGAAGCGAATGCTGCACGGTGCTTCGCATACTTAAAAGCACGAAGGGCACGTATTGATTTTCGATTGTTTGTTTTTCTCTGTCTCTCTCTATCTCTCTTTCTCTGCTCCTGACGGAGGGGGTGTGAGCTGCCGCCTTCAACAGCTTTGTGCCGCAGTGCTTCGCATACTTAAAAGCCAAACAGCCCTATTGATTTGTTTGCTTTTCTCTATCTCTCTGACATTATCTGCTCCTGATGGCGCACTCCTTTGAAGAGGAAGATATGTTTGCATTCTTTTAATTGTGAGACGGAACTGTCATCTCTGTCTTGTCATGGAGCACAGTTTAAACTTTTGAAAAAGAGACAAATGTTTGTTTGCAGTGTTTGAATAACGTTCCTGTCTCTCTACAACCTCCTGTGTTTCTGCGCAAATCTGTGACCCAAGCATGACAATATAAAAATAACCATATAAACATATGGTTTCTACTTCGCGGATTTTCTTATTTCGCGGGTGGCTCTGGAACGCAACCCCCGCGATGGAGGAGGGATTACTGTACAACAGTTTTGTGTATAGCTTAAAAGGGTGTAGACTTCTCCACATACAGCAAGAGTGATCAAACAGTAATTAAAACTGTTACTCAGATACAACAACTTATGTTAAATTAGCAATCAATAACCACCCACCTATTTACAGTACTTTCTGAACCTTCTTAGATCTAATTTTAGGGTGAAAGTGGGTCACAACCTATCCCAAGCAGCACATCAGAGCAGGTGTCAGTGGTTATCAGTTCTCACTTTATTTTGCAGAATCAAATTCACGAATGACAAATTTGAAACATACAAACTAGACAAATTATCCCATCTGTCACCTATGCTACCTCACTGATAAATGACAATGTCTGTGCTCTAATGCACCTAGAATTTGCGCATTTTGTGTATGATTGGATTCCTAATTGCCGAGTGGAAACTGTGAACACTACTTCTTAGTATTTCCAGGTTTACTGTGGATAATAAATAGATGTTTATTCCCACATTAATAAACCAGATAGAATGGTGAATAATTGTGCGATTTAAACAGCATGTAAGCTGGGTAAAACAGCTTTTGTGTTGCTTCCACTATTGAATCCAAATTCATGATAAAACTTTTGAAACTCTATAAACTCAATATATTAAGTTGGGTTATCTGTATTATTATTCAAAATTTCATTGTCTACTTGGCGGTTTTGAGTAATCCATGGTTTTAATGGTATTATACCTCAAATTACAAATCCACAATGCAAGTCTTGAAGCTCCATTAAAGTCTATATTTCAAATTGCAAAAACAATGTAAATACAAAATTTTATGAAACACAGCAGTTTATGATTGATGTGCAACTTCTGTGTTGGTCCCCCATTAAAAGACACCAACCTAACTCGCCATCATTTCCATTATACTAACCACTGATGTTGAATGTAGCCTTTATTGAAAGCAGTGTGAAACCTAAATAATATGCCAAGTTCATTGCTATCAGCTGAAC
The DNA here is from genome assembly GCF_900747795.2 of Erpetoichthys calabaricus. Lineage (NCBI taxonomy): Eukaryota > Metazoa > Chordata > Cladistia > Polypteriformes > Polypteridae > Erpetoichthys > Erpetoichthys calabaricus. Next base: position 29,364,982 of record NC_041408.2, on the reverse strand, counting down.
TGTTCTGGCAGGATAACACAGTTTCTCAACAGAATGTTTGAAACACCTAGATTTTAAATAGCATCAAGAAGAACATATATGCAAAATTTCATAAACTTCAACTCAGCTATTTTGGAGTGATGTATGTTTTTGCCCAGCTGATCCCACCACTCCATTATAACTACCCGCCTCAACTAAAATTTCTGAAACATGATGTAGCCTGGATTTAAGTTTATTATACATGCAAAATTTCATTAAAATTAACCCAGCTGTTTCAGTTCAATCGTTTTTTTGTAATTGATGAACAAAATAGAGACAAACAGACAAGAGGAAATCTGATGGTTGAAATGAGGTCCTTAATGTGCAGAAAGGAAAAATAACATCTAATGAAGCCAAAAAAAATCAAAAGGCAGACAGGGGGTATTGCAATTTAATTTCTGTGGAGAACACTGTGCCTTTCAGAGTAGAACTTTCTGTGGCAAAAATGCCATCTGATGAGCCCCAGGCCTCTGGCAAAACAATGTCAATAGCCGGAGCAAATTCTGGAGAGAGCCAGTGGGAGCCAGATATTACAAGCAGACAACTTAGTTTGTGCTTTATCTTAAATGCTTTAAGAAATATTTTGTTTCATTTCCAGTACCAGGTGTGTATTCATGCTTGTTTGGTGAAACTTATAAACTGTCATATTCATGGGCTACTTATGAAAGCTCCAAAAAGAGAACACTGTAAGATTAAAGGCATGCAGCGCCTCTTGTGGAGCCATGGCATATTCTGTCTAACCCACAGAGCATTCTAAATTTATTTACCTATCCCATCCATTTGCAAGCAGATTCACACAGTAAAAGCAAAAACACAATTCAGTAGCTACCATGAATGCAACTCCTATCCACTACATTGGGACAATTTGTTCAGATCAATTCAAACACAGTGAGACCATGCAAACTTCACACAGCCAAAGAATGATGCATAAAACTTGCATATATTAAAAGGTCCTTATGTTTTACTAATACTGTATAAGGATCTTCCTGCAAAGGAAAAATGACACATCAAAAAGCAGGCACGTTTTTGCAGATTTCTTCAGAACGTTCATGAAAAATTAAGCATCAAGCCACCTTATGTTTAACTAATACTGTATACTTGACTCTGCTTACCTATGTGTGTTTCAACAAGCCACCTTATGTTCTACTAATACTGTATACTTGACTCTGCTTACCTATGTATGCTTCAACAAGCTCTCTATTGATATCCGCATAATCAACTTTGATTAAAAAGCCTCTCTATTCGTGAGGACTGAAGAAATGAAATGTGTATCCAGACAGTCTGTTTAAGTAAATAATGTGGCCAACTATCTATGAAGCCCCTGCAATGGGCTAGCTTATGTGGTTTCCTCCTGTACTGATCAAGCCCCTCTAACCCTCAAATAGGATGAGTGGGTTTAAGAAGTTTATGGTAGTTATTGAAGTCATCAGAACCCTAAAGCAGTCCTGAACATGCTCAGGTTATTTGTTGGGACAGCCCAAATACTTTGTTTTTTATTTGTTTAAAAATATACCAGGAGTTAAAGTGAGTAGAAGTGTTAAATGACGTCGGATCTAAAAAAAAAAAAATTGATTTCCATAGAATTATTTTGCAGCAAAATGTATTGAAAAATCAGTGGGGCTGGGATATCAAATACTAAAAACCTCCAATTTCTGTATCGCTACCATGTTGGCCTAATTAATAGATTGAGACATACTTTCATATTTAAAAAGGATGACAATCCAAAAATAACTTAACAAGGTTCATAAGCTTTTATTAAACAAGACTCAAGTAACTCTCTGCAAAAAGCAGCTTCTAATTTTATCTAGGGTTATCATATAATGTTTCAACTGGAGTTCAGGATCAGTGTTAAAACTGGTGCATCCAAGAAAAGGACAGACTACTGATGCTGTGTGAAAGTGCTGTGGGAAATGTCAGCATTCCTTCTTGTGAGGTTTCAATTTCCCCACTTCATTTTGTTCATATGAATTTCCAGTTTAGGATGGCACGGTGGTGCAGTGGGTAGCTCTGCCGCCTCGCAGTTAGGAGACCCGGGTTGGCTTCCCGGGTCCTCCCTGCATGGAGTTTGCATGTTCTCCCTGTGTCTGCGTGGGTTTCCTCCCACAGTCCAGAGACATACTGGTTAGGTGCACTGGCGATCCTAAATTATCCCTAGTGTGTGCTTGGGTGTGTGTGTGTGTGTGTTTGCCCTGTGGTGGGCTGGCGCCCCTGCCCGGGGTTTGTTTCCTGCCTTGCGCCCTGTGTTGACTGGGAATGGCTCCAGCAGACCCCCCGTGATCCTGTAGTTAGGATATAGCGGGGTGGATAATGGATGGATGGATGAATTTCCAGTATGGGTTTTGGAAGATCACTGATGACTTGCTGCTTAGTCCACAGAGCATGTAATTTTAAAGAAAGTGAAGTTTGTTACTTATAAAAATTAAATGCAAACCTAACATATTAGGCATATATTTCATCACTCCAATACAAGCAGTGTCATTTTGGGCTCATTTGGCTAAACATTTTTTACTTTATACAGTAATCCCTCCTCCATCGCGGGGGTTGCGTTCCAGAGCCACCTGCGAAAGATGAAAATCCGCAAAGTAGAAACCATATGTTTATATGGTTATTTTTATATTGTCATGCTTGGGTCACAGATTTGCGCAGAAACACAGGAGGTTGTAGAGAGACAGGAACGTTATTCAAACACTGCAAACAAACATTTGTCTCTTTTTCAAAAGTTTAAACTGTGCTCCATGACAAGACAGAGATGACAGCTCTGTCTCACAATTAAAAGAATGCAAACATATCTTCCTCTTCAAAGGAGTGCGCGTCAGGAGCACAGACTGTCAGAAACAGAGAGTAGAGAAAAGCCAAGCAAAATGACACCTTTTATTGGCTAACTAAAAAGATTACAATATGCAAGCTTTCGAGGCAACTCAGGCCCCTTCTTCAGGCAAGAGAGGAAAGCAAACAAATCAATAGGGCTGTTTGGCTTTTAAGTATGCAAAGCACCGCCGGTACAAAGCTGTTGAAGGCGGCAGCTCACACCCCCTCGTCAGGAGTAGGGAGAGAGGGAGAGACAGAGAAAAACAAAGTCAAAAATCAATACGTGCCCTTTGAGCTTTTAAGTATGCGAAGCATCAGCATTTTTAGACGAGCGTCCCTATCGTCTAGGTGTGCGAACAGCCCCCCTGCTCACACCCCTTACGTCAGGATCAGAGAAAGTCAGCGCAAGAGAGAGATTGAGAAAAGTAAGTTGGGTAGCTTCTCAGCCATCTGCCAATAGCGTCCCTTGTATGAAATCAACTGGGCAAACCAACTGAGGAAGCATGTACCAGAAATTAAAAGACCCATTGTCCTCAGAAATCCGCGAACCAGCAAAAAATCCGCGATATATATTTAAATATGCTTACATATAAAATCCGCAATAGACTGAAGCCGCGAAAGGCGAAGCGCGATATAGCGAGGGATCACTGTACTCTAGAAAAATGTTGAGAGGCCAATGTTATGTCGCAGCTCTTGAGAGTTCAGGTAGCATTTTTTTTTTTTTTAAACAGATTTCCCCACTGCAAGCTCCCACTTTGTAGGGTGTTCATATGAAACTCATATTTCTTGTCCGTGAATGCAGCATACGACTACTACAGGTGCAAATAAAAAAACGCCTAGTGGTGCTCCTCTCAAACATCAGCATGTAAAAGATGTATAACTGTCAGCAACAGTGGACGTAACTTTTCAGCATTAGTAAATGCTAGAAAATGGTTGTCTGGAACTAGCAGTTTACAAGTTTAATGAAAAGTAATCTCTATTTCAAAGGAGTTTCTTCCCAAAAAATAAACAGACAGGCAATCCTTGCTAGTGTTGAGAAGAACATATTAAAAATACGCATTACGTAGTCAGGTCACAAGTAGTGTAACACAATACTTTTTCTACCTTTGAAAAAAAATGCCTGTGTTACCTGCACAATATACACAAAACATTTACAGTAGTATGCAAAGGTTTGGGCACCCTTACTTAAAATTTCTGTTACTGTGAAGAGTTAAGTGAGCAGAAGATGGACTGGTCACCAAAAGGAATAAAGATGAAGTTTCTTGGTTCATCTTGCATGCACTGCTCTTTTGAGACCTATCCATGGATTTTCAGATTTTCAATTTAGGTTGGGGGAGGGCCATGGCAAAGTGCTCAGCTTATGCCTCTTGAGGTATTCCTTTGTAGATTTGGAGGAGTGTTTTGAATTATTTTCTTGTTGTAGGACCCATCCTCTTTTTAACTTAAAAAAAAAAAAACACACATATTATGTTAGGTTTGCTTCCAGACTTTGCTGGTATTTATTTGAATCCATTCTACCTTCTACCAATGACATGTTCCCTGCACCACTGGCCACAACAGAAGCCCAAAACAGGATTGATCCACCACCATGCTTAATTGCTGGAGAGGTGTTCTTTACCTGGAATTCAGCACCCTTATTTCTTCAAGCATACCTTTGTACATTGAGGCCAAAAAGTTCTATTTTGACTTCATCAGTCCACAAGACTTCTTTCCAAAATGCATCTGGCTTGTGTAGATGTTCATTTGCAAACTTCAGGTGGTACTTTTGTGGCTAGAATGCAGGAAAGGAACATTTTTCTTCTGAGGCCAAAAAGTTCTATTTTGACTTCATCAGTCCACAAGACTTCTTTCCAAAATGCATCTGGCTTGTTTAGATGTTCATTTGCAAACTTCAGGTGGTACTTTTGTGGCTAGAATGTAGGAAAGGAACATTTTTCTTCTGATGACTCTACCATGAAGGTCATATTCATTTGTTCAAGTGTCACTGCACAGTAGAGCAGTGCATCACCACTCCAGAGTCTGCTAAATCTTCCTGAAGGTCTTTTGCAGTCAAACAGAGGGGTTTTGCCTTTCTAGCAATCCAATGAAGAGTTCTTTCAGCAAGTTTTCTTGGTCTCCAAAATCTCAGATTGACCTTCAATGTTCCTGTTAACTGCCATTTCTTAATAACATTACAAAATGAGGAAACAGCTACTTGAAAACTATTTGCTATCTTCTTGTAGCCTTCTCCTGCTTTGTGAGCATCAATTATATTTTTCAGAGTGTTAAGCAGCTGCTTAGAGGAGCCCATGGCTGTTAATTGTTAGGACAAGGTTTGAAGAGTCACAGATTTATAGAGCTTTGCATTTTGCATCACCAGAGGTTTCCCAAGAATGACTGAACAAGCCATAGCCCTAACAAGCTAATTATGGTCTGACACCTTGGGAAAAGTTATCAGAGACCTCAAATATCTTTCTTTTTTCACAGTAAAATTGTACAAAACAAAGACAATACACAAATCTTGCATAAAATGCTGAAAAGAAATGTGCCACCTTTAACTTTATGGCTTCTGGTGATCAGTTCATTTTCGGCTCACTTAACCATTCACAGTAACAGACATTTAAGGAAGGGTGCCACTGTGTATGTCCACTGTATTAACATTGAAGTTTATTCCCACCATTTAAAAAAGTGGAGTTGTCTCACATTAGTGTTGCCTTGTTTTGCAAAGATGTTGCAGCTGTCAAGAGTAAAATCGCACATGTGCACACTCTGGCCTCCTGGTAACGGCAAATGAAGAAGAGGTTAAGCATTTATGTGGTGTACAATCAAGTGAAAAGAATTGAACAAAAGAGCATACTTTTAAACCTGCATGTGCCGAGAGGTAAATTTAATCCACCCAGTTAGGGTCACCTATGAAACCTATTAAATAAAGTGTCTGTGTAGCTTTAATCCAGCTAAATGGTATAGATACTTTGAAATATTGCAATACGGCAGAGCAGCAGCCAGTGTTTATACCTCAAATCCCCAGCTGCTCACACTGGGAATGAAAAATGGCACTGGATGTTATTTATTTCACAGCACACGAATGATTAAATATATTATAAAACAAGAAAGCTATTAGATTTGGCTGTGTTTCTGATTAGCTTTATGTAGGATTATATATGGGCTTAGAATTTAACAACAAATACTAGCCAGTGAAATGTGCAGACTTTCATATAACTGAAAAAGAAATGTAAAACTAACCCACTGTAATACAGTACATTTTATAATAACTGTGTGACATACTTAGTTACTTTTTGTAAACGACGAGTAATGCAATTAAGTTACTTTTAAAAGTAACATTCCTCAACACTGATCCTTGCAGAATTGTTTACCAAATTCTGCAGGCCCATTAAATGACTTGATGAGTAATTAGCTTTCATGATAACTTAAATTGCTTGTGATAGAGATAGCCTGGAATCCCAACCAGAGTAGATTCTTGTTTCATGTCGTTCTAGCTACATTACCAGTCAAAGGCAGGAAACAGAATATCTTTCTAAAAAATAACTTCATATCGCTTGCCTTACATAAACCATTCAGCATTCCTCCTAAGCCCTTTCTTCAGTAATCTTGTATGTGTCAACCTCTGTATCGATCATATTCCCGCAAAGTGTGCTTTTCAAACTATTGGCATTTTCAGGTGCCTTGTTTGCCACCTGACCTCATTGTGAAAACATCATCCATACTGTATTCTTGCAGATACTTCTCATCTTTGAAAGAGACTCTCAGTGTTCCTACTGTGGCTTTCCTCACTATGCTTGTGTGTCAACCTCCCTCATCCGTTGCATCCTGTGCTGATTACATATGCAACTGAAGCAAATCTTACCAGTCAAACCAAAACCAAACTGACCAATCAGACTGTTCATACAGGCTTGGACAGACAACAGCAACTGAGTTTTATTATACAGTGGATAGATGCTGCTGCAATATGTGCCGATTCCTCGCGATTCTGACACTAATAATGTGCGTTTTGAAAACAAAACTACAGTGTTCTCTATTAGGTCTTTTCAAACGAATGAACCAAATTAAGAGCATTGGGGTCAATGTGACAATGCACAACTGCCATGATGTGTTAGGAGTGTAAAATGGAAGTCTTAGGGGACAGAGAAAGGAAAATTTGTCTTGAGCACAAAAAAAGAGTGGCAGTAAAAGACTAGGAACATACCCAGTAGCAGTAACTAGCAGAGTTTACACAAATCCTCACACCATCAAAGCTTGGGACACTCCCAGAAAGCAGAAGGAGGGGGGCCTTCATCCCTGTTTGACACAGACAAACCTGTGCTTCCTGCAGCTGCTGTCGCTGCCGTCTAAGGCTGATCAAATACAGCGAGTCGGTTCATGTACTTGGCTAATAACAAACAATTGGGGGGAAAAAAAAAACTGTTTAAAATACTACTTTAAAACATTCCAAAAAACAGCAGAACTCGTCCATTTATACAGTCCTTAGGAAAGTGAATACAAAGAATGACCCCCCAAATATTGTACCTTTCCATTAACAGTACATTCTCAGGTACCATTCGCACACTAAAATAAATCCCTGGGCTTATACAGAGGACTTCACTACAAGTTGTTCAGCATTGCTTTTCGATCCCCTGGATCTTCCCAAGGCAGCTGCCAAGGGATCGCCAAAGGGCACAGCGTGCACTTTTGGGCGGGTTTGACCCCGGCAACCTTTCGGATACACGACCTGCTCCACTGCTGTTCAAGTACAGTACTAGTTAGACGTCATTCTCTTCTAAACAAAATGGCAGGTGCACGTGAAGGCTTTGAGATAACCGATGAAAAGGTACGCTGGATTTTCTTTTCTGGAGTCAGTCTAGTGCTACTTGCAATAATTAGAGCCAATAGGTGTGCCTTGATCGGCCGTAAACAGCAAAGGGTGGGGGCATTGTCCTTCTTATCTCAATCCACTACATACTAAAAAAGCAACACTCTCAATCGATCCAAATACAGTTAATCATTTATAGCAAAGAGCATAAAACACCAGATGGAAAACAATCTCCATGACCTCTGAAGCGACACAAACTACAACAAATAAAGTATTTTCGACACGATCTCCCAGGAAAAAAACAAAACATTGTACTAAGTGATTAAATGCTAAAATGCAGCCTAGCGTTTCACTTAAGTAATTACTGTGTCTAGTCGGCGACTTCTCACGAAGTAAATGCTCCGATCACGCTCCTGGCCCTCTTTCCAAGAATGGCGGTTATAAATAAATAAGTTACGAAATGGTTTCCGACAAAAAATGCCCGGCAACCTGTAAAAGTTTGCTTATTTCGTTCTTTAAAGCAAAGCAAGAGTTGATCATTAAGAAAGCGAACGTTTCGCCACTTTAGTTTCTACCTCACCCGACTACCTCGGGGAGAGGCAATGTAGTTTTACAGCGCTGCAAAGCCTAAAAAGTACCTCCCGTCGAGGAGGGCAAACTCTACCAAAAAACAAAGCATCGCCTCAACTTCATAATACATCAAAAGGAAAACGACCCAAATGGCTTGATGAGTGCCAAAAACGGACACTAAACGCGCACCTCCGGGGGCACTCAAAAAACAAGTGTTCACCGCCACAGTGCTAAGACAGCGGCTCCGACTACTGGACTTTTACGCTCCGGCTAGGACTCGCTAGCCTTCTTAACTTCACCACGTTAATCTTAAATGTGTGCCAGGAGTTGAGGTTACGATATGGCGCATTTCCGTTGCGTCTTTTTTTTCCCCACAGGTGTTTTATTTGAGGTCGAATATTAAAATCGAGGTGCACTTTCCCCATGTTTCCCCTCGTATACCACTTACCTGTGTGAACAGGCCGAAAGATTCCAGGTTAAGATACAATCCTCGGTGGAAAAAAAAGGACAAAACGTGCTGGGAAAAGTCAGAAGATCAGCAGCTGCGTGTCTTCCCAGTTATGCAGTTCAGATCCTCGGGCTAGCTGCTTGCAACTCTCGCGCTGTGCTGGGCTACCTTCTTCACGCAAATGACCGACGAGTGGCTGGGGGCGAATCGGGGGCGCCTAAGGTGACCCCCATGGTCGTGGAGTCAAGTCGCACCTTCGTCCCCTGAGCGCGAAGCAAGGAGTCCTTTGGCCACTTCTCTCCTTCGACTAGCAGCAACGTCACTTCTCGATGTTGTGCTCTTTCTTCCCCTCCTCTTACGCTGCTGAGATAAGACCGGCTGAAGGAGCCTCGAGTCTTTTGAACTTCTATTTTTTTAACTACAGCTTAACAAGGACACGCTCGTGGAAGAATAAATAAACGTTGGGGAGAGCTCCAGAGAGAGGCAACTGTCTTCGTGAACAATCTAGACGTCTCTTTTTAGGTAGGTTGCTTGGCTATCACCGCCGGAGTAGCGGAGACAGATGAGACGCTCCCCTTCTCTGGCGACGTGGTTTTAAGGGCGGGGAGAAATGAAAGTAAGTAACGAATAATAATAGGATAAAAAGCAGAAAGAGCGAAGTACAGCAGTCAGCTGTCAGTCAGCCGCCTCGGGCGGGGCAATAAAAGCGACGCAGCTTTGGCTTCTTACCCCTCGTGCCGCCCCATTGGGTTTGTAGGCTCGAATGACTCCGTGATCTCTCGGTAGCCACTGGAGAAGGTTACAGTAAACTGTTTTACTTATCGCCCGCACAGCGTGTAGGTCGCCTTTAAATAACCATGTCTTAGTGAAATGTGAGACAGGCCGTACAGGGCCAATAAACGGTCACTTTAACTCTGACAAGCCTCAATGCAAGGACCGAGAAGTTTTGGGAGTATCTGCTGTCTACAAACACAGTCACCAGGACCGGGGTGGGGGGGGATTTGGATCTTCAGCGCAGCCACAGAGAAGAACATAACCGCAAAAGAGTCCACTTATGGAGGAGGGCACCCGGCTAACGGAAACTTCCTCCCACCCAGAAGGAGACTATAATGGAGGCTGTTAACGTGAGAGCCACGTGCGTGTTCGGCGCCACTTACGTAAACATCCTCTGGCCACCGGTGTCTCGAACGGAAAAGATGCGTCCAAGTGAAATCCGGAATTCATAATGCCTCAAAATGCGAGAAGTAGGAAGAAAAAGTTACACCTACATAACACCATCCAGGCATTGTTCGATCCTACTTTGCATCAAAAGCCCACTTAAATATCAAGGACCTAACCTTGTTTTTATATAGTGCCTTTCTAGTGTTGGGTGCCTTAATAAGCCAAAGAAATCAACCAACATTGCTGGTCAAAAGTCTGGACACACCCAGAAATGTTCTTGTTTTTGATAGAAATTGATACCTTTCTTTATCACGATAGGATTAAATTGATTTTAAAATACAACCAAGGCATGGCTAGAGTTTCTAATGTCTGTTACTGGTTGAAGTGACCAATTTATTATTTACATATGACTGCAAAAGCCATTCCTTCTGTGTCTTACTGGTCAACCCCTTTAATGTATCCTTAACTAGTCATTTTAAATTCTAAGTGTTTATTAGGGAAACCTTTGGAATTGCATTAGCATTGGAGAAGCCTGTTATTCTGGATTCCAATCTAGGACCCTCAATATATGAGGCAGCAGTGTTACACACTGATCCAGATTGCTACCATTAATACACTGGTTTTTGTGGCTTTCCTCATCCTTAACCATACTCTCATTATTTCAGAGACTGTGTAATATTTCACAAAGGCTTACTTAATTTTCTGTCTGCTCTCCCTAAAACCCTATCCCTAGGTTTGTATATGAAGCACCAACAGTAGTCCCATTCAGTCCATCCATCCATTTTCCAACCCGCTGAATCCGAACACAGGGTCACAGGGGTCTGCTGGAGCCAATCCCAGCCAACACAGGGCACAAGGCAGGAACCAATCCCGGGCAGGGTGCCAACCCACCGCAGGACACACACAAACACACACACACACCAAGCACACACTAGGGCCAATTTAGAATTGCCAATCCACCTAACCTGCATGTCTTTGGACTGTGGGAGGAAACCGGAGCACCCGGAGGAAACCCACGCAGACACGGGGAGAACATGCAAACTCCACGCAGGGAGGACCTGGGGAGCAAACCCGGGTCTCCTAACTGCGAGGCAGCAGCGCTACCACTGTGCCACCGTGCTGCCCTCCCCATTCAGTCAGAGTTAAAAAAAAAAAAAACTCCCATTTTTTTTGTCTCCCTTAAGTCATCTGTAGGTCAAACTGCCTATTTCTATACTCACTGTGCTCCAATCTGATACTAATATGTAGTCATCTCATTGTCAGTCTTGTCTCATAAATTGTCACTTAATTTCTACTTTTAGGATAGTCATCTCATCGTCAGTCTTGTCTCATAAATTGTCACTTAATTTCTGCTTTTTGGAGTACTGTTTTTAATGTATATAAATGATTTAAATAGGAATATAAATAACAAGCTGGTTAACTCTTAATTACTCATGCTGGTGTATTTTGTACACCAATCTCAGTTATTTTTGTCCAACATCCTTTCACTGGAACCTACCGGCAGCACCTGCCATCTATCCTCAGAATGATTCACTACAAGTAGCCTACAGTGTAACAATGGTTTCCCTCCAGTGTGCCTGGTTTTATGAGTGGATGCACAATCGCAAGTTCCATATGGTGCATTTGGTACACTGTGTGGGTACTTGCGTATGTATGACAACGATGAAATGTTTTTCTTGCAGTGACTTTGTCTGCAAAGAACATTCAACAACTGAAGTGAAATTTGATACATATGCAAACCCTCCAGTGGATGAAATTGTGACTGGTGACGAATGAGCCCTGGAGAAGTGGATCAGGTTTATTTTCAGAAAGTCCTAGACTGTGTCATACTATTCAGTAATATTTTATTGAATTACATTAAAACATGTACAATTTTAAATTATTGCAATATTTTATTTTATATATATATACCTCACAGCATGCATATAAATAGACATTTTAACAGTGGAGTGTAAAGTACACCACGCAAGTACTTATGAGGTGAGAAATGGTGCGAGTAGTTAAGGGTTAAGTTTGCAGATGATACCAAGACAGGTGAATTGGCAGATAATTTTGAATCCATTGATCATTACAGAGGGACTTGGACAGCATATGGGCTTGGCCAGATGAAATTTAATGTAAGTAAATTTAACATTTTACATATAGGAGGTAAAAATGTTAGATCTGAATACACAATGGGAGGTCTGAAAATTGAAAGTATATATTATGAGAAGGATTTATGAGTCATAGTGGACTCAACACTATCAACTGCCGGACTGTGTTTAGAAGCCATTAAGAAGGCTAACAGAATGTTGGGTTATATAGTACCCTGATGTGTGGAGTGTAAGTCAAAGGAGATTATGCTGAAGCTTTATAACACACTGAATATACCTCATCTGGAGGACTGTGTACAGTTTTGGTCTACAGGCTACAAAAAAGACATAGCAGCACTAGAAAAAGTCCATAGAATACTGACTAGGTTTATTCCAGGGTTACAGAAGATGAGTTATGAGGAACGATTCAAACAGCCTTTTCAGCTTAAATAAAGGGAGATTAAGAGGTGACATGATTGAAGTGTTTAAAAGTATGAAAGGAATTAGTGCAGTGAATCAAAACTGTTACTTTTAAGTGAGCCCCAACAAGAACACAGGGACACAGTTGGAAATTTGAGTAAATTTGGTAAATGTCACCCAAACATTAGGATGTTTTTCTTCAAATAGAGAACCATAGACACATGGAGTAAGTGACCAAGTAGTGTGGTAGACAGGAGGACTTTAGAGACCCTTAAAACTTCACTTGATATTATTTTGGATGAATTAAGTGGATAGGACTGGAGAGCTTTGTCGGGCTGAATGACCTGTAAGTCTTTCTAATGACCACATGTACTTACTTTATGTCAACTCTTCAAAGTCTGTTTACTTGTAATTTAATATTTATTTAATAGTCATGTTGTTTATCTTGTTCGTTTCTGTTGTACTCTGGTAAAGCATCTTAAGATTGTGTGCAACGTAAAATAAAATAATCATTGCCTTAGAACATTTTAGGTATACACCATTTGTTTTTTTTATTGGCATGCATTTCTCTCTATTATAAAAAAAAATCTTGGAAGGCTTGGAAGGAGACGATATGTGATTTTCTCGGAGACACTTTAATGTCCCGCGAGACAAGGCAGTGAGACAAAAGGACAGCTGCTGTACAGGGTTTTAAATGATCGACGCGCAGCGCAACAAGCAGGAGACGCAGCTCGGCAGCAGCAGCAACAAGCCAGCAGCTGATCCGACCAGATCTCCTTAGCAAGTGTTCTGCTAAGATGTCAAATGGCCGCTACGTAGCGCTCCCCCCTGATGTGCAAGCAAAGTGAGCAGGGGGCAAAGTCCCCTAGTAATTTCAAAAGTGAAAAGATATTCTCATAACCCCAAAGCACTCCAGCCTTTTAAAGGGGGTCCTACCACAAGACTTCAGAGTCTTAATTGGGAAAAATGAATGGCAACAAACGAATGTGTGCTTATTCCTGTTTTATTTGCTTTTCTCTTGCCTTACCCCTTTTTTAGTTGGGGCCCACAATTTTAGGATTAAGTGTAGTTGTGTGCTGAAATCTGAAAAGGATCCACATTTTCTGCAAACCATTGTAACATATACTATAGACCTTTTAGTTATTAGTTATTTGAAGTATGGAAGTGTTGTGATGTGAAATTTTGCATTTGCAAGTTGATAAATATTTTGTATGTCTTTATTTGTAACTTAGACAAAGCAATATAATATTACTGTTACATTATTGATAATAACAGCAGTGGTTTGATGGTTTAAGAACCCCTCCCCCCCTTAGGGTAATTTTACAACAGGGTTGGGGGGGAGGTGCCCCAAACAAGTTTGGGAAGTGTTTCTCAGTCAACCACCCACAGGAAAGCCAGACTGCCTAACTGCCAGACTTTAGCTCAATTGGTTTTCAGGGGTGGCAGGTGTGAAGATTTTCTCTTCCCCATTGGTCTGAAGTATGGCTGTTTGGAATTGGCTTGTATCAGAAGCCTTTAAGTACTACGACACCCTAGGAGTTGGACAGTAAACCTTGTGGCGAGCGGTACTCAGCCGGGACGCCTGAAAGGACCTGCAGAGGGACTACGCCTCCTGCAGACCACAAGAGGGCAGCCACCCTGGTTTGTATGGGGACCACGGGAACAGAGCATGAAAGCTCAACCCTATAGGGGCCCATGGTCATCGCCAGGAGGCGCCGAGACGCCCTGGACATCAGCACCTCCGCCACACCCGGAGTTGCTGGCGGAAGTAAAACCAGGAACACCCAGAGTGCTTCCGGGTGCTTGTGCGGCATTTCTGCCACACCAGGAAGTGCCGTAGGAAGCTCATCAGGAGGCACCTGGAGCACGTCCGAGTGGACTTAAAAGGGGCTGTCTCCCTCCATTCATCAGCTGGAGTCAGGTGGAAGAGGACGAAGCTCGGAGGAGAGGAGTGGAGGTGGTGAAGGAAGGCTGGACAGTGAAGAGGCCTGGACTGAGGGTGTGTGGTGCAGGGGCACCAGGTTGTGCGTGGTAGTGTACATATTATAAATATGAATAAAAGCATTGTGGTGATTAAACCATCGGTGTCTGCCTGTCTGTGTCGAGGCTGGTCTCCACAACCTATAAATTTGCTTGCTTTACCTCACTCTCTCTCTCATACGAAACTGATGAAAGACCATCTCACACACCATGAACTGAAAAGGAAAATAAAATGAAGAGCACAACTTGGCAGCCATATTGAGACAGGCATGAAGGCCTGTTCTGAAGAAAGCTGACCACAAATGATGCCTTAACTAGAGATATTTTAAGTAACTAACAAGTCTGTGTGCCGCCTGAAACTACACATCACCATTTATCAGGTTGTATGGTTGCCAATCCCCTCCTTTAACCGCCACCTTATCGTGGTGGAGGGGTTTGCGTGTCCCAATGATCCTAGGAGCTCTGTTGTCCGGGGCTTTATGCCCCTGGTAGGGCCACCCAAGGCAAACTGGTCCTAGGTGAGGGATGAGACAAAGAGCGGTTAAACAAACCTATGATGAATGAAAACTTTGGACGGCGTTTTCCCTTGCCTGGACACGGGTCACCGGGGCCCCCCTCTGGAGCCAGGCCTGGAGGTGGGGCTCGATGGCGAGCGCATGGTGGCCGGGCCTGCACCCATAGGGCTCGGTCGGGCACAGCCCGAAGAGGCAACGTGGGTCCCCCTTCCCATGGGCTCACCACCTATGGGAGGGGCCAAGGAGGTTGGGTGCAGTGTGAGTTGGGTGGTGGCCGAAAGCGGGGACCTTGGCGGTCCGATCCTCGGCTACAGCAGCTGGCTCTTGGGACGTGGAATGTCACCTCTCTGAAGGGGAAGGAGCCTGACCTAGTGCGCGAGGTCGAGAGGTTCCGGCTAGATATAGTCAGACTCACCTCGACGCACAGCTTGGATTCTGGAACCAATCTCCTTGAGAGGGGCTGGACTCTCTACCACTCTGGAGTTGCCAAGCGGGTGTGGGTATACTTATTGCCCCCCGACTTGGAGCCTGTTCATTGGGGTTTACCCCGGTGGACGAGAGGGTAGCCTCCCTCCACCTTCGGGTGGGGGGACGGGTCCTAACTGTTGTTTGTGCGTATGCACCGAACAGCAGTTCGGGGTACCCACCATTTTTGGAGTCCCTGGAGGGGGTGCTAGAGGGCATACCTTCTGGGGACTCCCTCATACTGCTGGGAGACTTCAATGCTCACATGGGCAATGACAGTGAGACCTGGAAGGGCGTGATTGGGAGGAATGGCCCCCCCGATCTGAACCCGAGTGGTGTTTTGTTATTGGACTTCTGTGCTTGTCACGAATTGTCCATAACAAACACCATGTTCAAGCATAGGGGTGTCTATATGTGCACCTGGCACCAGGACACCCTAGGCCTCAGTTCAATGATCGACTTTGTGGTCGTGTCGTCAGACCTGCAGCCACATGTCTTGGACACTCGGGTGAAGGGAGGGGCGGAGATGTCAACTGATCACCACCTGGTGGTGAGTTGGCTTCGATGGTGGGGGAGGATGCCGGTCAGGCGTGGTAGGCCAAAACATGTTGTAAGGGTCTGCTGGGAACGTCTGGCAGAGCCCCCTGTCAGAAGTAGCTTCAACTTCCACCTCCGGCAGAACTTCGACCACATCCCGAGGGAGGTGGGGGACATTGAGTCCGAATGGGCCATGTTCCATGCCTCTATTGTTGAGGCGGCTGACTAGAGCTGTGGCCGTAAGGTGGTCGGTACCTGTCGTGGTGGCAATCCTCGAACCTGTTGGTGGACACTGGCGGTGAGGGATGCTGTCAAGCTGAAGAAGGAGTCCTACAGGACCCTTTTGTCCTGTGGGACTCTGGAGGTAGCTGATAGGTACCGGCAGGCCAAGCGGAATGCGGCTTTGGTGGTTGCTGAGGCAAAAACTCGGGCGTGGGAGGAGTTTGGGGAGACCATGGAGAATGACTTTCGGATGGCTTTGAGGAGATTCTGGTCCACCGTCCGGCGTCTCAGGAGGGGGAAGCAGTGCAGTGTCAACACTGTATATGGTGGGGATGGTGCACTGCTGACCTCGACTCGGGACGTTGTGGGTCGGTGGGGGGAGTACTTCGAAGACCTCCTCAATCCCACTAACATGCTTTCCAATGAGGAAGCAGAGCCTGGGGACTCGGAGGTGGGCTCCCCCATCTCTGGGACTGAGGTCACCGAGGTGGTCAAAAAACTCCTTGGTGGCAGGGCCCCGGGGGTGGATGAGATACGCCCGGAGTTCCTCAAGTCTCTGGATGTTGTAGGGCTGTCTTGGTTGACACGTCTCTGCAACATCGCATGGACATCAGGGCCAGTGCCTCTGGATTGGCATACCAGGGTGGTGGTCCCCCTCTTTAAGAAGGGGGACCGGAGGGTGTGTTCCAACTACAGAGGGATCACACTCCTCAGCCTCCCTGGAAAAGTCTATTCGGGGGTTCTGGAGAGGAGGGTCTGTTGGATAGTCGAGCCTCGGATTCAGGAGGAACAGTGTGGTTTTTGTCCTGGTCACGGAACAGTGGACCAGCTCTACACCCTTAGAAGGGTCCTGGAGGGTGCATGGGAGTTTGCCCAACCAGTCTACATGTGTTTTGTGGACTTGGAAAAGGCATTCGACTGTGTCCCTAGGGGAATCCTGTGGGGGGTACTCTGAGAATATGGGGTACCGGACCCCCGATAAGGGCTGTTCGGTCCCTGTACGATCGGTGCCAGAGCTTGGTCTGCATTGCCGGCAGTAAGTCAAACCCGTTTCCAGTGAGAGTTGGACTCCGCCAGGGCTGCCCTCTGTCACTAATTCTGTTCATAACTTTTATGGACAGAATTTCTAGGCGCAGCCAGGGCATTGAGGGGGTCCGGTTTGGTGGACTCAGGATTGAGTCACTGCTTTTTACAGATGATGTTGTCCTGTTTGCTTCATCAGCCCGTGATCTTCAGCTCTCTCTGGATCGGTTTGCAGCTGAGTGTGAAGTGGCTGGGATGGGAATCAGCACCTCCAAATCCGAGACCATGGTCCTCAGCCGGAAAAGAGTGGAGTGCCCTCTCAGGGCTGGTAGCAAGATCCTGCCCCAAGTGGAGGAGTTCAAGTATCTCGGGATCTTGTTCACGAGTGAGGGAAGAATGGAGCGTGAGATTGACAGGCGGGCTCTGCATCGGTCTGTCGTGGTGAAAAAGGAGCTGAGCCACAAGGCAAAGCTCTCAATTTACCAGTCGATCTATGTTCCTACACTCACCTATGGTCATGAGCTATGGGTAGTGACCGAAAGAACGAGATCGCGAATACAAGCGGCTGAAATGAGTTTCCTCCGTAGGGTGTCTGGGCTTTCCCTTAAAGATAGGGTGAGAAGCTCAGTCATCCGGGAGGGGCTCAGAGTAGAGCCGCTGCTCCTCCGCATCGAGAGGAGTCAGATGAGGTGGCTCGGTCATCTGATCAGGATGCCTCCTGGACGCCTCCCTGGTGAGGTGTTCCAGGCACGTCTAACCGGGAGGAGGCCCAGGGGAAGACCCAGGACACGCTGGAGGGACTATGTCTCTCGGCTGGCCTGGGAACGCCTCGGGATTCCCCTGGAAGAGCTAGAAGTAGTGGCTGGGGAGAGGGAAGTCTGGGCATCTCTGCTCAAACTGCTGCCCCCGCAACCCGACCTCGGATAAGCGGAAGAGAATGGATGGATGGATGGATGGTTGCCAATATTCAAATGTACTTTGTATATTGTTATTATTTATGAATATTATCAGTAATACATTGTTTAAATTATAACTTAACTCCTGCTTGTCTTTTACTACACCTAATTGCCTGAGGTTACAGACATAGAAGGGAAGGTGGGGAGAAGTTATAAAGTACAATACTTTATAAATAGTGGTAAGTCTGTAAGATTTGAGGCATTCTGACAAAGGCTACATTTTAATAATACAAAAGGGAAAAGTAGAATAATATATTACTCTACCAAGACAAAACAGGAAGGCAGAAAATACTTGGGACTCCACAAAAGTTCCAGTCTTGGTAATAACTAAGGGTGAGATGGATCATCCAAATGAGCACAAAATACATGCTGTCCCACCTAACCACATTCAGAGCATTAGGTCGTGAGCTGAAATGGGTTTTCAAGAAAGATGCAGCAGAGGTGGATGATCAGTGCCATACAGTCAGAAAACATTTGTGCAGCCTGTTAAATGACTGTCTTTCTAAAATGTTATCTTATTAAGAACTCTGATTCAAGTCAGAGTCTTTTTGGGTTTTTTTGGTGTGGTCTGTTCCAGTTTCCTGTCACCTTGTGCTCCAGCTTTCTTTTTCTCTACTAAAACATGTGTGTTATGTAGATTGAGGACTTCAAAAAGGTCCAGTTTGAATGGGTGGGTTGATGTGTTCTTCATTTCACAAACACTCTTTTCAGGGCTGGTTCCTTACTTATATCTAATACACCCATGACACTGAACCTGATTAACTGGTCCTGGAAGTTAATGCAATGAATGAAAGAAGAACACGAATTCAACATTCACAGTCTTTCTTAGAAAAAGTATATAATTATTGTGACTTTAATGAGATGACAATGAGATGACAAATCAGCTGAGCTTGAGTGCTGTTTTTATACATTTAGTAAGTTGATTAGCAATACAAAAAGGAAGTGACAGAAATGAAATGGCAAAAACAAAGTTAAATGACAGGTGAGGGTCAGAAACTAGAAAAACAAACAAAAGTCATATCAAACTAAGACCTGAGGTAGCTTCATTAGAAGCTGCTGCCAAAAAAGTCAAAAGCAAGATTGTACTGAAGCGATAGTAAGGATTCAAAGACCAGGAAATGGAAATGTAAAAAATCAAGTAATGGTCAAAGAAAGACTAAACCATTCAACAGGGTCTTGAGTCACTAAAGTAAAATTATGGCCAGTAAATGTTCCAAAGATTTGTTTAAGGATAGTGAATACCATGCAGAAAACCCGAATCATTAAAGAAGAAGTCAAAGTTAAACATTGTGAAGCCTAAATTTCAAGAACAAAGAAAACTGAAAAAAAACAGTGCTTATTGTTTTTAGAAATATCCACTATCTTGAACAAACTGGAAGTGCATGATGTCGACCCTTATGCCGTCACAATGATGACACCATGGGTCGCACACTTCCAGTTACTCTCAGCAATCAGATTAGGAAACATATACAAATTAACTCATAATGTTACTTTACAACAAAAATAAGAAAACAGAATAAAAAAAATAACTGTCTATAATAAACTAAAAGTGGAAAATTAATGAAAGAAATTAACTCTTCATTAAACAAAACCTCTAAATGAAACATCCAAATAAACAAGGGGGAGTGCAAATTAAAACACAAAATAAACATAGTGTTAGGACCTCTTTATGATTAACGTCTTCTCAGATGTACCCTTTACTTTCAATTAACACTAAAGACAGGCAGGTATAGCAGTTAGATAGATAGATAGATAGATAGATAGTTGTAGTGAACATCCAAAACAACAAAACACAACATGACATCACCAGAATGATAATAAAATATATAAAACAATACAAAAGCAAATTATTATTTAAATATCTGTGATTATTTAGATCTTTAAATAAAAGAAAAGTCTTCTTGATAGTTGTTAAGCATGAGCAAGACTCAATAAACTTGTTCAGGGCAAAGATAGATTAATCAGGGCCATGCATGCTTTATTAACAATGGGCAGTATTTAGTTACCAAATAAAACATCAAAAACCTAAAGGTTGTGAAAGGAAATAGCTCAGGAAGCTAATCTCCTTGCACAACAGTCCTTCATTGATTAGGAACAGTGATTAGGAACAATGTGCAGATGCTTTCTAAGCATGTGCCTCATGATGTCAAACACATACAAAGGTCATGCCTCCAAAGGTTTACAGTAAATTCATTGCAAGCCATTACAAACTGGCCATGCATTATGGCATCACATAAACTCAGCCACAACCATTGTTAACAGGTTTACAATCTCAAGCACACAGCCATGCCACAAGAAAACTGAGATAATGTTAGCCTTGCTTTTATGAGAGATGGCATTGGTGCACAACTGCTGCACAGCAACCTGAATAGACATGGAAGTACATTATAGGAAATAGGAATAGATTAGACCTGATTAAAGGCGCAGAGAGGTTTCCTGGGCCCTCCTATCTTTTATGATTCCTGCCACCCCTAGCTTCCTTTCCATTGCACTCCTTTTGTTTTTTATTGCAGACAATGCATCGGGCCAGGAGGAAGCTGTCCAGCAGGACAGCATCATCTCCATCTCTCACTTTGTGACCTGACCATAATGTTAGTGTGGCAAGTGGTGAAGGGGAAACAGAGGGAAACTCCAGCTTATGGGCAACGTCAGGCCCATGGAGGAATGTTTACTGTAAAATAAGCACCTGGGTGGAGATTGACAGGAACCACACTTTGGGTGGTATATCATGCACTAAAAACTGATTTCACTTTCATATCCTGTTCAGTAGAGTCTGTCAGAACATCACAAGTCTCAAGTTCAGTTTTTGTTTTGTTTTTTTTTTTTACTGGATCATTTCCAGGAAACACACAGTTGTGTTGCTATGAACGTGTCTTTGTCTTTTAGCTACAGATATATAACAACAGTAAAATACAATTGGCCATACCATAGTACAGTATGGTATCATCACAATTCTGTACACGTCAGCAGTAAATGATAATATAGTACACATAAACACAATAAACACACAAAACAATGCAATTTATGTCTGTGAAAGTAAACATAAATTAGGTTGTACAGAGATGTTTGGAGATCTATTTTGAGTCCTAATTGACTGGAGTGACTATGGTAGGAATAGAGCTGTTTGTGTGCTAAGTGGTTCTTGCTCTCACTGTTCTCACAGACTGATAATATTTTTATTTTAATAAATAAGTGAAAATGGTTGTTTTCTGAGTGACTGTACTCTTTGATCACATTACCTACTGATTTCCTCACATGAGAAGATCACTCTTAAACAGAGTTCAGGTTCAGGCTTACAATCATTTCTGCTATCCCAAGGGCCAGGTGCAGGTTTTGTATTTTATAATGTAAGAAATGAGAAATATTGAGCAAATTATAAAAAATCCACAACTTATTTATTTTTTTACATTATAACTTTTTTATCTGCACACAAAATGGTGGCTCTGTGGTTAAGGATCTGGGCTGCTATCTGAAAGGTTGCTGGCTCAAATTCCATTACTGCCTAACAAAATTCCAGGGTGTGCTGTACAATGGCTGACCCTGCACTCTGACCTCCAAAAGGTCATGCGAAAAGACAATTTCCCCTTGGAAATTAATAAAGTACATCAGAGCAAAAAAAAAAATCAAATAAAAAAAAAATCAAAAAGTTAACTGTTGCAACCAACAAGGGGTGCCCAAAACCCCAGATACAGTCCAGGGTTTAAACAAGCAATCTTTTTTGTTCACACAGATAAATATACAAAGTTGATTCTGTTCTCTTCTTCCTCCTCCCTGGTGATTGTCATCTGCTGAATCCCAACTGATCGGGGTGAGGAAGGGGGCCCCTTTTAAGCAGGACCTGGAAATGCTTTCAGTATCGTGGTGCATCCTATTGGAAGGACTTCCGGGTCACGTGGAAACCAGGGAGGTTCTCTTCCGACAGTGACACCCAGGAACCCCAACTCCCATGCACGCCTGCAGGTGTCCAAACTGGGATGGCTCATGAGGACCACTGACACCTGTCGTATTGGGGGGGGGGGGTATTGCTCCTAACCTCCAGTTTCCGCTGGTCCATCCCTTGTATCCTCCTGAACAGGGCAAGAAGTTGTTCTCTCATTCAGCTGGTATTCCCATCTGTCCTCAATGGCACTTACACTATTTACAGTATGTGAGCATATGCGGGGTTTATTCTTTTTTTATAATACAAAAGAAAGAATATTCCCACATCTAGCAATAAATAGCACTGCTCAGTCTCTCACCAGGTAAAATAATACCTTTATGAAGAAAGAAACACTCCATACTTGCTAGTATTTTTTAACTCTCTTAGACTGCTTTGTATTAATCTTGTTTACCACACAAGTCAATTGATCATACTTTATGATGGATGCTCATTTAGGAGCCATTTAATGTGATTGTTTTTTTTCTTACAGCTACAGGAATGCCTGTTCAATACTGTATTAGTCCTCTACCTCTGTTTGATCGAAAGATGCATTTTTCAGGTACATAGCAAAGAATTAAGGTCTATATGTATGATGTAGTAAAATGAGTAAAGGATTTCTGTTTTTGCCCACCCAGGGACACCAAATTAATGTAGGAAATGGTTTGTGGACATGAAAAAAATTGATATTAATTAATAATTAGTCTCAACTTTACCAATACCAGTAAGGCTCCCACTCTGTTGCACTAGTCTTTCGGGAGGGAGGGGAAAAGGGAGGACCGGGTGCTCTGTCCTTTAGACTTGTATCATGGTAACAGAAGCAATCTCTTTAAAAGAACAGAGTAGTACAATTTATTGTTAAAGAAAAGGATTATAGAAATATGATAACTGCATATATATTGACATACTATAAAAGACATGAAGCAAGACAGACGAGACAAACAAACATATAAGTCACAGGAGGCTTACTGTTTACTAGCTTTTTAGAGTTCTAATTTATCTTGGCACAGACAAACAGTTTTACAACACCAAATCTTTAAGGATAATGTCCATTGCTCACATGCAATGGAAAAACCTAGTAACTGCCATTTTTTCAAAATTTAGTTTTTTCTTAGTTTTTGGAGTCACTAGGTCTTTCCTGATGTTATAAGGTAATGGTGATGGCCAACTATGTCTTCATTCTGGTCAGAGCACAGTGGAAGAAGCTAGTATGTACACAGTATTTTACATACTGCAAGACAAAAAACCTAGAAACTCCACTGACCAATGAGGAAAGACCACCTACCAATGAAAACATTTGATTACGATCACGTGATTTAAATGCTGCGACTGCATGATTTAAATGGCAGGTGTTGTTGATTACTAAAAAATAAACAATATTGTGTACATGAAGCTCAGGACAAGTTAAATTTAGAAATCGTTAATTATAGGGGTGACATCATTTTCTCAATTTGCCAAAAACCTGAAAGATGTGACATACTAAGTTTTTGCATAGTTAGTGAGAATGCTGTGTGGAGTAGAGTGTTGTTTCTCTGATTTCAAGCAGAGAACTCTTCTTGTGTTGGAGTGCACTCATGGTTATTGCTATATGGCCCTTTGTCCATGGTGTGCTGTGATGTTGCTTCTCTGTCTTCTCAGTCAGGGCTTAGTCCCTGGCACAGAGCTTGGCAGAACGGACCTTAGAGCTAGTTCATGGTGTTCAGTACCGTGGTTTTATGGAGAGTAGTTTCCAAGCCCAAGAAAGTTTGTGACCTCTTTGCTCCATAGAGAGTGGATGTTTTCTAACCCCAAAAAGAGTGGTTTGTCAGCTTTCACACAAGGAGTTCCTCAGGGATCTGTCCTCTGCCCTCTTCTGTATTTATATGCTTCCCCTTGGCCATATTATTCGTAGCTATGTACTGGGTTATCATTTGTGTGCAGATGACACTCAGCTCTATTTCAATGTCAAAAGTGCAACTTCATCAGAGTTTTCTCAGCTCACAACTTGCTTCAGTGAAATTAAAACCTTTATGGAGCAGAACTCTTTAAAATCAAATTACAAGAAAGCTGAAGTCGTGCAAATTGGCACTAAAGCGCTACTTAAGAAAATGAGCTCCTTTTCAGTCACTCTTGACGGTGATCACATCAGACCTTCTTCTGATGCAAGGGATCTTGGTGTCATTTTTGATTCCTCCCTTTCTTATTCCACCCACATAAACCACATTAAGAAACTTTCTTACTTTCTCCTCCGTAACATATCCCGTGTTCGTTCCTTCCTCTCCTTTTCTAATGCTGAGAAACTTGTCCATGCTTTTATCACATCCCACATCGATTATTGTAACTTGCTGCTGGCAGGTGCCCCTTCTAATCTTATATCACAGCTTCAGTTGATTCAAAACTCTGCTTCAAGAGTCCTTACTCAAACCAGCAACAGTGAGCACATCACACCCATCCTGCTTCACCTTCACTGGCTCCCTGTGTCTTACAGGATTGAATATAAAATTCTATTAATAACCTACAAAGCTTTAAATGGCCTTGCACCGGACTACATCAGTGACCTTCTAAATCACTAGGCTCCTGTTCGCCTACTAAGGTCCTCTGATTCTGGTAATCTTGTTGTGCCTCAAACTAACCTGCACTCTACGGATGACACGGCCTTCAGCTCCATAGCACCCAGACTTTGAATAACATCCCGAAATTAATTAGATCAGTTGACTCTATTCATTCTTTTAAAAAACAACTTAAAACTCATCTACAGTGGTGTGAAAAACTATTTGCCCCCTTCCTGATTTCTTATTCTTTTGCATGTTTGTCACACAAAATGTTTCTGATCATCAAACACATTTAACCATTAGTCAAATATAACACAAGTAAACACAGAATGCAGTTTGTAAATGGTGGTTTTTATTATTTAGGGAGAAAAAAAAATCCAAACCTACATGGCCCTGTGTGAAAAAGTAATTGCCCCCTGAACCTAATAACTGGTTGGGCCACCCTTAGCAGCAATAACTGCAATCAAGCGTTTGCGATAACTTGCAATGAGTCTGTTACAGCGCTCTGGAGGAATTTTGGCCCACTCATCTTTGCAAAATTGTTGTAATTCAGCTTTATTTGAGGGTTTTCTAGCATGAACCGCCTTTTTAAGGTCATGCCATAGCATCTCAATTGGATTCAGGTCAGGACTTTGACTAGGCCACTCCAAAGTCTTCATTTTGTTTTTCTTCAGCCATTCAGAGATGGATTTGCTGGTGTGTTTTGGGTCATTGTCCTGTTGCAGCACCCAAGATCGCTTCAGCTTGAGTTGATGAACAGATGGCCGGACATTCTCCTTCAGGATTTTTTGGTAGACAGTAGAATTCATGGTTCCATCTATCACAGCAAGCCTTCCAGGTCCTGAAGCAGCAAAACAACCCCAGACCATCACACTACCACCACCATATTTTACTGTTGGTATGATGTTCTTTTTCTGAAATGCTGTGTTCCTTTTATGCCAGATGTAACGGGACATTTGCCTTCCAAAAAGTTCAACTTTTGTCTCATCAGTCCACAAGGTATTTTCCCAAAAGTCTTGGCAATCATTGAGATGTTTCTTAGCAAAATTGAGACGAGCCCTAATGTTCTTTTTGCTTAACAGTGGTTTGCGTCTTGGAAATCTGCCATGCAGGCCGTTTTTGCCCAGTCTCTTTCTTATGGTGGAGTCGTGAACACTGACCTTAATTGAGGCAAGTGAGGCCTGCAGTTCTTTAGACATTGTCCTGGGGTCTTTTGTGACCTCTCGGATGAGTCGTCTCTGCGCTCTTGGGGTAATTTTGGTCGGCCAGCACTCCTGGGAAGGTTCACCACTGTTCCATGTTTTTGCCATTTGTGGATAATGGCTCTCACTGTGGTTCGCTGGAGTCCCAAAACTTTAGAAATGGCTTTATAACCTTTACCAGACTGATAGATCTCAATTACTTCTGTTCTCATTTGTTCCTGAATTTCTTTGGATCTTGGCATGATGTCTAGCTTTTGAGGTGCTTTTGGTCTACTTCTCTGTGTCAGGCAGCTCCTATTTAAGTGATTTCTTGATTGAAACAGGTGTGGCAGTAATCAGGCCTGGGGGTGGCTACGGAAATTGAACTCAGGTGTGATACACCACAGTTAGGTTATTTTTTAACAAGGGGGCAATTACTTTTTCACACAGGGCCATGTAGGTTTGGATTTTTTTTCTCCCGAAATAATAAAAACCATCATTTAAAAACTGCATTTTGTGTTTACTTGTGTTATATTTGACTAATGGTTAAATGTGTTTGATGATCAGAAACATTTTGTGTGACAAACATGCAAAAGAATAAGAAATCAGGAAGGGGGCAAATAGTTTTTCACACCACTGTATTTAGGGAGGCTTTTAACTTAACTTAACATTCTGCCCTTTCTTTCAGTTTACCTGTCTTGTCCAGGTGCTCAATATAATTTGTGTGTCTGTTATATCACAAATTAGGTTATTTGTTAGATTTTTCTTTTAGTGTTGAATTTAGTATTTTACTCTGGTTTATTGTCTTTTATTCTATTTAATGCTTTGTTATCAGTTTCATTGTTCTATTTAGGAAAATATTTGTATCCAATGTTACATATACCCTGCTGTTTTTTTTTTCTTAGACTCTGTGAAGCGCCTTGAACATGGGAAAGGCGCTATATAAATAAAATGTATTATTATTATTATTCAACTCCCCCAAAGAGCACAGATCCTCAGCTTTCAGCTAATACAAAGAGACAGAAGAGGTGAATATAGCTAGTTTTGCAGGAAACTGTAACCTCTGGTGATTAGATCAAGATCACTTCCAGTTACAGGACCAGTGCCTGCTTACAGAAGTATTATTTTGTCAATCACATCTGACCAGAATTCAGTTAGCAGTTGTATGCTAACCAAAATATACAGTATGTAAAAAGGAGGTGTGTCATGCTGTCCACCGTGACCTCTAGTACTGTGCAGTATTACCTTTCTGTTTTGATTGAATTTTTGGTGAGATTAAAAAGAAATGATGCAGCAAACATTTCTAAAATTCTGGCATACTGGATATGCAAGGGTTCTACGTGTCGAGATTGTTTCATTAATTTCTTTCTCCCGTGGTATATTAATATTTTCTGTTGAGTTTTTTTCAATAATATATTATACAGATTTCATGTTATCTCTTTCATGTTTCCTTGCTGGTAAGCAGCCATACATCTTTCTAATAATGTATTTCCTTTCTTTATATTTGATTGTTTTCCTTCATTTACTGTATTTACATAAAATATTGTCTGACTGAAGGTATCAGTATAAATCTTTTTCATTTCCAAGTTATATTGTTGTATTAGGTCTTGAAAGTTTCTCAAAAGCTATTGTTTGAATAACATATCAATATATATTGTTGTGATCCCTTTCACAAATTTTGAATTGCATATTTGACATTTCTGATGATATAAGTCTATGTCAGAAACTATCCACATTAAGATGGTAACATCTCATTTTAAATCATAGGCATTTATTATCTTAAACCAAATTTTATCAGTTATAGTTGTCAAGGGTATAGCTATTTTATGTACAGCATGCTAGAGATTCTGCTAAAGACTGCCTGTAGTTTATCTATGATCAAAGTCTCAATCTCTTTCTGTTTTGCACTGTAGTATTTATCACACCAGTAAATCAAAACTCTAAGCTGTTCTGTTTCATAATATAATTTTAGACAAAGCAAAGACAAACCACCTGTTTTCTTTAGACAGCATTTTAAGTTTAATTCTTGGTTCTTCATATTGCAGAAATCTTGTGAAATCATTTAGTTTCATTCAGTAAACTGCTCTATTAACGTTTCCTCTAATATGATTGATTAATAGATAGACAAAAAGACAGAGAAACTGAATGAGCGCATGAACGAACAAACTTTGGGAAAAGGCATTATACAGGCATATAGCTGATGATATAAAGGAGTCCCAGTAGTGTTTCTTGACACACTTATGCGGAATGATTTGTTGACTGAAAGTCCTTAGTCTTAGTGTGTTAGAGAGAAGATGTGCAGCATGTTGGCACTTAGTTTTGTTTTAATTCCCTTATTTACTTCTACCTTCAGGGGGTCCAGAGTACATGTGATAACTGAGCTCGCCCTTTTAATCAACATGTTGATTTGGTGGGCCTCTGTTGAAGTGAGGTCAATGGCCCTGCACACCACATGATAGAAAATCACACTGGTCATCACAGAGTTGTAGAAGATGTGAAGGATGTCACTTCCCACATTAAAGGAACACAGTCTCATTGGGAAAAAGAGCATGTTCTGCCCTTTCTTATATAGTTCCTCTGTGCTATGAGACCAGTCCAACCTGTCATTGACGTGGACCCCCAAGTACTTGTAGGAGTGGACCACCTCTACATCCAAACCTTGAATAGTGACCAGCTTAAAGAATCTTTGGTGTGGTGAAAGTCAAAAGACCAGTTCCTTGGTTTTGCTGATGTTACGTTGCAGACAATTCTTTTTGTACCAAGAAACAAATTTTTTCAACTGACTCCTTTCTTCTGTCTTATCCCCTTTATCAATATACCCCGTAAATACAAAATCATCTGAGAATGTCTGAAAGTGTCTTGACCTGCTGTTGTATTTATATTCGGAGGTGTACAGAGTGATGAAAAAATGAGTCAGGCCTGTTCCTTGTGCTGATCCAGTGTTGCTCTCACACTCCTTGAGTCTCACAAACTGTGGTCTGCCCTACAGATTACCTCTTAACTGGGATGGCTGGATGGTATTGAATGCACTGGAAAAATCAAATAACATAATCCTCACAATGCTACCAGCTTTGTCCAGGCCAAAATAAGCCTTGCAGAAGACACAATAATGGTGGAATGATAATCATCTTAATAATTTCCTGTGCACATATGCTCCCTCAACCCTTGTGGTATATTGGCCTCCCGGCCGGGCAAGGACCACAACCCTCTGTCACTATATATGTATCCCTTTAATATCCTTCTTGTTCACTTTTTAATTTTCTTAAATCCATTCTGCAAAAGGCTCTGTATACAGTAAGAACAGGAGAGGGGACAAAGGGTAGACTTGTCTTGTACTTCTCTCTGAAGAAAATCTATCAGATAGATGTCCTATTATTTGTATTTGTGCTGTAGGATTTGAATAGATTACCTTAATTATGATAATAAAATAAATTGCAAATCCATATCTTTTGTAAAGTCTGATATAAAAATTCTCACTTTGCTTGCTCAATGTTTTTTTTTGCAGTTTATGTTTTAAATGAATAGAACTAGACCACTACAGAGGTATACAGATTTGCTATGTAAAACTGGACCAGTGCTGATGTGCAGATACATTTGAAGGATGCACTGGGATGCATCATCAGTGCTGTATCCAGGGGTCATTGGGTGTTTCAGTTTCACATCATCAGACACACTTGCCCATGTGACCAGCCAAGGAGATGAGTCCCTGACTTATACCACAGTAACTGTAGTCTAAGGCCGGATTTATACTTCACGCAAAGCGACGCATGCTGCAGCTGACTCTCCTGCTACGCAAGCGTTGTAGTGTTTATACTTGCGAGCGTACTTTACATAAATCTGGAGGAATCCGCCAGGTGGGAGTGCAAGATGTTATCATGGCGAGAACATGTTCGGCTTCTCTGTGTTGTGAATTGCGTAGAACAGCCATTAAATTCCGATGACACCTTACCACAATATCTCTGAAAAGGATGTTTATTGATTAAATCCAGGGATGCGTTCATTCCAGCAAGCATTGGGCACGAGTGAGAAACAATCCGTGGATGAGGCCTCAGCTCATCGCAAGGTGAATACAAGCACACACATACACTAGCGTCATTTTAGCGGCACCAAATCCCCAAATCTGCATATCTTTGGAAGGAAACTGGAGCACACTGAAAACATGTAAACTCCAGGCAGGGAATACCAGCAACATGACTCCCTGCAAGACAGCAGCGCTAACGCTCCGCCACTGTGTCACCCCCATGTGTGTAATTATTAACAGTATTCATTATTTAAACAAAATTACCGATTTATCTGTAAAATGTAATATACATACTTGAATGCCTTCATCATGAAAGTGATATCAAGTATAAATCTAAGGATTCTAAATGTGCAGAGAGTTGGAATATCATACATTTAATGTGCTCAGTGTGATGATCTATTGCTTTAGATCCGCTGCTGTCAGGACCAGAGGAAGCCCTAGAAAAAAAGACGTCACAGAAGACGGTATGTGAGACTTTTAAAACGTATCGTGTCATTACGATCGTGAATTTGCGACGCTTGAATATAAATGCACCACGAATACATCTGTTTGTCGGCATTTTGCTTCACCACATCGAACCATTTATCAAACATCGAAGTGTACACACCGATCTCGTAGGATCCGCAAAGCGGCTTTCTGTCACATGTAGATAGTAGCCAGAGACTCTGACGTCACATTTCAACTTTTAGCACACTGCGCCTCCCGACTTTTTGCTGGTACTGCAACTCGCGCACGCGTCACATTAATTTCTGAGGACCTGCTCAGAGGACGCATCAAATGAACGCTGAGAATGTGTGGTAGCCATGTTGCTGTCATGACTAGTTGTTATGTGGCTTCTGAAAGAACAACTATATCTAGATGCTGCGATGTTGCTGCAGTGTGTGCTGGGAACTGGAGTTGTTTGCCAAAGTACACTGTTAGTCTTATGCAGTGTGAAGAAAACCAGTCTACCATTTCAGTGGTAATCGCGACTGTTCTCCTACCCTCAACGAAGGATAGATTAAACTTTCTACAATAGTAACTAAGAAATATGCACCACTAGCTTTTCTTAAGCAAAGTTCTATTTTCATCTCTGTTCAGACAGTAGATAGAGAGATAGATACTTTATTACTCCCCAAGGGGAAATTCACAGATGTAACAGATGTAAGATGTGCCAAGAAATGTAAGCAACTGTACCATGTAGACCATGAAACTATTTTTAGGTTTGGATTGCTGAGGGCACACCAGCTGGTTAGCCAGTCCACCTCCTCACTGTGATAAGGCCAATCAGGGTGGTGTCATTGGCAGGCATCAGCTGTTTTACAGATGGGTCACGTAAGGTTCAACCATTAAGAAGAAGTGTTAGGAACTACATGTAGCATAGTCCAAGTTCGTATTGAGGAGCTCTAACATGATTATATTAAGTTGATAAATCCATAAATAGGATCCATGAACTGTCTTCACAACTTTGGGCTTAGAATTAATAACAGAAGTCTGAACCACATCCTAATGTGAACAGCACTGTGTGAAACTGTGAAAATCCATTGTTTTTATCACTATATGCTGTTTCAGGCAGGCCAAGTCATTCTGTGCCCCTTTTGCTGTACACGAGTGACCCCCAGAAGACTATCCACAAACTGCAGCTGACAGAGGTGAAGTGGGCCACATCATCATGGGAATTTTCAATTCAGGTGGCATGCAACACACTTTGGTGTCCCTACCCAGAAGGCTACCAATGGGGCCGGTGTGTCATGCAGCCCTCCATTAGTATGTGCTCTTCACATTCTACATGGGGATGTTATGCTCAGATCTTGGAGGGCCGCAGTAGCTGCAAGTTTTCCTTCCAGCCAATCCCAATGTTATTTTTGCCTTCACTTTAACTGACTGGTTAAAACGAAAGCGAAAGAGGTTAGTTAATTTAACAGCAGCAATTGGTTACTAATTAAGAAAGTGTCAGAAACAAAAGCCACTGCGGCCTTCCTGAGACCATGTTTGAAACCTGTGTTCTAAATGCTCTTTCACTTGAGTGGTATGGTGGCACAGTGTTTAGCCTCTCTGCTGCAGGGACTGGAGTTTGATGCCCAGATTAACCTTTTGCAGTTTTTCTGTGTTTTCTGGGAATTTCAGGATCATCTCATCTTTTCATAGGTGATGACTATAAATTGGCATGGTGTGTGTGAGTGTGCACTGCATTGGACTGGTGTCCCATCCAGAGATGGCTGTTTCCCTGTGCCTGATGCTCTGAGGACAGTCATCTTGTTTTCCATGACTCTAATAAGCAGGCTTTGAAAATGGATGAATACATCAATAATCTGACTTCTTCTCTTCTTATAGATAGTGTTCCTAGAATTCCAAAAATAATTTATCCAGTAAAAGTTTGACCTGGAAGAGAAATGCTTTGTGATAAGGTAATTTTGTCCATCATCACTGTAACCAAAAAGTTTTCAGAAAACTGGTTCATTTTTATGTATGACTTTATGCAATCTGAGTACATTAGTTAATTCACGTTAGTTGCTAGTACCATCTACTTTTATCTTTGTATTAATAGATACACAGTGCTTGCTCTAAAAGCCCATAATTATTTTTATTGTCAGGAGAAAGTGGACAGCATATATCTTTCATATTTGCTTTATTGCAATACACGTGACAGCTGTATATCAAACAAGCCCAACAGGATGTTGCTTAAAGCTAATAAATGAAGAACTTTGTACCAGGAGTTAGTGAGATGTGTTCCTTTTATTTTTTTCTAGATTATGCAACCTTGAAGTGCAGTATTTCATATTTCCACTTTACGTTGTTAAAACCAAAGATAGGGAAGTGGGAACAAACACATTGGATGGGTGGCTTATTAGTAAAACTAAAACACTCTGGCATCCACATCATTCACCACCAATATACAGTAAGTAGGCATTTGCTCTGCCCAGTATTGCTTTCACTTACACTCCTCTACACATTCTCCTCCATGTTCTCCTGCTCCCCACCGACCTCAGGGTTCTCATCACAAACTCCTAGTGGACTCATGCTGTTTCTAGAGGGGCTTAGCCCAAGTTTTGGGGTGTAAAAGTGTCCACGAATGGTACTTTAACCTCTAAGGTTCTTTTTATATTTGTGGACAAGTTAATACTAGAAATGCCCAAATTATGTACAACCCATGTCATCCACTCATCACTCATATCTCAAGCATGCAAATCAATTTCAAGCAATATGGCCAAGGCTGGCGACCTTAGCTTCAAAACAGAGCAAGCAAAAATACATTAACAGGGGCCCATGGGCACTTCCCTGTGAAAGGGCTGCACAAAGCAAATAGAGCAATAGGGGCTGGTGACCTCAGTTTTAAAACTTTAGCAGGGGTTAGAAGCTGGCTACTTCATTACCTCTGTAACGGCTGCACATTTTAACAGAACAAGCACAACTCGCACTTTAGCAAACCTAAAAGACAAACTCTAACTACTTATGTCATGTCCTCGTGGAGGGCCACTACCATCTGAATGGGCAGCCAAATCATTGGAGAACCTTACACAGTACTTCACGAGGAACCAAATGAAATGCCTCTACTGTTACTCATAAAAGAGTATTCTAAGAGGCTGGTGCTGTTCACAAGACTTTTCCTGGATCTGACGAATGGTGAAAATCAAATCAACTCTGCCTCTATTGGAGTGGAATCCACACTGGGACTTGGGTAGAATCATTTCAGTTATAAGTATCAATTGATTAAGTAGAATTCTAGCTAGAGTTTTCCCACAGTGGATAAGAGGGAAATTCACTGATAGTTCTAACACTCAGAGTGGTCACCTTTCTTGAAAATGCTGACAAGAAGAGCATTTTTGAGGTCACCAGGAACAGAGCCTTGTTCCCATTCTTGCAACAGAAGATAGCAAATTCAAGACTTAACTGCCTGCCTGCCATATTTCAGAAGTTCTGCAGGAATGCAGTCTGGACCCAAGGACTTGTTTTTCAGTTGTCAAATTGCCAGGTCTAGTTCCCTTATGCTGGGGTAGTGGTCAAGTTCTGGGAGATTTGGGAATTGCTGAATGATATCTAGTGCATCAGGGCTGGGACTGATCAACAATTGAGCAGTGTCACAAAGTGCTTTCTCCATCTTTCTAGGATCTTATCTTTGTCCTGAATGAGCAAATTGCCATCTATGGATTGCAGTGGATGTGCTTTGGATAGGACCATACACTTGTCTGAGTGCTTGGAAAAAGTCTATTGTGCATCGAGAATCAGCAAATTCCTGAATTTCCACTGCCTTTTCCATCCACCAAGAGCTCTGCATGTCATGAAGCCTAATTTGTGTCTCAGATTTCAGATGCAGATAATTCGAGTATTTGCTGTTACATTTCAGGTTGTTTTCCCATGTGATCCTTGCAGAGCATTTGTTATCAATGAAAATGGAGATTACTTGATTGTTCGAGTCGAGCCAGTCCTATTGTGTAACAAAAGTTATACCCACTGTTTCTTTTGCTGCCGCAATGATCAAGTTCTTCAGAATTTGCCGTTCTTGTTCCAGGCTGGGGGTTGCCAATGGATGGGATTCCAACTCTTTTGACACTCTTCTTTGGTATTGACTTAAAATAATTGGATTTTGTACTTTGAGAATGTCAAAATAGTGTCTCAGAGGTTGGTTGGATATTATTTCCAGGAGAAGGCTGTACAGAATTAGTCAATAATCAGTCCAACAGTCATTGGCTCCACGGAGAGACAGAGTGAGAAGGATATCTAATATATCTTGATGATGAATGATGATATAATCTGTCATGTGCCGATGACCTGGGTATGGATGCATCCACATCGTTTTACGGCTGTTCTTCTGTCTGAAGATAGTGTTTGTAATTGTCAGATCAAACTTGACACAGAGCTCAAAAAGTCATGGGCCGTTTGCATTGCAGTTTCCGACACCATGTCATCCAGGTCCCAAAGTCATACCCAGCTCAAGCATTGAAATCTCCCATTAGCGATAGCTTATCTCCCTTTGGCACCAAGAGCAATGCATATCGGAGAAGCTCATAGAATTCATCTTTTGTCATCTCCTCTGCATCCAGATTCGATGCATATATGCTGAGGATTGTTAGGTGATGACATGAACCAATAAAATGTTAAATTATCTGACCAGATGAATTTTCAAGGTAAATCCTACAAAGTGGATAAGGGGTTCCCCGGTGGGTCTGCCCTTCCAAAAGAAAGTGTAGCCTGCTCAGACTTCTTGGAGGCTTCCCTCATCTGAGAAACTCATTTTACTAAGAGATACAAAATTAATATCATACCATTGATGTTCACGAGCAACAAGCACCATTCGTCTTTCAGGGTGGTTACTTTTCTTCGAATCAAACAAAGTCCTGACGTTCCAGGATCCGACAGGAATTGGCCAAAAAGATGTCCATTTCTTATGTATATTATTCGAACCACAGAGAGGATTATTCTTCCCAAATGCAGCTATCTGGGCCGATTGAGCGAGACAGGCTTTGTTTAGTCCACCCTTTCTAGACCCTTCCCCTGGTGAGGGGGAAGCAATGCTTCCTGAATAGGGCTGCTTCAACACTTTTGTTCATGTTAAAGTCCCAGGCTTCCATTTTACATATTCTTACAAACGTACACACACTGGTCACTTTATCTAAGCTTAAATATATACATTCTAATAAACAATGAGATTCTTTAACAAGTAATACTTATTTTCCCACATTTCCTGTCTATGTCTATTTTGCGTGCACCACAGAATTTTACCTACTTCCAAAGTTTGACAGTCTAAGAGAACTACCTCATGAAGAGTAATGCTGTCATGAGGTTGTTTGTAGCTCCCTGCTCTTTCAGCTACTGAACCTTTCCCACATGAGCTCTGAGCCCAAATAAAACACACAAATTAAACACAGTGGACCCTTGACTTACGAACTCAATTCGTTCGCGAGGGCTGGTTGTAACTCAAGTTGGTTGTAAGTCAAAACTATTTTTCCCATAAGAAATAATGGAAATACCCATAATGCGATCCGAACCTCCCACAGCAACACTTACTTAACCTTTTCATAATAAAAAAGGGTTGTATAATGTGCATAATTTACCAAAACACCAATAATTTTTCTAATGTACTAACCAACAAGTTATAAAAAGTGCCTAGCCTACCAGAAACAACAATTTCATACTGTACTCACCATTTAATTTGACATCTTTGGGTTGCAGGAAGGGAGGAAGAGGAGAATGAAATGGAAGGTGGTTATTGTTTGGAAGGAGTTTCCTTATACAAATCTTTTCTTTGTAAAATTGTCGAGATGGTGGATTTCGACATGCTGTACATATTAGTGAGATCGGTCACACGAACACCACTATCATATTTCCGCACAATTTCCTTCTTCGTTTCAATTGTGATCGCTTTCTTTACCTTCGTTACCTTCTCTTCCTTCCTTAGCAATTATCAAAATAAATTATATAAATCACTGCACTGACTGAAAATTACGTCCACAAACACATGTATCTGGGCTCTGACTGACGCTTACGAATGCTCTCGGCTGTTTGTTTACAATCGCACAAGCGGATACACGTGACCGCATTCGGGTCATCACGCAAGACGTTGGTCGTAATTCAAAACAAAAATTTTGGTTGTAAACCAAGTTGTTTGCATGTCAGGCCGGTCGTATATCAAGGGTCAACTGTAAAAACTCAATTTCACAACAGCATTACACCATGTAATTTAAAGAGCCCATTCTTCTTAATCCAACTACAGTGCACTCCATAATATGTGAGACAAAGGCACATTTTTCCTTGATTTACCCCTCTGCTCCACAGTTTAAAACTACAAATCAAACAATTCAGATGTGATTAAAGTACACATTGCAGACTTTCACTTAAGGGGATTTGCACAAATTTTGGTCACACTTACAACACTTTTTGTATGTGTGTCCCCAACCCAAACCACCCCCCACTTCAGGGCACTATAATGTTTGGGGAAATTGGTGTCACAGGTGTTCACAAAGGGACTGGTAGGCCAAGGAATGCCTCCACTGTTCATGACATAAGAATCCTCACTATGGTAAAGAAAAAGCCCCAAACGCCTGTCTGGCAGACCAGAAACAGTCTTCAGGAGGCATATATAGATGTGTCAGAGATGACTATCTGCAAGGGAGACTTCATGAATTGAAATACACAGGCCACACTGAAAGACGCAAACCACTACTTAGCCACAAGAAAAGGATAGCCAGATTATAGTTTGTAAAAAAAAAGGACTTAAAGAGCCAGCAGAATTCTGGAAAAGGTCTTGTGGACACACGAGACAAAGATGAACCTGCATCAGAGTGATGGCAAGAGCAGAGTGTAGAGATGAATAAGATCTGCCCAAGATCCAAAGCAGAACACCTCATCTGTTAAACATGGTGGTGGGGCGCTATGGGTTAGGCATGTATGGTTTCCACAGGTCCTGGCACACTTATGTTTATTGATGATGGAACTGCTGATGGTAGTCGCACAATGAATTCTGAGGTGTAAAGAAACATCTGCTCAAGTTCCATGCCTCCACTTCATCTAATAAGATAATGATCCAAACATACTACTAAGACAACAAAGGAGTTCTTCAAAGCTAAAAAATGGAAAATTCTTGAATGGCCAAGCCAGTCAGCCAATTTAAATCCAATTGAGCAGGACTTCCTTATACTGAAGAGAGGAAACCTAAGGAGACAAGCCCCTGAACCAAGCAGGAGCTGAAGATGGCTACATTAGAGCTTGGCAGAACATCACCAGAGAAGATCCTCAGCACCCGGTGATGTCTATGAATTCCAGACTTCAAGCAGTCATTACATATAAGGCATATGCAACAAAGAACTAAATATGATTGCTTTAATATACCAGCCAATGCTATCTCCCAACATTATGGTGCCCTGAAAAGGAGGAACAATATAGATTAAGTGTTGTGTGACCAAATGTATGCAAATCCATCCATCCATCCATTTTCCAACCCGCTGAATCCGAACACAGGGTCACGGGGGTCTGCTGGAGCCAATCCCAGTCAACACAGGGCACAAGGCAGGAACCAATCCCAGGCAGGGTGCCAACCCACCGCAGGTATGCAAATCCCCTTAAATGAAAGTCTGCAATATGTCCTTTAATACGGTGGCCCTGAAGTGCAATGAGCAAAAACAAATTGGAAGCACACATCGGAAAACAGCAAAAACAAATCAGGAAATGCAAAAACGAATTAAATTTTCAAAAGCAAATTGAATATGCAACAACAAATCACAATATGCAAAAACACAAATGAGAAAACGCAAAAACAAATTGAATACGAAAAAGCAAATGAGAAAACACAAAAACAAGTCAGAAACCACAAAAACAAAAGAGAAAATGCAAAAACAAATTAGAAAACCAAAAGAAAATGAAACAGTGCAAAAACAAATTGAATACGCAAAAACAAATCAGAAACAACAAATGCATATGGAGAAACACGCAAAAAAAATGAGGCCTGCTCAAACAAATTGAGAATCATGAAAACAAAAAGAGCAGCCCATAACCCAAATCGAGGCGGAAAAAACAGTGAAAGTTGAAGTAACACGATCACGATTCAATCCCAGCTTTTCAACGAGTGGTGTGGTGGAAGCAAGAATGCCTTAAGGTAAAAGAGGTTTGTTATATTTTGTAAATATTTTTGTACTTTGGCAGAAATGATAACATCCGCCAGAGCAGTGTTTAAAGTATTACAAACATATTTCAGTATTTTAATTTGTACTGAAGCTGTAACTTCATGGCGACAGCACTCCGCATTGAAAAACTTTTGTTATTCACCTTTTTTTTTATTACATTAGTATACACGCTACTGGCATGTGTTATTAACATGCGCAATGTAGTGTTTTATGACAAGCTGAATTCCTAGTATTATTAATTTTTCACATAAACACTGTTGTAATTATTAGGCATCAACCTAAAATGTATTGCAACGATTCGGGGGTGAGGGAGAAGGAGAAATGGAATCAGCCGCTTTAAGCCTGACTTGCTGGATGTGGTCCTAAAACATTACCGTTCACTTTTCAGCTCATACACACCACCCGGCTCCATGTCACTTTGCTCACCTGGGGTCAGAGGCAACCCATATACCACAGTTTCCCCGGGTTCCATGAGCCGACCCAAGGCCAACGTCCTGGTGGCCAACCATCACAACCGATGATCTTTTAGCTGCCGGGGGAAGAGCGGTCTGCATCCTTTTGGACCCGTTACTCACGGGACCGCTTTTACAGACGCCTTCTCCGGGTATTTCCACTCATTCGAACAGTGCGCGTCCACCGGAGGAGTTTGTCCCTCTCACAATCAGACCTGAGGTGCTATAGTATTGTGTTTTGAGGATGAAACAGAAAACTATTTTACTTTGTGGAGTCACTCATAGCAGTTTGTTGCAAGAGAGCTTTTGATCATTTTAGTCCCAGATTCAGTGTGGTTCAGGTACTTTGCGCGATACTTAGTTATATTTCACTTGCAGCATTTGATATCACCATATTTATAAAGGGAATATGAAAAGAGACGGGCATTCCTTTTACTGTATGACAATTTTATGTTAAATCCTGAAGTCTGTCATGTTTGTCTT
Organism: Erpetoichthys calabaricus; assembly: GCF_900747795.2. Classification (NCBI taxonomy): domain Eukaryota; kingdom Metazoa; phylum Chordata; class Cladistia; order Polypteriformes; family Polypteridae; genus Erpetoichthys; species Erpetoichthys calabaricus. The sequence goes on along the minus strand of NC_041408.2, from coordinate 29,325,820 downwards.
TGTTTGTTATCCTGGTCACTATTTGAAATGTTACCACAATATGGGCAAGCCAGAGGTTAAACAGAATCAATTACTGTCTGGAATCAATTACTGGGTCTTAACGGGTGCTGTGGTGGAAATAGTGACACCAAATGTCTACCGTCTATTTAGCTATTTTTTAATGATTGATTGATTAAAATTTTTGCATACCTGCCGGAGATCTATTTAAAGTATCACACACACACGTTTATCAGTCCTGTACTGACTGTAACGTAATGCTGAGTGCGTGATGGCAAGCAAACGTTCACCAGTGTGTTGCAGGACACACATAACCAACCAAAATCAATCGGCTGTGACACAAGCGACAATTGATTTTTTTAGTTTTAGTTGTTAGTTGTCTGATTTTAGACCAAACTATTATATTTGAAACCAAGGCATCAAATTCGTTCTGCTACACTTGTAGTAGACACGTCAGATTTCTCCTGGATACAAACCCATTTACTGGTGAAACCCCAGTCGACTCTGCCACTGCGTTGGCTGATTGTGCTCAGAGACATGCAAACGTTATCTTTTCTGCTAAAGTATATAAAATGTCTTTTATCTCTTAGCGTTCTCGCTTTCACCACACCACTCGTTGAAAAGCTGGGATTAAATCATGCAGTTTTCACTGTTTTTTCTGCCTTCATTTGGGTTATGCGCTGCTCATTTTGTTTTCATGCTTCTCAATTTCTTTGCGCAGTCTTCATTTTGTTTGCATGCTGTTCCATTTGCATTTGTTGTTTCTGATTTGTTTTTGTGTTTTCTGATTTGTTTTTGCATGATGTTATTTGTTTCTGCGCGTTGCACTTCAGGGCTGCCGTACCTTAATCATGTCTTAATTGTTTCATTTGTAATTTTAAACTGTGGCACAAAGGGGTAAATAAAGGGAAAATGTGTCTTTGTCACAAACTTTATGGGCTGTAAGGCGTCCTTAAAAAGATATCCATAATCAAGCCAGACTTGGTCCACTTGCATTTTCATTTTGTAGCTGGTGCTGCGATTATTTTCAGTGTGACTTCATAACTCGCCCTTTCATAGCAGGCCCAGTGTTCTCATATTAAAACCTGTGTCATGCCTTTATCTTCACAGCATTTTTGTCTGTCTTGTGTTCATCCATCTCCAGAGCTGAATATACATCTGCATCTTGATAAAAAAAAAAAAAAAAACAATAGCTGCTTTCTTTAATACTGGTTTGATGTCTGTTTTTAGTATTGGACATTAGTCAAAAATTGAACAATTGAGAGTTTTCCCTGGTGATCCTGCGCTTCTGTGAACCTGAAGTTACTTTAACTTGAGGAATACAGCATTACATAGACCCCTTATAACTTTACTAGACTCTGAAAATTAGTTCACGCTTTTGATTTTTGTCTGTTAGATTACCGTAATGTACTCCTAACAGGACTACCTAACAAAGACATCAATCGACTGCAATTAGTACAGAATTCAACAGACAGAATCTTAGGTGGAAAAGAAAATCTGAGCACATCTCACCAGTTTTAGCGTTGTTACTTTGGCTGCCTGTGTCATTCAGAATTGACTTTAAAATATTACCAATGGTTTATAAAGCCTTAAATAATCTTGCTCCGTCCTGTATTTTGGAATTCCGGTCTCCCTACACTCCATGTCGTAACCTTAGATCTTCAAATGGAGGTCTTCTTACAATTCCAAGAGCCGAGCTTAAAAGTAGTGGTGAGGCGGTCTTTTGCTGTTATGCACCTAAAATTTGGAATACTTTACTGATAGAAATTCACCAGGCTAATACTGTGGAACATTAAAAAATGCTTAAACCCATTACTTTAATATGTCTTTTTCATAGCTGCATTTCAGTTGTATTCCTTATAGACTATATGGCTATAAAATTTTCATATTCTTCAGGGATCTGCATCAGTACTTCTCCGTCTGTCTTTCCTGGTTCTTCTGTGGTGGCAATCTGTGCCACCACCACCACCTGATCAAAGCACCACACAGCCCCCTGAGATAATGGAATGAAGTTCATGAGACCAACTTCATCATGTGAAGCCTGAAAACAATGAGGACTGATTTAGAAACTTTTATGTTAGATAGAAGGCCCAGTGGCGATTTGGCGGTCTTGTAGCTTTAGAACCCCTGCAGATTTTGTTTTTATCTCCAGCCTTACTGAAGTTTTTTGGTTGTTTTTCTGTCCTTTTGGCCATCTGACTTGACCTTGTTTTGTTGTTACTTATCTCTCTATTATATAAAAAAATCTTGAGACGAGACTTTTTATGAGAGACTAGACAAGACTTTTTAAGAGAGATAAAGTCCCGTGAGACAAGACTTTGTGCCAAGAGATGAATTGAAATCCTAACAGGTCCAAGTGGGGCTGGAAATAAAAGACAAACAGTAGAAGAAGAAATGATGCAACATAGAATCGAAAGAGTTAAACGATTGGACGTATTAGACATTCTACAGCCAATAATGAATACAAATCCATACGTCCAAAAGTATCGCACTTTACACAAAATTTATTTGAAAGACACGGACAAAGAAGTTTTCTTGGATTTCTATATGAATCTGAAAGATCACGCTCGCATATATAATAAACCAACATGTGACGAATTTTCAGCGATAATAGTTTAGAAAGATGGAGATATCAAAGACAGAGCTGATTTTTGTGTTTTTTTTTAAATATTTTTATTTTATTAATTTTCATTGTAATCATTCCATACAAACAGATCAATTTATAACCCAACAAATTTGAAGACTAATCAAACCCCACCCCTGAGAAGGAGAGCTTAGCTAAAGGAAAATTGCTTTAGGCTTTTTAATAAGGCAACATTAAACAAAAGAAAGGGAGAAGTAAATATCTATATAAATAAGAGATGGAGAAGGGAGTTAAATGCAATAATAGTTATTTCTCTTATTCTAAAATAATATTGATTAAATCCTGCCATGTTTTGAAAAAATGTTGTACAGATCCTCTAACTGAAAATTTGATTTTTTCCAATTTCAAATAATATAAAACGTCGGTTTCCCACTGACTTATAAGAGGAGAATTAGGATTCTTCCAATTTAACAAAATAAGTCTGCGTGCCAAAAGTGTAGTGAATGCAATCACCGTTTGTTTGTCCTTCTCCAATTCAAGTCCATCTGGAAGAACACCGAACACAGCTGTTAGTGGGTTAGGAGGGATTGTGATACCAAGGCTGTCTGAGAGGCACTTAAAAATTTTTGTCCAAAATGATGTTAGTTTGGTGCAGGCCCAGAACATGTGACCCAGTGAGGCAGGAGCTTGGTTGCAGCGTTCGCAGGTTGGATCCTGGCCTGGAAACATTTTGGACAGTTTTAAGCGAGACAGATGGGCTCGATATTTAATTTTTAGTTGAATAATTCTATGCTTTGCGCATATAGAACTCGAGTGAATTCTCTGCTTTGCTACCTTCCACTCCTTTTCTGATATATTGATTAAGAGATCTTCTTCCCAATGTCCTCTTGGATCTTTGAAAGGTAGGGACTCTAATAAGATTTTATATATTGCGGAAATAGTGTTTGTTTCCTCGAAATTGAGCAGTATTTTTTCCAGCATTGTGGAGGGTGCAAGGTGGGGGAAATCGGGCAGTTTCTGTTTAACAAAATTTCTAATTTGAAGATAGTAAAAGAAATGTGTAGCTGGGAGGTTAAATTTTGAACATAATTGTTCAAAAGATGTAAATATGTTGTCTATATAAAGATCTCTGAGCATTTTAATCCCAAAACTTTTCCAGGTATTAAAAACTGGATATACTTGCGAAGGTTGAAAGAGGTGGTTCTCTTGCAGAGGTGCCACTGATAAAAGATTTTCCATCTTAAAATGCTTCCTAATTTGGTTCCATATTCTGAGTGAGTAAAGCACAATTGGGTTATTAGTATATTTGTGATAACTTTCATTTATTGGAGAGCACAGCAGGGAATATAAAGAAGTACTACAGGATTTTACTTCTATTGCGGACCAAGCCTGTGTATGTGCATTTATTTGTGTCCAGGTTTTTATGGCTTGTATGTTTGCTGCCCAGTAATAAAACTGAAAATTAGGTAAAGCCATGCCACCTTCTGCCTGAGGTCTTTGTAGGGTCGCTCTTCGGATACGTGGGTGTTTTGAGTTCCAAATGAATGAGGTTATTATTGAATCTAACTGTTTAAAAAACGATTTATTGATATATATTGAAATGTTTTGAAATAAAAAGAGAAGTTTAGGAAGGATATTCATCTTAACAATGTTAATTCTTCCGGCTAGAGTGAGATGAAGGGTTGACCATCTATGCAAGTCTTGCTTAATTTTTTCCATACAGACGCCAAAATTTTGTTGATAAAGAGCTTTATGTTTACTTGTGATATTTACCCCTAGGTATTTAAACTGATCTGCTATGGTAAAAGGTAGGGTGTCTAATCTAATATTATATGCTTGTGAATTCACTGGAAAGAGTATACTTTTATTCAGATTAATTCTAAGACCAGATATCTTTTGAAATTCTGTTAGTGCTGTTAAAACAGCAGGGACAGTGTTTTCTGGGTCTGATATATATAAGACCATATCATCTGCATATAGAGAAATTTTCTGTTCCAGTCCTTCTCTGACAATCCCCTTTATCTGATAAGAATTTCGGCAGTGAACCGCCAGTGGTTCAATAGCGATTGCAAACAACAGTGACGACAAGGGACATCCTTGTCTGGTACCACATTCTAGTTTAAAGTAGTCTGAGCAAATGTTATTAATACAAACTGAAGCTTCTGGATTGGTATACAGTAGTTTGATCCAAGCACAAATATTCGGGCCAAACCCAAATTTCTCCAATGCAGTGAAAAGGTCATTCCATTCAATCATATCAAATGCCTTTTCTGCGTCTAATGATAGTAATATCTCTGGGGTGTTTGATTTTGCTGGTGAATATATAACATTAAACAAGTGTCGGAGATTTGAAGATAGGTGTCGGCCTTTAATAAATCCAGTTTGATCTTGTGATATTACCGAGGGCAGCACTTTCTCCATCCTTCTAGCTAGGATTTTTGAGAGTATCTTAACATCATTATTCAGGAGTGAAATTGGTCTGTATGATGCACATTGTAACAAGTCCTTATTTTGTTTAGGAAAGACGGTGATTAATGCTTGTCGAAATGTTTGAGGTAGTATTTGGTTGTCTCTAGCTTCTGTAAATGTTGCCAATAAGAGGGGAGCTAGCTGAGTGGAGAATTTCTTATAAAACTCTACAGGGTAACCATCAGGGCCTGATGATTTCCCGCTTTGTAGTGACTTTATAGTGTCTAGTAATTCTGTTAGCGTTAGAGGTTTATCCAGTTCCTCAGCACTTAAAGCATCTATTTGTGGTATTTGTGAATTATCCAGAAATGCATTAGATTGCGTGTTGTCTTCTTTGGGCTCAGTGGAATATAAAGACTTATAGTAATCTCTAAATGTGTGCATTATTTTATTATGGTCGATGATTTCTTCTCCATTCTTGTTGGTGATTACTGGTATTGCATTGTGAACTTCTTGTTTATGAATTTGTTGAGCTAAAAGCTTATTAGCTTTTTCTCCGTGTTCATAGTAATGCTGTCTAGACTTATAAATAAGTTGTTCAGTTTCTTTAGTTGTTAAGATGTTAAGTTCTGTATGCAGGGCCTGCCTTTTCCTGTGAAGAGCTTCACTTGGACGCCTGGCTTGTTCTTCATCTATTCTAGTAATTTCATTTCTTAGCTCTGACACTTTCTTGGTTTCTAATTTATTTCTGTGGGAAAGATATGAAATAATCTGTCCTCTTAAGAAGGCCTTTAGAGTTTCCCAGAGTGTTCCTGCAGAAACCTCTGTGGACGTGTTTGTCTCTAGGAAGAAGCTGATTTGTTTGATATAAATTCTGTGCAGTTCTCGTCTGCCAATAAAAGAGGGTTAAGATGCCATCTGCGAGGTGAGTGTGAGGGGCTTAATGATTTTAGCTCCAAGACTAGAGGGGCATGGTCAGAGATAACAATTGTGTTATATTTGCATGATTTAATTGTAGGCAGGAAATTATTATCTATAAAATATAAAATAATCAATTCTTGAGTAGCTATAATGCACTGGTGAGTAGAACGAATATGTTCTTGAGTTTGGGTTAAGAAACCTCCAGGGGTCTGATAAGTTGTGATCATTCAAAAACTGTATAATTATCTTTGCAGTATTAGATGTCGTCCCCCCTGTCACAGGAGTCCTATCTAAGAGTGGATTTAAAACACAATTAAAGTCCCCAGCCATTATAATTTTATGAGTGTTCACATTGGGAATGGATGCAAATAGATTTTGCATGAATTCCTTATCATCAACATTGGGTGCATAAACATTTATCAAAATCATTTTACTGTTATATAAGTTGCCCATGACCATCACATATCTCCTTTCAGGGTCCGACACTACATCTGATGCTACAAATGGAACTGTTCTATGTATGAGAATTCCCACCCCTCTAGTTTTCTTTATAAAGCTAGAATGGAACATTTGGCCAGTCCAGTCTTTTTGTAATCTGAACTGATCCTTGGTTAGTAAGTGGGTCTCCTGTAGAAATACTATTTTAGCGTTTAAGCCTGTTAGGTGAGAGCATACTTTCTTTCTCTTTAATTCGTGATTCAGGCCTTTAACATTCCAGCTCACAAAGTTAACTGTCCCATCATGGAGACATTGATTCTGAGTTTTTAATGTCATTTATAGTTTTAATTGGTAATATGGCAGTTTTAATCTTAGTTTCAAGATTCCCCATGAGTTATTGCATTTTAGCCTGTTGTGGCATTGATATTTATAATTATAAGAATTACAAGAATAGATTAGATATAACCTGCTCTCCTTCTCTCCCCCCTTTATCCCCCCACCCCCCCCATTTTGCCTCCCCACATGAGGCTAGATCCCACTTCGCGATGTCCCAGTCCTCTGACATACGAAGAGACAGAGCACGTCCAAAACAAAACAAACCCCACCCTGCAGCGGCGTTACAGAATTAAAACAGAGATATCTTTTGCAGTTAAATTCTTAATACTATCTGCCGAAAATGTTCTCATTAAGTTAAGATATTAAGATTAAAAAAAAAAAAAAAGAAACAACCCTGGGAATGATTTTAAAAACTAGTCTAGGATAAACCTGGTAATTCCTACTGTAATAGTATAATGGTAATAGTATAAATAGTAGAAAAAGCAATAAACCAAGGGTATGAAGTTAAACAGTCTACTTTAAGGTATAGTAAAATAAAAAAAAAAACGAATCCTACTTTAATTACTTCCACATTTTCACACTCACGTCTATAACTCTGATTAAAACATAAACATATAAAGTCCATATAAAAAAAAAAAAAAAAAAAAAAGGGATGTATAATTATAATACCAGTCTCTTTAAACATGGATCCAGAAAGCAGATCATAGGTCCTTCCCGTGCCTTGATAGAATACGGCTCCTTATTAACTTTCAAAAAAGTGTCGGAAACAGCTTCTTTAGTTCTTTTTCAGCTTCTTCTTTGCTGAAGAAAATATAATGTCGATCTTGAACTTCCACTTTCAGTTTGGCAGGATACAAGAGGCTGTATTTGATATCGGCTTTACGTAGCATCCTTTTAATGTCGATGTAGGATCTGCGTTTTGCAGCTGTTGATGGTGAGAAGTCGGGAAAAATACGAATAAGATTATTTTCGAATATAATCTCTTGCTTGTGTCTGAGAAGTGCCATCACATCAAGCTTACATCGTAGTCGCTCGAAGCGGACAATAAAAGACCTAGGTTTAAAGGCGCTTGGTATCTTTGTGCGATAAGCCGTGGATATCTCAATGTCGAGTTTAAAGTCATCTCCAATTATTTTAGACAGTAATTCTACTGCAAATTTCACTGGGCTTGAGCTTTCTCGTTTCTCAGGTATACCCTCAATTCTTATATTATTTCTTCTGCACCCATCCTCCAGGGCTGCAAGTCTGTCTCCAAGTTTTTTGCATTCCAAGTTCGCAGCTGTGGCTTTTTCATCGGCGTTAGATGCCAGTTGTTCCGCTGTTTCAACTCGAGCCGTGAGTCCCTGCTTAACGTCTTCCAGCTGATCTGAAACGTCATTAATATGGTCATCAAGCCTTTTCAGTTTGGAATTAGTTTCTTCAATGTGTTCCACTAATTTCTCCAACATGCCTTTAAAGTTCACGTCAAAACGTTTAAATAGACGCGTTTCCTTATCTTTGTTATCCTTCTTGAGCTCAATTTTTCGTGTTTATCCAAAATCACAGCGCGATTCGTTGCAAGCAGCAGATTCGGGAAATGACTAGTGTGTAGGGCCCGCATGGGGGTTGGCGATCGAAGCGAGCAGTGGGCAGAGCTCCCTAGTTCTTTAATATTATTGTATAATCTTGTTTTTCTTTTCTTGTAACTTTCTCTTTAATAATAATTATACATTTTGTTTATATAGCACCTTTCCCATGCTCAAGGCACTTCTTTAAACAGCAGAATATATGTAACATTGGATACAAATATTTCTGCATAGAACACTAGAACAGATAAATACAGGAGATACAAAGCATTACATAGAATAAAAGACAATAAACCAGAGAAAAATACTAAGTTCAATACTGAAAGAAAAGCCTAAACAAATGACATCATTTGTGATACAACACACACCCACACACACACACACACACACAAGTTATCCTGAGCACCTGGACAGAGAGGTTACCTGAAAGAAGGGACAGAATGTTAGTAAAGTTAAACGCCCTCCTGAACAGATGACTTTCAAGTTGTTTTATAAATGAATGAATGGAGTCAGCTGATCTAATTCATTTAGGGAGGTCATTCCAAAGTCCTGGCACTATACAGCAGAAGGCCCTGTCACCCATAGAGTGCAGGTTAGTTTGGGGCACAACAAGATTGCCAGAATCAGAGGACCTTAGTGGAAGAACAGGAGCCTAGTGATGGAGAAGGTCACTGATGTAGTCCGGCGCAAGGTCATTTAAAGCTCTGTAGGTTATTAATAGAATTTTATATTAAATTCTGTAAGACACAGGAAGCCAGTGAAGGCGAAGCAGGATGGGTGTGATGTGCTGTGCTCGCTGTTGCTGGTCAGTGTAAGGACTTTTGCTGCAGAGTTTTGAATCAGCAGGAGCTGTGATATAAGATTAGAAGGGGCACCTGCTAGCAGCGAGTTACAGTAATCGATGCAGGATGTGACAAATCTTGTACAAGTTTCTCAGCATTAGAGAATTAAAGATTTGTTATCTTGAAAAGTATTTTGAGCTATATGTTGTATGAGATTGTGCTATAGAAATAAACATTGTTGCTGTTGTTGTTAAGGTAGTTATGAGGTATAAGATAAATAAGGAAGCCTACATCTCACATGTCTTTACAGGCATGTACAAACTGGTTAGCTTAACCATAATCCAGTCTAAAAGATAACACTTATGCCTAAAGTTTGCTGTACATTTGCCTATTTCTCCCAGGGTTTTCTGTATTAGCATGTCTATTTGCATCCCAGAATTCAATGCTGTGGTAGAATACATTTTATTCCCTCCCTCTTTGTTTACCTGATGGTCTCACATTGTCTTCTGAAATCCTTTCCTGTCACACCAGCCCCTCATGTACTTGTCTTCATTCACCTGTATCTACTCGCCCCTTTCCTGGCTACCCCTGACAGTTTGACGTCACTGTTGAGCTAAATCGCCTGTGTATCATTACTGTTGTCCTGTCCTCTTGGTTTGTGTCTCCATTTACCTTTCTTCATACCTTTTTGCTAAACACTTCCTTAAGTTCACACAATTAAAAGCAATTCTAGTTTTCCCTTAAGACCCAAATAGTATCACTATAGTTTTGGTCACACAGTTTATTCACTTAAAAGCTATGCTTTCTCTAAAATAAAGCAACAAATTAAATATTATGAGTCTTGTTTAATAAACTGAAAAACTTAAATATTTAAACCCTCTTTGCAGGCCATGAGGATAATGGAGGTGCTTATGCATATTTGTTGTCACACATTTCATCCCAATAGAATTTGCTGTTTTAAATAAGTAAGATGTATGCAGGACACAACATTCAGGTGCATCTGAAGACTTAGTGTAGTTCACTAATTTGAAAGTTGGAGCACTTTTCACTTTTTTAGTTACTTTACAAAGAGTCAGTTGACATGTTTTTGTTTATTAAGTATTTTTGTATGTGTAAGTCTCTCTATTATAAAAAAAATCTTGGAAGGAGACGAGACGTGATTGTCTCAGAGACACTCGTGAAACGAGTCTTCGAGTTATACGTTGTGTTGTCATGATGTAATTCTAAACACGAAATCAGAATTGAATGCGATACTGATGAAAAAGTAAAAGCGAAAAGAGATCGAATATGTGCGCAGCGCAAAATGCAGATCACGCAGCACGGCAGCAGCAGCAAGCCAGCAGCTGATCGAACAAAGAGGAGATAAAAAAACTGTATGTGTTTCCCATTGTATCACCATTTAAGAGGGGGTGTCGGAGGAGCAACCACATCTCCTTGGGGTGCATTCAGTCCCCCTCTTTACAACACAAGCGTCAGAGACGTGAGGTGGTTGGCGTGTAGCGCGTGGGGGGGGGGGGGGGGGGGGTATTTGTTGGGCAAGTGAAGCGAGCCCCCTAGTCTTATACAAAAATAACAGTCATAACAAAAATAACAGCAATAACGGAATGCAATTATATCCATAAGTAGACTACATTAAATACAAATTCCCCCCTAGTGTTTGGGACAAAGACACATTTCTCCTTGATTTACCCCCCGATTCACAGTTTAAAATTATAAATCAAACAATTCAGACATTAATAAAGTACACATTGCACAGTTTCATCTAAGGAGATTTGTATGTTTCAGTCACACAACATTTTTTTCTACACAGTCCTTCCATTTCAGGGCACCAGAATGTTTGGGACACAGCAATGGCAGGTCTATTAAAACACTCGTATCTAATACCTTGTCACATACTGTATCCCTTGCATGAAATGAGAGCCCGAAGTCTGCAATTCATAGATGTTACCAGGTGCTGAGGATCATCTCTGGTGATGCTCTGCCAAGCTGCTAATGCAGCCATCTTCTGCTCCTGCTTGTTTTGAGGACTCGTCCTCATAAGTTTTCTCTTTAGCACATGGAAGGCCTTATGAATTGGATTTAAATCAGGTGACTGGTTTGACCATTCAACAATTTTCCATTTTATAGCTTTGAAAAACTCCGGTGTTGCTTTAGCAGTATGTATGAGATCATTATCTTGTTGTAGGATGAGTTTGGAGGCACTTACTGGAACTTGAGCAGATTAGATGTTTCTGTACACCTCAGAATTCATTGTGCCACAGTTCTGTCATCAATGAAGAGAAGCGTGCCAACTGGTGGTTTGTATCTTGCAGTATGGCCTCTGTATTTCTGTTCATGATGTGTTCTGCTGATAGTCGTCTCTGACACATCTACATCTGCTCCCCTGAAGACTTTCTGATCCGTCAGACAGGCGTTTGGGGCTTTTTCTTGACCATAGAGAGGATTCTTCTGTCACCAGCAGTGGAGGCCTTCCTTAGCCTACCAGTCCCCTTTGCAATTATTGAGCTCACCAGTATGTTCTTTCTTCTTAATGATATTCCAGACAGTTGATTTTTGTCATCCTCAGGTTTTACTGATGTCTCAAAAAGTTTAATTCTTGTTTTTCATCCTCATAATGGCTTCTTTGATTTTCACTGACACAGCTCTTGTCCTCATGTTGAATAATGGCAACTACAGACTCAAAGGGTACAAGCAAGCCGAGTTGTGTTATGAAGCCATGAAACCCACATGTGGAATCACAAACATGTGTGACACCAATTGTCTCAAACATTATGGTGTCCTGAAATTGGGGGACCGTTTCAAGAAACTGTTATCATTTGTACATGGTGAGAGTGAAATGTATGCAAATACACCTAGATGAAAATCTGCAATGTGCACTTTAATCTCGTCAGAATTGTTTGATTTGTAATTCTGAACTATGGAGCCGAGGGGTAAATCAAGGAAAACATTATGGAGGGCATTGTACATGTTTTTAAACAGGATTTTACAACATCCATCCATCCATTATCCAACCCGCTGAATCCGAATACAGGGTCACGGGGGGTCTGCTGGAACCAATCCCAGCCAACACAGGGCATAAGGCAGGGAACCAATCCTGGGCAGGGTGCCAACCCACCGCAGGACACACACTCACACACCAAGCACACACTAGGGCCAATTTAGAATCACCAATCCACCTAACCTGCATGTCTTTGGACTGTGGGAGGAAACCGGAGCGCCCGGAGGAAACCCACGCAGACATGGGGAGAACATGCAAACTCCACGCAGGGAGGACCCGGGAAGCGAACCCAGGTCCCCAGATCTCCCAACTGCGAGGCAGCAGCGCTACCCACTGTGCCACCGTGCCGCCATTTTACAACATCTTCTAGTTAAAAAGCCCAAACAGGCCTGTGGTGGCTTGGAAGCTTTCGGAGACAGTAGAATCCAATTCAAGTGATACAACAATGGCATTAATTGTTGTCATATTGGTAGTTGTTTGTTGTGGAGGGTCTGTCACTAACTGTAGCTCAGTTTTATTAAACATAATACACTGCCTGGCCAAAAAAAAAAGTCGCCACCAAAAAAAAAGGTCACACACTTGAATATTTCGTTGGACCGCCTTTAGCTTTGATTACGGCACGCATTTGCTGTGGCATTGTTTTCGATAAGCTTCTGCAATGTCACAAGATTTAGTTCCATCCAGTGTTACATTAATTTTTCACCAAGATCTTGAATGATGGGTGCATCACTTCATCTGCCTCTCTTCTTACCCTGATGCGCCCATCACTCTGGAACAGGGTAAATCTGGACTCATCAGACCACATGACCTTCTTCCATTGCTCCAGAGTCCAATCTTTATGCTCCCTAGCAAATTGAAGCCTTTTTTTCCGGTTTGCCTCACTGATTTGTGATTTTCTTACGGCTACACAGCTGTTCAGTCCCAATCCCTTGAGTTCCCTTCGCATTGTGCGTGTGGAAATGCTCTTACTTTCACTATTAAACATAGACCTGAGTTCTACTGTTTTTCTTCGATTTGATTTCACCAAACGTTTAAGTGATCGCCGATCACGATCATTCAGGATTTTTTTCCGGCCACATTTCTTCCTCGAAGACGATAGGTCCCCACTATCCTTCCAGTTTTTAATAATGCGTTGGACAGTTCGACAGTTCTTAACCCAATTATAGTAGTTTCTGCAATCTCCTTAGATGTTTTCTCTGCTTGATGCATGCCAATGATTTGACCCTTCTCAAACAGACTAACATCTTTTCCACAACCACGAGATGTGTCTTTCGACATGGTTGTTTAAGAAATGAGAAGCAACTCATTGCACCAGTTGGGGTTAAATAACTTGTTGCCAGCTGAAAGATAATCGCCCATGCAGTAATTATCCAATAGGAGGATCGTACCTATTTGCTTAGTTAAATCCAGGTGGCGACTTTTTTTTTTGGCCAGGCAGTGTGTTTTTGAAAGAAGTACCCAATGGAGAGTTAAAATTTCTGTTGTAGTCTGAAGATAGAATTCTTCGCTGCTTCAAACCATGGTGGAGAGCAGGTGTGGTGCTTTGCTGATAAATTTTAGTGTCGTAGAAATACTGAATTCTTATAATGTGCAAATGATGCAGCTATGCCTTTTTTTAGTGTAACGCAAATATTAAGCATATGTTTGTTCACTTTATGTTTACAGAGCAATGCTTACGTTATTCCTTTCCTACTACATGAAGTATCTTTTTGCTTTTTTTATGGTTAACTTTCCACAGGCGGCAGGAGAAATGAGCTGGTGTTCGAGTGGCCTCACACCTTACGTCCGCACAAACAGGCATCCGAAATGTGTGCAGGCAACTTTCCACTCAAACGGCAGTATTTACAAAAGAAAACTTGACGGCAGATCTTGACAATATTTATGGTGTAAGAAGTAACACAGAAAGATTATAAAGAGTTGTGGCACATTAAAGGCAAATCCTGCAGATTTGATGACAATGCAAAAACAAAAAAAAAAAAAGATTGTGATCATATGTTTCAGAATGGAGTCAACAGCTACACTAACACATGATGATGGTGAAACCCCTTAAGGGGATGCCAGGGAGGAATACACATGTTTCTGGCATGGAAGTGATGTCACTGCTGCTGCCAGTCATCAGATCTATTAGGGAGAGAGAAAGACAAGCATTAGGCAACAGCACCAACCCTCGATGAGCAGACAAGTGGTCTCCCAGGCAGCTCTGACCTGTCCATATGCAACGTTGAGAAGAAATGATGACACTCTTCATTAAGCAGGGAAATGCAAGCAGACCAGCAGTATGATGACTCATATCTTCTTCTTATATAATACGCTACCATGGCTGTTCGTTTGTCTGTGCAGGATTTTAAATCACCTGTAGTTCGCAAACTGTTTGACCTATTGACCTGAAATTTGGCACACGTATACTACGTGACGTCTACTATCCGCTTTCAGGGTGATGATTGACCTCCATGGTTATTCCTCTTTTTATTTTTATTTTATTTTATTATAGAATCAACTCTCGGCAGCGTGCAGCAGGGTGGCCGTGTGGCGCATGTGTACGGGTGCCATTTTCATCCCTACCACCTTCGCCGTCACTTCCCCTCTTAAATCATTCTTGAGGCAGATTGAAGACTTAAGTACCCAGAGGTGGCCTTAGGGGTGAGTGGGGCCTAAGGCTGACCAACCCCACGTGGGACCGGTTACGTCAAACGCTGTTACTTGTATGTGTGGACTGTATAAACTTGCACAGGAATTTAATAAAAATACAGTGATCCCTCGCTATATCGCGCTTCGCCTTTCACGGCTTCACTCCATCGCGGATTTTATATGTAAGCATATTTAAATATATATTGCGGATTTTTTGCTGGTTTGCGGATTTCTGCGGACAATGGGTCTTTTAATTTCTGGTACATGCTTCCTCAGTTGGTTTGCCCAGTTGATTTCATACAAGGGACGCTATTGGCAGATGGCTGAGAAGCTAGATTGCTTACTTTTCTCTCTCTTGCGCTGACTTTGTCTGATCCTGACGTATGGGGATTGAGCAGGGGGGCTGTTCGCACACCTAGACGATACGGACGCTCGTCTAAAAATGCTGAAAGATTATCTTCATGTTGCTATCTTTTGTGCAGCTGCTTCCTGAAACGACATGCTGCACGGTGCTTCGCATACTTAAAAGCTCGAAGGGCACGTATTGATTTTTAACTGAAAAACAAACTCTGTCTCTCTCTCTCTCTCTCTCTCTCTTTCTCTGCTCCTGATGGAGGGGGTGTGAGCTGCTGCCTTCAACAGCTTTGTGCTGCGGTGCTTCGCATACTTAAAAGCCAAACAGCCCTATTGATTTGTTTGCTAGAGATTGTTTTCTCTATCTATGTGACATTCTGTGCTCCTGACACGCACTCCTTTGAAGAAGAAGATATGCTTGCATTCTTTTAATTGTGAGACAGAACTGTCATCTCTGTCTTGTCATGGAGCACAGTTTAAACTTTTGAAAAAGAGACAAATGTTTGTTTGCAGTGTTTGAATAACGTTCCTGTCTCTCTACAACCTCATGTGTTTCTGCGCAAATCTGTGACCCAAGCATGACAATATAAAAATAACCATATAAACATATGGTTTCTACTTCACGGATTTTCTTATTTCGTGGGTGGCTCTGGAACGCAACCCCCGCGATGGAGGAGGGATTACTGTAATGTAAACCTACACTGGATTTTCTCATTACAGTATTCAGCTAAATTTCTGCAAGATAACACGCAGACTTTATCAAAATATAACGATATAATCTATTAAAAAAGTTCAATTCATAATTCATGACAATACCACAACAGTGCAAAATGCGATGCAGTGTCATGCGGAAATTACAGTTAGGTCCATAAATATTTATGGTGTTAAAAAAATGCTTTAGTTGCCTCACATTTTTATGCAATCGTTTTGTTCACCCCATTGAATTAAAGCTGAAAGTCTGCACTTCAACTGCATCTGAGTTGTTTCATTTAAAATTCATTGTGGTAATGTACACAACCAAAATTAGAAAAAAGTTGTCTCTGTCCAAATATTTATGGACCTAACTGTAGCAGGGCCTCTTCGAGAAAAGGACCAAAATTGCAAGTATAATGAGTCTCGATATGCAGGATGTCAATAGTCATAACTCATTAGCGATATGTGTTTTTGTGCATTAATATTCGGACTGTGGAATGTTTTCAAAGACATGCATGTATGGAATTTGATCTTGAAGAGAGATTTTTAAAGAGTTCCTCTTAGAAGCATCTCAAATATATATATATATATATATATATATATATATATATATATATATATATATATATATATATATATATATAATATACAGTATATATATACTGGAGAATATAACTTGAGAAATCCACTCGAACAGGACACGCAGACCTCAAAGCAGGGCCCCCTTAGTCGCAGAGCCTGGGGCGGTCGCCCCACTTGCCACCCCCAACCGCCGCTCTTGGTGGTACTTCAGTGTGTCATGAGGGAGGCTGCTGTACCGCCATGAGGGTCATTGTGAACCGTTTTTTGTTTGACCTTTCAGCCTAGACCTGTTCGACAAGGGAGACCCCACGACCAAGCTGTGAGCATCACTATGGCGCACAAGCCCTGCCACTACGGCAAGGTGACGGTCCACAATGGGCAGAAAATCATGTGATTCAAAGCCAGAAACGCATGCTACAAATTATTTTATTTTTTCTGCTTTCACTAATGCAGTGTATCAGCATTATTAAATGATTAGACAGTCTAAATTTGACAAAAGTTTATTTTACATTTCTCTGAATTCCTATGTGATACAATCAATGTGAAATTATGTTTTTGTTCATCTTGAAACTATCTATCATACTCGCCAAAAATTTGCCGTAAGCAAAACTTTGTTGTCCAGTATAAGTGCATCCAATATATTGAGCTTTTAATTAACAAATTGGGTGGGAGGATGACAGACAAGCCACTGTGGCCCTACAGGGCCGAACTTTAGCACCCCTGTCCACAAGGAGTTAATCCAGTGCAGGGCCAGAGGGGCCCATGGTCTATCCCTGACCGCTGGGTACAGGGCAGGAAGTAACACTGGCTGGGTCATCTCTCATGCACACATTCACATATTAAGCCAATGTTGAGTTGCCAATTGTGGTGTTTTTATACTTCTCATTACTACAAGGGTCCTTCCAAAATTTCACACACTTTCTGTGTTTTCAAACCACGTTTGTGAGGTGTCTTGCTGAGATCTTGCACTATTGTAACCTCTAGTCTGGAGAATTGGTAGACCACTGGCAATGTGAGAATTGTGAACATGGCAGCCAACCAATTAATTAGGAACAAACAAGAAGAGGGAAGTCATGGAATTTTTAATTGTTACAGAAGCTGAAATTCACAGATGTTTATGCGCTAAATGTGGTTACAATACTTTATGAGTTCATAGAGATGTTAAATAATGATGGATGTAGAGCATTTAGTGTAGTTGTCAGTATCAGCTGCTCTCGAGAAGCCAGAAGGAGCTACAGATGTCACTCTGACTAACACCCGAGGAAACAGAAGCACAGCTAGAGGTGGTCTTTGATTTGCGAGTGACGGCGAGTGCATAACTAGCTTTGTGCTATTGATAGAAAATGAAGAACTTTTGAAAGAATCTTCATATTTTACTGTGGTTTTAATATACATTAACAATTGTAGATGGATGACTCATGCTGCAATCTAAGCTTCTTTACAGAGAACAGGGTGATATAAAAATAACATTAACTGAGTTATTTTTAGCTATTAGGTCACATTCAAAGAAAACTGCAGTATTTCTCTTCGACTTTAAGGTCCATCACATTTGTAAAAAAGCAGAGCCCATTCCAGGACTGTTTGCTTAGAAAATGCCAAGCTGATAAAAAATACAGCTAGGGAAGTAGACTGTCCCGAAAAGTATGAAAGTTTTAGGTGATGTTCAGTTTTGAATAAAAACAAGAAAAGCCTAGTAAATCACCCTTTCCTTATTTTACAACTGCCCAACAGAAATTATAGTGCTTTGTGAAAGTATTCATCCGTGTTTCTCCTGTTTTGTTGCATTACAATCTGAAATTAAAATGGATTTTATGTAATGGATTTATCCAAATTGCTGAAGTGATAATCAAATTCCTTGTATATATGTTTATGGATTTGTATGTATACAGTATATATATTGTGAAGTGGGCAGCACCGTGGCGCAGCTGGTAGTGGTAGCGCTGCTGCCTTACAGTAAGGCGACTTGGGTTCGCTTCCCGGGTCCTCCCTGCGTGGAGTTTGCATGTTCTCCCCGTGTCTGCGTGGGTTTCCTCCGGGCGCTCCGGTTTCCTCCCACAGTCCAAAGACATGCAGGTTATGTGCATTGGCGATTCTCAATTGTCCCTAGTGTGTGCTTGGTGTGTGGGTGTGTTTGTGTGTGTCCTGCGTTGGGTTGGCACCCTGCCCGGGGTTTGTTCCTGCCTTGCGCCCTGTGTTGACTGGGATTGGCTCCAGCAGACCCCCGTAACCCTGTATTAGGATATAGCGGGTTGGATAATGGATGGATGGATGGATATATTGTGAACATTCCAGCCTGGATTACAGACAGACGCCAGGACACACAGAAGTCCCAAAGTACATGTGATTTATTTACAAATTTACAGTGTACCAACAAGCACAAGTACACTGTTTCCGGCAGCACTTCCAGCTCTCCAGGGCTCAGCAGTAATTGTAGCACCCCCTGGCGGCACCTGCAGATCCCAACAGGGCTGTACCAAACTCCAACTAGCCACAATATATATATATATATATATATATATATAATATATATATATATATATATATATATATATGGAAGAGAAGGTCTGTGATACGGTTTGCATATTTGCAGCTGGAGATCCACAAGGGGAGAAAAATGAATCACGTATCATAAAGTAGTTTTTATTCCTGAGCTTTCAGCGGTATACATAGGACAAACTTCAAAAAGAATCGCAACACGTATACAGGAACATCGCAACGCCGTCAGAAGAAAGGACTCACTTTCATTAATTCATACACATACTAAATCAACAGGACATACATTTAACTGGGGCAATGTACAAGTAAAATTCAAGGCCAGTACTAAAAGTGCTAGAGAGCTGGCCGAATCCTGGTTATCAAATGGGAACACCATCAACAGACACTTGGACATAAATCCAGTATATGCAAACTTAAGAAGAACATATTCATAATCTATCTATCTATCTATCTATCTATCTATCTATCTATCTATCTATCTATCTATCTATCTAAACAAGACTTTACACCCAAAACCCCCCCCCCACCCCCCGATCACACTGACTTAGCCATCTCCCACCCCACGTAATTTTTTGCTACATATTGCCTTTGATTCTTGTAAGTCTAAGCATTATCCTCTGATGAAAACCCCTGGCAGGCTCAGGAAGAAAAACTACTTTATGATACGTGATTCATTTTTCTCCCTTTGTGGATCTCCAGCTGCAAATATATATATATACGCACACACACACACACACACACACACACACTGGCCACTTTATTAGGTACACCTTGCTAGTATCGGGTTGGACCCCCTTTTGCTGGCAGAACTGCAGTAATTCTTAGTGGCATAGAGTCAAAAAGGGGCTGTAAACATTCCTTAGGGATTTTAGTCCATATTGACATAATAAGATCATGCAGTTCCTGCAGATTTGTAGGCTGCAAATCCATGATGCATATCTCCCGTTCCACCACATCTCAAAGGTGCTCTACTGGATTGAAATCTGGTGACTGTTGAGTTTCTTCATGTTCAAGAAAACAGTTTGAAATGATTTGGGTTTTGTGACATGGCATGTTATTCTGCTGGATGTAGCCATCAGAAGATGGGAACACTGTGATCATAAAGGGATGGACATGGTCAGCAACAATGCTCAGGTAGGCTGGGGCATTTTAATGGTGCTCAATTGATACCAAGGTGCCCAAAGTGTGCTAAGAAAATATCCCCCACACCATTACACCACCACCAGCCTGAACCATTGATACAAGGCAGGATGGATCCATGCTTTCATGTTGTTGATACCAAATTCTGGCCCTGCCATACGAATGCCACAGCAGAAATCAAGACTCATCAGACCAGGCAGAGTTTTTCCATTCTTACGTATGTATATGTATTCATCCTATTTCCTTTGAAACCCCTAAATAAGCTCTGATCCAACCAATTAACTTCAGTAGTCACATAATTAGTTGATTAGGGTCCACCTGCATACAACCAAAATGTCACATGATCTGTCACACAGAGTTAGTATAACTAGATCTGTTCTGAAAGGCCCATGAGTCTGCAACACCACAAAGCAAGCAACGTGAAGACCAAGGAGCACTCCAAACAGGTCAGAGACAAAGTTGTAGAGCAGTATAGATTAGGTTAGGGTTACAAAAAAATTACCCAAACTTTCACTATCCCATAGAGCACCATTAAATCAATTATAACAAAATGTAAAGAATATGGCACTTGCTACAAAACTGACAAGAGAAGGCCACTCACCAAAACTCACTGACTGGGTAAGGATCCAATTAATCAGAGATGCAACAAAGACACCAAGAATAACACTGAAGGAGTTGCAAACATCCAGACTGGAGATAGGCGTATCTGTCCATAGGAACTCTTTAAGCAGTACACCCCACAGACTGCTGCTTTATGGGAGAGTGGCCAGAAAAAATCCATTGCTAAAAGGTAACAATAAGAAAACACATTTGGAGTTTGCCCAAACACATGAAAGAAGGTTCTGTAGTCAGATGAGACTAAAATTTTTTGTCCATCGTGGGAAACGTCTGTGTGGCAAAAAGCTAACATATCCCATCACCCCAAGCACACCACTCCCACAGTGAAGCGTGGTGATGGCAGCATCATGTTGTGGGGATGTTTTGTATTGGCAGGGACAGGAGGACTGGTCAGGATTGAAAGAAAGATGGACAGCACAAAGCACAGGGCAGTTCTTGAAGAAAACCTGTTTCAGTCTACCAGAGACTTGAGACTGGGACGAAGGTTCACCTTCCAGTAGGACAGCGAGCCCAAATATACTGCTAAAGTGACACTGGAGTGGTTTAAAGGGAAACATTGAAATGTCTTGGAATGGCCTCATCAAAGCCCAGACCTCAATCCAATGGAGAATCTTTGAGATGGCTTGATTGCTGTACACCAACACAACCCATCTAACATGATGGAGCTGGAGTAGTATTGTCTTCAGGAATAGGCAAAAAATCTCAGTGGCTGATGTGCTAAGCTAATAGAGACATTCAACAAGAAACTTGCAGCTGGAATTGTAGCAAAAGGTGGCTCTACAAAGTACTGGGGGGGATGGTGAATGTCTATGCACATTCATGAGTTCTGGTTTTTTGTCTTAATATTGCTGGTGTCACAATAGTGAGAAGTCAAGCAAAATGACACCTTTTATTGGCTAATCAAAATGACACCTTTTATTGACTAATTAGCCAATAAAAGGTGTCATTTTGCTTGACTTTTCACTACATTCATAATGGCTAACATGATACAACACCCTGGTGTTACAATAAAAATACTTTGCACCTTCAAAGTGGTACGTATGTTGTGTAAATCAAAGGAAAATACCCCAAAAATCCATTTTAATACCAGGTTGTAATCCAACCAAACAGGACAAGCACCACTGGACCTCTGGACCTCTTCATAGCTGTCCTTACTTCCTCCTTGCTAATCCGTTGCACTTCCTGATTCACTATCTCCACATCATCCAGCCTTCTCTCTCTCTCTCTCTCTATCTCTCTCATTCTCTTCATTCATCAGCCTCTCAAAGTACTCTTTCCATCTTCTCTACACACCCTCCTGGCTTGTATGTTTCCATCTTTATCCATTATGACCTGTCACAAAGATGAGTCATAGACATCATGAAGGTTTGGGGCAGCCACCTGTATATTGTTTCCTGGCTGCAAAATTGAAGAAAAATTCAACAGAGATGTTCACAGGTTTGAGTCCAAAATAGCACTGATAGTATGGAGGTAAGATGGCGGCTTTAAAGGCCAGTAAAGGAAAAGACGTCATTTGGGTCGGAACTGCAAGTGATACAACAACAACATTTATTTATATAGCACATTTTCATACAAAAAGTAGCTCAAAGTGCTTTACATAATGAAGAGAAGAAAAATAAAAGACAAAATAAGAAATTAAAATAAGACAACATTAGTTAACATAGAAAGGAGTAAGGTCCGATGGCCAGGGTGGACAGAAAAAACAAAAAAACTCCAGAAGGCTGGAGAAAAAAATAAAATCTATAGGGGTTCCAGGCCACGAGACCGCCCAGTCCCCTCTGGGCATTCTACCTAACATAAATGAAATAGTCCTCTTTGTAGTTCGGTTTTTTCACGGAGTCACTTGATGCCGATGGTCATACAGACTTCTGGCTTTTAATCCATCCATCATTGTTGGAACATCATGGTGCTTTGGGTAGATGGTGGTGGCGCACGCCACCACCAACAGGACACCGGAAAAGGAAGCAGAAGAGAGAGTAGGGGTTAGTACAGATTTTGAATGAATAGTTATTATAATGAATTAGATATACAGAGTATCAGGATTAAATTACAGTGAAGTTATGAGAAGGCCATGTTAAAATAATGTGTTTTCAGTAGTTTTTTAAAGTGCTCCACTGTATTAGCCTGGCGAATTCCTACTGGCAGGCTATTCCAGATTTTAGGTGCATAACAGCAGAAGGCCGCCTCACCACTTCTTTTAAGTTTTGCTCTTGGAATTCTAAGGAGACACTCAGTTGAGGATCTGAGGTTACGATTTGGAATATAAGGTGTCAGACATTCCGATATATAAACCGGGGCGAGATTATTTAAAGCTTTATAAACCATAAGCAGAATTTTAAAGTCAATTCTGAATGACACAGGTAACCAGTGTAGTGACATCAAAACTGGAGAAATGTGTTCGGATTTTCTTTTCCTGGTAAGGATTCTAGCAGCTGCATTCTGCACTAGTTGTAAACGATTGATGTCTTTTTTGGGTAGACCTGAGAGGAGTGCGTTACAGTAATCTAGCCGACTGAAAACAAACGCATGAACTAATTTCTCTGCATCTTTCGATGATATAAGAGGTCTAACTTTTGCTATGTTTCTTAGGTGAAAAAATGCTGTCCTAGTGATCTGATTAATATGCGATTTAAAATTCAGATTACAATCAACGGTTACCCCTAAGCTTTTTACCTCCGATTTGACTTTTAATCCTAATGCATCCAGTTTATTTCTAATAGCCTCATTGTATCCATTATTGCCAATCACTAAGATTTCGGTTTTTTCTTTATTTAATTTGAGAAAGTTACTATTCATCCATTCTGAGATACCAGTTAGACATTGTGTTAGCGAATCAAGAGATTTGGGGTCATCAGGTGCTATTGATAAATACAGCTGTGTGTCATCAGCATAGCTGTGGTAGCTCACGTTGTGCCCTGAGATAATCTGACCTAATGGAAGCATGTAGATTGAGAAGAGCTGCGGACCCAGGATAGAGCCTTGTGGAACACCATGTAGGATATCATGTGTCTTTGAGTTATAATTACCACAACTAACAAAGAATTTTCTCCCTGCCAGGTAGGATTCAAACCAATTTAAGACACTGCCAGAGAGGCCCACCCATTGACTAAGGCGATTTCTAAGAATATTATGATCAATGGTGTCAAATGCGGCACTCAGATCTAAGAGGATGAGAACAGATAAATGGCCTCTGTCTGCATTTACCCGCAAGTCATTTACTACTTTAACGAGTGCAGTTTCTGTGCTGTGATTTGTTCTAAAACCTGACTGAAATTTATCAAGAATAGCATGTTTATTGAGGTGCTCATTTAACTGTATAATGACTGCCTTCTCTAGAATTTTACTTAAGAAAGGCAGGTTAGAGATGGGTCTATAATTTTCAAGAGCAGAGGGATCGAGATTATTTTTCTTAAGTAGGGGTTTAACTACCGCAGTCTTAAGACAGTCTGGGAAGACCCCCGTATCTAATGACGAATTTACTATGTCAAGAACATTATCACTAAGCACGCCCGATACTTCTTTGAAAAAATTTGTTGGTATTGGGTCAAGGGCACAGGTGGAAGGTTTCATTTGAGAAATTATTTTATGTAAATCAGGTAAATCTATCCTAGTGAAAGACTTTAATTTGTTTATTATGGGGTACTGGGGTTTAGGAGGATCCTTAGTGTTGGGGAGATATACTATGTTATTTCTAATATCATTAATTTTTTGATTGAAAAATACAGCGATAGCCTCACAGGTTTTACTGGAAGTACTTAGGAGGCATTCCTTTGAGTTACCTGGGTTTAACAGACGATCAATCGTTGAAAATAAGACTCTGGGATTACTAGCATTGTTATTTATAATCTTAGAGAAATAGCAGCGCCTCTCAAGACGGACTGTGTTATTGTATTCTGTTATTTTAACTTTTAATATTTCATAGTCAATAGTTAGTTTAGTTTTCCTCCATTTACGCTCAGCTCTACGGCATGTTCTCTTTAAATCAGACACTCTTTGGGTCTTCCATGGTATAACAATGCTAGAAGATTTTTTAACTGTCTTTTCAGGTGCAACTAAGTCAACAGCAGCCCTCACTTTAGTATTAAATCTTTCCACCTTACTATTTACATTCTCCTCGCTATTATAGTTGGCATTATAAACGGACTGATTGGTTAGAATGTTTGAAAGTTTTAAAGCTGCTGAGGAGTCAAAGAAGCATTTTTTAACAATATGCTTCTCATGAGTGTTTTCTATCATTATTTCTATATTAAAGAGTAGAAGAAAATGGTCTGATAGACCCGTATCAATGACCTGCTTTATATCAACTTTTAGTCCTTTAGTAATTACTAAGTCTAACGTATGACCTGCTTTATGTGTAGGCTGATTAACGAGCTGTCTCAAATCAAAAGAGTCCAGGAGGTTCATAAATTCTTTTACTTTTTGGTCACATTGATTATCTATATGAAAATTAAAGTCGCCGACTATTAAGAGTGTGTCATAGTTCGTAATTAAGATTGACATCAAGTCAGAGAATTCCTCAAAGAAAGACGCGTTGAATTTTGGAGGTCTATACACGGATAATACTAGAACGTTTCAATGATGTAATCATTGGCACCATACCCAGAAGTGGCATTGTCGGGACTGGAAGTGATGTCATCAGTGGTGCCGGAACACTGCGGGATTTCCCGTGAATGGTCTGCAAGAGATTGAGAGAGACAGTCAGCGCACCCCGCCGCCCCCTGGTCTAGCATGGAATTACTATCATTTGGCCCTTCAGCTGTCTCCCAATCGCACGTGTGTGACAACCCTAACCTGCTGCACATCTTTCCCAGCTCGGTCCCTCTGTCTAGCCAATTGATACAGGTCCTTATCTCCTTCCTTAGTGTCCAGCCTCTCATACAACTCATCATACGCCTTTTCTTTAGCCTTCGTCACCTCTTTCTTCACCTTGCGCCTTATCTGCTTGTACTCTTGTCTATTTTCTGCATCTCTCTGACTATCCCACTTCTTCTTTGCCATCCTCTTCCTCTGTATACTCTCCTATACTTCCCCATTCCACCACCAGGTTTCCTTTTCCTCCTTCCTCTGTCCAGATGTCACACCAAGCACCCTTCTTGCTGTCACCCTTACTACATCTGCTGTAGTTTTCCAACAGTCTGGTAACTCTTCACTGCCACTCAGTGCCTGTCTCACCTTCTCCCTAAACTCAACCTTGCAGTCTTACTTTTTTAACTTCCATTTGATCCTTGGCTCTGCCCTCACTCTCCTCCTCTTCTTGATCTCCTAATTGCACTTTCCCCTGCCACCACTTCAGATTGACCCTCATGCATAGGATGTAATCTACCTGTGTGCATCTTCCTCCACTCTTGTACGTCACCCTATGTTCCTCCCTCTTCTTAAAATATGTATTCACCACAGCCATGTCCATCCCTTTGGCAAAATCCACTATCCTCTGACCTTCTTCATTCCTCTCCTTGACACCATACCTAACCATCACCTCCTTGTGTCCACTGTTTCCTTCACCAAGATGCCCATTGAAATTTGCTTCAATCACCACTTTCTGTCCCTTGGGTACACTGTTCATCACTTCATCCAACTCACTCCAGAAATCTTCTTTCTCATCCATCGCACACCCAACTTGTGGGGCATATGCACTAACAACATTCATCATCACACCTCCAATTTCCAGCTTCATAATCATTACTTTGACACTCTTTTCACCTCCAAAACATTCTTGACATACTGTTCCTTCAGAATAACTCCTACTCCATTTCTCCTCCTATCCACACCATGATAGAACAATTTGAATCCACCTCCAATTCACCTGGCCATACTCCCCTTCCATTTAGTCTCTTGCACGCACAATATATCAAACTTCCTTCTCTCCGTCATATCAGCTAACTCTCTCACCTTACCAGTCATACTGCCAACATTCAAAGTTCCTACCCTCAGTTCCACTCTCCTTACCCTCCTCTTCTCCTCTTTTTCTCTGTCTCTCCCCTCTTCTTCTACCAACAGTAGCCCAATTTCCTCCAGCACCCTGTTGGCTAACAGTACTGGTGGCGGTCGTTGTTAACCCGGGGCTCGACCGATCCGGTATGGAAATTTGTATTGTTGTCTGCATATTGATTTGGCAAAATTTTACACCGGATGCCCTTCCTGACGTAACCTTCCTCATTTATCCAGGCTTGGGACCAGCACGAAGAAACACACTGGTTTGTGCATCCACTGTGGCTGGGTTCATCATTTTTTATTCCCTATTTAACATAAATGATTTCGATTTAGAGTTTTAAATCAACAAAATATTTCATATAATAACGCAATTGAAAACAGCATGGACAAAAATGATGGAACCCTTAACCTAATATTTTGTTACATAACCTTTAGAGGCCATCACTGCAAACAAGCGATTCCTGGAGCTCTCTGTGAGACGTCTGCTCCTGTCCACAGGTTGTTTGGCCCACTCATCCAGCTATGTTAGGTTTGAAGGGAGCCTTCTCCAGACTCGTGTTTCAGTTCTTTCCGTCAATGTTTGATAGAATTCAAATCAAGGCTCATAGAAGGCCACTTCGGAATAGTCCAGTGATTTGTTCTTAGCCATTCTTGGGTGCTTTTAGCTGTGTGTTTTGGCTCTTTATCCTGTTGGAGGATCCATGATCTAGCAGGTCATATGATGAAGAGAAAACTGAAGGGGTCAAGCCCCCAAGACAAACAGGAGCTGAAGATGGCATTAGAGCAGCATTTCCCAAACTATGGGTCGCGACCCATAGTTCATTCCTCTCCTTGACTGGTGGGTCGCGAGCGAATATTGAGTGGGCCCTGAAACATAAGACGATATTCCGACCGATCGGGCTAACAGCCGGACGTCTTTTGTTTTTGTGACATTCTTTATCGCGTTGTGTTGTGTTCGTTAGCGTACGCCCTTATAATCTTTTTAAAAACAATTATTAACGTTTGAATAGAATAATGGAAAAGTGGTTGAAACGGATAGCAAAAACTACGTCGCCGCCGCCGGTTGATTGTGATGAAAAGACAGAAGATGTTCTTATAAATGACAAAAGTGGCACTGAGGCTGACTTCCAAGCTCCCTCAACGAGTTCGCATGAATTGAAACGACGGAAAGTTGTAAGAAAATATGACCCTGAATATCTAAAACTAGGATTCACTTGGAATCATGATACGATAGATCCGCGTCCTCAATGCGTGATTTGCTACGAAATATTAGCGAACGAAAGTATGCGCCCAAGTAAGTTGACGCGTCATATAGAAACGAAGCATTCCCATTTTACGAATAAGCCAGTAGATTTTTTTCAAAGAAAATTGTTGGATATGAAATCTTCAAAAAATATTGTTTCACATTTCATTAATATTAATGAAAATGCTGTATATGCCTCGTACCTCATTAGCTTAAGGATCGCCAGAGCAGGAAAGCCTCATACCATTGGCGAAGATTTAGTGTTACCATCGATTAAAGATGCTGTTGGAGCGATGTTTGGAGAAAAAGAAGTAAAGGAAATCGAGCGCATACCACTGTCCAATAATACTGTTGCACGACGAATCGACGAAATGGCTGAATGGGCAGAGGACGAATTAATCCGGAGGGTAGTTTGTAGTAAATATTATATGCTACAACTAGATGAGTCTACTGACGTGCAAGGCCTATCTCAACTACTTGTTTTTGTGCGTTATATATGGCAAAACGACGCGCATGAAGATATCTTGTTCTGCAAGCCAATTAGTCGTGGAACGGCCGAGGAAATTTTCAGTGCAATTGATTCCTATATAAAAGAGAAAGGTTTACAGTGGAAGAACTGTTTCGGTATATGCACTGACGGTGCGCGGGCTATGTGCGGGAAAAATAGCAGTGTCGTTACAAGAGTTCTTAAACAAAGCCCCTGTGCTTTGTGGACACACTGTAGCCTTCACAGAGAAGCACTGGTTTCAAAAGCATTACCTAGTGATTTCAAAACAGTACTAAATACAGCTGTGAAAATTGTAAATTATATTAAAACAAAACCCTTACAAGCACGTTTATTTCAAAAGCTGTGTGAAGAAATGGGTAGTCTTCACACATCTCTTCTTCTGCATACGGAGGTACGTTGGTTATCCAGGGGGAAAGTACTGACACGATTAGTGGAATTACGCAATGAAGTTACAATTTACTTGGAAGGAAAAACTGAATATATTGAATCTCTACTGGACAAAGAATTCATTCTCAAGCTCACATACTTGGCGGATATTTTTTCGAAATTAAACGAACTCAATTTGTATTTGCAAGGTTCAAACGAATCAGACATTTTTGCAGTTCATGATAGAATTCGAGCGTTTATGAAAAAGCTTGTTGTGGAAAAGCTGTATTGAGGATGGCAAGTATGATTGTTTTGAAACTCTTGAAACTTTTATTATAGAAAACCAAGTGCAGCCAAAGACGAACGTACTGTCTGCAATTTCCACTCATTTATCATTGTTAAAAAATAACTTTGATGCCTATTTCGGGGAAGAGATGAAAAAGCTCGACTCGTTGAATTGGATTTGTAACCCATTTCAAGACCGCCTACCAAGTAGTATGTCAACAAAAGCAAGTGAAGAACTCATTGATTTATCAGAAGATACATCACTGAAAAATAGTTTCAATCGCAAGCAGTTAACGAAATTCTGGCTCTCAGTTGCTGGGAACTATCCTTGCCTGTTTGATGAAGCTATAAAAGTCCTCCTCCCCTTCAGTACCTCATATCTATGTGAGGCCGGATTTTCGGCTATGATCAGCATTAAAACTAAATACCGAAATAAATTGGACGTATCAAACTCACTGCGATTAAAAGTAACTAAAATTGAAGTTGATGCTAAAGCTGTAATGACAAAAAATAGGAAACAAATACACCCTTCTCATTGAAAAAACAGTCCTTGTAGGTATTTAAGTTATAAAAAATTGTAACTTAAAGTTGTTTTTTTTCTTATTTGAAAAGTCCTTCATTCATATTGGTGACGCTTAAATTTCCATAGTGACTGTTTGTGAGCTAAAGTACAATATATGTTGTCTGTGATGATAACAAATTAATGTCAAATGAAAAAAATACTTTAATCAAAATAAACAGCCCGAACAAATAAGACACCATTAAGTAGTTCCACGACTCGCTACTAGGGAATCTGAGCGTTACCAATATTTTATGCCCCCTTTTTAAGACGGCTAAGAGGTGGGTCCCAAATTTGGCAGTTTTTGTTAGGTGGGTCGGAGCCCAGTCAACTTTGGGAACCACTGCATTAGAGGCTTGGTAGAGCATCACCAGAGAAGATCCTTAACACCTGGTGATGTCTGTGAATCACAGACTTCAAGCAGTCATAGCATGCAAGGGATATGCGACAAAGGACTAAATGTGACAGCATTAATAGACTTGCCATTGCTGTCTCCCAATCATTATGATGCCCTGAAATGGAGGGACCATGTAGAAAAAATGTTATTTCTACATGGTTTGTGTGCAAATCGCCTTAAATGAAAGTCTGCAATGTGCACTTTAATCACGTCTGAACCCCTACTTTCTCTTCTGTTCTTTTTCTGGTTTTCTGTGGTGGCGATCTGCGCCACCACCACCCGATCAAAGCACCGTGATGTCCCTACATTTATGGATTAAAGGCCAGATGTCCACATGACCATCATCATCAAGTTTTTCCATGTGAACACTGAATACCATGAGGACTGATTGAGGTCATTTATGTTAGGTAGAATGCCTAGAGGGGGCTGGGTGGTCTTGTGGCCTCGGAACCCCTGCAGATTTTATTTTTATTTTCCAGCCATCTGGAGTTTTTTTTTTGTTTTTTCTGTCCTCCCTGGCCATCGAACCCTGTTTTTATTCTATGTTAATTAGTGTTCCCTAATTTTAAT
Source organism: Erpetoichthys calabaricus (assembly GCF_900747795.2). NCBI lineage: Eukaryota > Metazoa > Chordata > Cladistia > Polypteriformes > Polypteridae > Erpetoichthys > Erpetoichthys calabaricus. The sequence goes on along the minus strand of NC_041408.2, from coordinate 29,295,420 downwards.
TCTTATTTATTTTGTCTTTTTTCTCTTTCTTCATCATGTAAAGCACTTTGAGCTACATCATTTGTATGAAAATGTGCTATATAAATAAACAAGTAAGCCCGCGATGCACTAGCGAATTGGACATCCATGAATGGCAATCAGTTTCTGTTCCGTCCGATATCTGGATGGATGACATATCATGGAGGGTGGGTGCTTCTGGGGAAATGTCATTTAATTACATACGCATATCTGCAGTAAAGCGGTCTCGTTTTGTGGAGACATGATTCCGTTACCTTTGCTGACACCGACCGCTGGCAGAGTGGAGCACAGCAAATTCAGCCCTGCGTCCATATCCGGTTTACGCCGTGTAGTTTGGACGTCTGGTGATTCCGTACTGTAATACTGTAATGTGATTCACATATGCGCTGAATCCTCTCGTTTTTTTGTTTTCTCTGTGGTGGGCTCGTTGCAGTGCAGCAGTGCGCATGCGCCTCGATGCGCCCTGCGTCCATATCCGGTTTACAACCTTCGGTTAGTAATATGGATGTTGTTGTTCTTATTGTTTGATTTGTAATTTTAAACTGTGGAGCAGAGGGGAAAATCAAGCAAAAATGTGTCTTTCTCCCAAACATTATGAAGGGCTCTGGAGTTTGAAAAAATAGCAAATCCGTGTCATTTCTAGAAGGAAAAAAAAAAGTCAAAAAGCAAAACATTATTGTGAGATTCTGCCATTTTAAAAGGAGACCAGCCATGTGTTTCACTTTGCCACTTGTCCATCAACGGGGGTAAATCATGGAAAAATGAGTCTTTGTCCCAAGCATTACGGAGGGCACTGTAGAGAGGGAAAGAATGCTATTTTTGGTAGATGACAAAGTAGTAACATGCGAAAAACAAATTTGTGAAGGAGCGAAATACAACACATGGAGAGAAACCATTTAGGAAGATAAGAACATTTTGAAAACACATTATCTGGGCAACAGGCTACTTTCTTTTTTCAGGGAAAGTTCATACAAGTACAATTCAGATAAGCAAAAGAGAAAACACAATAAAAAATGGACTTAGGACGAGAGGCAGGACAGCAGTAACTTGTTTGAATATAAAGCCTTAAATGAGAAAAAATCTGCTGTCAAGGAACAAAGCCATTGCTAGCTTATGTTAGGAATGAATCTGATGACATTTGAAGAAAAAAAATAACAGTAATAATAATAAAAATAATACCTTTGTGACCAACAATAATAGGTGTGGTTCTACACAGTGCTGGACTGGCACCCTGTTTAGGTGGTTTGGCTCTGAGGTAATCTTGAGTTTACTTAGTGGGCACTAAAAATGAATGAATGGTTATCTGAGCAATTTTGTGGAGTAGCCAAAGTAAGGATCAGGTTCAAATTCCTGCTTAGTGGTTGTGTCCAAACCCCCCGTCCAAAACAAACAATACTTCTCTACCCATGGCTGGCTTTGACTGAATGGTACGTCGCTCATCGATGTTTTTACTGAACTCCCAACATACTGACTGATGTAATATGCAGTGAGCTGACTGCAAGCATAGACAAGAAAATCTTTCAGTGGTAATCGTGCGAGATGGGCAAAGCAGAATGGCACAGTGCTCAACAATTCTGCCTTACAACTCCAGCAAGGCTCTTTCCATGTTTGTTTTGAGTTTTCTCCTCACACAGACACATGGTGACTGTAATCATGCCTGGTATGATTATGTCGGCCATGCTATTACCGACTGAATGCCATAGTGATGCCATAGTGATGAGATGGGATTATAATTCAAGGGGGGTGAGATACCTATCCATCCATTTTCAGACTCTGTTGTCTTGGTTGAGGGCCATGGATAGGATGCCAGTCTCCCTCCAGCTTACAGTTACAATGGCTGCACGAGATGGCAGCAGTTTTAAGTAGGATGTAATTAAGAGATGGAACGTAATAATAATAATGAGATGAGGTGTAAACTGGGAGGATGACAATCAAAGAAACAATGGCCAGGACAAAAGACAAAGTCATAAATCAAGAGATGTGGCAAGAATGTCAAAAAGCCAGAATATTTCACTTAGACAAAGCCAAAAGCAAGATGTAAATCAAAGTCAAAGAACAGAAAATGATTTTTAATCACAACAAGATCTTTAACAACAGTGATGCTAGAGTTACATGGTTTTAAATTAGAGGACTGCGTGTTTCTGACATTTATACCATTGCAGCAATCATGTCCTGCGTCACACACCCCTGAACATCTTGCCAAACAACAGTCTGCCAACCTTACATTCCAAACAGCAAACAATGGTAGCCCTGATACTTAAAACAAAATGGCACCTCAGGAAGATGTATTTCAAAATGAACATCCTAAAAACTTCCATCCATCCATTTTCCAACCCGCTGAATCCGAACACAGGGTCACGGGGGTCTGCTGGAGCCAATCCCAGCCAACACAGGGCACAAGGCAGGGAACCAATCCTGGGCAGGGTGCCAACCCACCGCAGGACACACACAAACACACCCACACACCAAGCACACACTAAGGACAATTTAGAATCACCAATCCACCTAACCTGCATGTCTTTGGACTGTGGGAGGAAACCGGAGCGCCCGGAGGAAACCCACGCAGACACGGGGAGAACATGCAAACTCCACGCATGGAGGACCCGGGAAGCGAACCCAGGTCCCCAGGTGTCCCAACTGCGAGGCAGCAGCGCTACCCACTGCGCCACCGTGCCGCCCTCCTAAAAACTTTTTAAATAAAAAAAAAAAAAACAGATCAGACCATTAAATTCCTCGACCTCTAAAACACCCATCATGATACCTCCGTTATTTTTTAGAGGCCAAAGAAAAGGTTGTAAAAAAAAAAAAATCTCTCTATGATAAAAAAAAATCTTGCAACGATACAAGACTTTTTTCCTGCGACGAGATGTGATCTTTTTTAGAGAGACAGAGAGACACTTGCACTTCCCGCGAGACGGACAAGTCACGTCATACTTACAACCTTTGGAAGCAAGTCCCGTGATACACATGCAGAGCAGGTTAGAGATAATGGAAGTAGGAAAATTCAAAAGTCTCAAAAAATGAGAGTAAAGATCGCATTAGCGCAAACAAACTGAAAATATTACTCGGTGAAATAACGGAACAGCGAAAAGAGATCGAATATTCAGTAGCTGTACAGGCTTTTAAACGCTCGAAGCGCAGCGCGAGATGCAGATCACGCATCACGGCAGCAGTAGCAAGCCAGCAGCTGATCGAGCAAAGAGGAGGTAAAAAAAAAAACACAACTGTTACTTGTTTCCTATTGTATCACCGTTTAAGAGGGGTTTCGGAGGAGCGACCACGTCTTCTTGGGGTACGCTCAGCCCCCCTCTTCACAGTGCTGGCGGGTGGGTGGAGGGGTTGTCAAGCGAAGTGAGCAGCCCCTAGTTTATACAAATAAAAAACAAAAGTCAGAACCAGAGGGACACTGCAAGGCCAGTAGAGCTGGCCGACAGACAAACTTGCATACCAGAAAAAGCACTGAGCATATGATGGAATGTTTTGAAGAAAAATAGCTTAAGAAGATACTTTGAGGGTTAGGTTAGGTTTAGGTTAGGTTTCTTTATTTAGTCATGTTTACACAGGAAAATATGAAATTTGCCTTCTCAGGAGGGTTGTTATAAAGTTAAACTATTAGGAGAAGCTTATTACATATTTTGCAGAACACTTGGTGGTGCTGTACCTCACTGACCCTTAACGTAGAAATGCCAGTGTTGACTTGGTTCTGAAACAAGAGTAAACCATATATTTGTGTATTTAAGTATACAGGAACTCGCCTTTATCCACTTACAAAGGCAGCAGCAAGAGATACCCATCATTTTTAAAAGCTAATCCAAAATTATACTTCTTCAGTTACATCTTCAAAAATCTTTTTTAGGGAGATAAAACAAAAGATAAGTGAAAATTATGCACCCCTAAATGCAGAGGAAAATAGAAATACTTTCAAAGGGTGCAAGTTATAAGGTAAAACTCTTAACCTTGAACTTTAGTTTTAGTTTTTAAGTTTAATTCATCCTGCTGCCATACCACCTGCACTTCAGAAGAGGTCATCCACCTGAAGCCAAGCATGTTTAAGCCCAGCCAGTACTTGGGTGGGAGACCAAACAGGAAAAGCTTGGATTGCTGCTGGAAGAGGTGTTGATGAGGCCAACAAGGGTCACTTACTGTGTGATCTGAACGTGGATCTTAACGCCCCAGTACAGTGACCGGGATAGGGGCGTTGTCCTTCGGATGAAATGTGAAACCGAGGCCCTGACTTTCTTTGGTCATTAAAGATCCTTGTAAAGAGTAGGGATGTATCTCGATGTCCTGGCTAAACTGCCCACCACGACCTGGTCATTCTGGCCCCCTAATTATCCCCTAAAACTAATTGGCTAACTATCTCTCACTTCTTGTAAAGTGTGATGAACATACTGGTGCAAAATGGCTATCGTTGCATCATCCAGGATATGCTGCACATTAGTGGTGGTGGAAGTGGCTTCTCACTCGCTGTATAAAGCACTTTGAGTTGTGAGAAAAGCGCTACATAAATGTTTAGAAATATTATTATTATCAAAAGTGTAGGTATTGTCTTTGGCAAGATTTTAATCTTCAGCTATCACATTGTTGTGGTTGCTTCTCTCAGTTTGCATGTAATATTAAGGCAGTTTCATAAGCTACAGGATCTTCAAAAGCTAGCTCATACATTTTTAAGCACAATTGACTGCTACATTGCTTTGTGGTCACGCTGTTTGAATTATTCACTTGGTCTGCAGTTAATTCAGAACACTAATAATAATAACTAGAATTAAGAAGCTTGACGACATAAGTCCACTGACATCCAATTAAGTTAAGAGAGGCAGAGGGAGAGAGGTGAGAAGCAGGCGCTGATACAGCACATTGCTGCACCCACCACACAACAAACCACCTCACGATCCCAGATTAGGACCCGAGTGCAGCCATACAATGCGTGACACCTCAGCACCACACCAGTTCAGATGGAATGGAACAGTGAGATTTTTTTATAGTGGCTGGACTGCCAATCCTGCCACCAACCCCCAAGTTTTCCCTATAAGTTGGGGGACCTGCTTGCATAACAGCTGCTTTTAAATCCTACTTCTCCCCTAAAAAGTTATTTATGTTTACAAGTTTCCTCTTATGTTATTGAAATTAATAATGCCTATACCCTAGGGCAGGGGTCTCCAACATGAGCCAAGTGGCTCGTCAAAGGGTTAATGAATCCTACATAAATTTGAAAACTTGATTAGTCAAATTATGGGCGATCTTTCCAAAAAATCATATCACGATCCTTTTAACACAAAATCACGATCCACAATCTGAATTGCAGTCTATGTTTTCAATGTGGAATACACTTAAGAGAATATCTGGACTCAAACTCATCAAGACCTAAGTAACACTTTATTTTAAATATCAGACAAAGTTGAATTCAATTGTTCTCTCGTTTGCTAGCTAAGCGGAGTTAAGGAACACACCCCGAAGCTGGCGAGTAGGTGAGGAGAGCCCCTAACCCCCTTTTTCCTCTCAGCCCGCTGCATGTTTCTCGGATTCGTGCAAGCGAAATGTGATGCATAGCGAAATGAGAGAAGTCGCAAAGTCAACCGGAATGTACAAGCAAATTATAGAAAAAAAACCCGATCTAAATCCGTTAAGTAGTTCTCTCGTGAAAAGTGGACAGACATATAGACAGAGAGACATTGGATTTTATATCTATATATATAATTCACTAAGCCGACAGAACAAGCAAGACAACCATGGGATACGCACGGCATAGCCACGCCCGCCAACTCACAGAAACCCGCCCACCAACGCTAAGACCATGGGATATGATGACAACTCACAGAGCCCCGCCCACCAACAATTCACTAAGCAGCTGACCATGGCACACGCCCAACAACAATTCGAGCGAGAGCGAAAGCATTTGCCATGAATGTTTTCATTAATCAAGAACGAAAGTTGGAGGTTCGAAGACGGTCACATACTGTCGTAGGTCTGACCATAAACGATGCCGACAGGCGGCCAACCAGGTGACCAAAGTCTCTGGGTTCCTTGGGGGGGGGTGTATGGTTGCAAAGCTGAAACTTAAAGGAATTGACGGAAGGGCACCACCAGGTGAGGAGCCTTTCGCTTAATTTGATTCAACACGGGAAACCTCACCCGGCCCGGACACAGAGAGGATTGAAAGATTGATATCTCTTTCTCGATTCTGTGGGTGGTGGTGCATGGCTGTTCTTAGTTGGTGGAACGATTTGTCTGGTTAATTCAGAAAACGAACGAGACTCCCGCCTGCTAAATAGTTACGCGACCCAAGAGCGGTCAGCGTCCAACTTCTTAGAGGGACAAGTGGCGTTCAGCCACGTGAGATTGAGCATTAACAGGTCTGTGATGCCCTTGGATGTCCAGTGCTGCACGCGCGCTACACTGAATGGATCAACGTGTGTCTACCCGGCGCAGAGAGACGTGGGTAAGCCGTTGAACTCCATTCGTGATGGAGACCGGGGCTTGCAACTGTTCCCCACGAACGAGGAATTCCCAGTAAGTGCGGGTCATACGCTCGCACTGATTACGTTCCTGCCCTTTGTACACACCCCCCCCCTCGCTACTACCATGGTCGGGTGACTTGGTGGATTAAATATAGAAAAGCAGCCGGAGCCGCAAAGAACAATGAAAAGTCAACGTGGCTCAGAGGTGCATGTGGACTGTAGCAGAGACAAAAGCGACTGAGGCGGTGTTTGGAAAATGAACAGTCAACGTGACTCACAGGTGCATGTGGACTGTACACAGGCGAAAGCGACTCAGCTGAGGAGTTTGGGGTGGGCACATGAGCAGGCAGTGCGTACTGAATGATGACTAAGCGATGACTAAGAAATCAGAAGACTAGAATGGCGGGGGGGCCAGAACGGAGGGGGCGAAATGGGCGTCCTTCCCCTCTCCCCCCGTTCCGCCCTCCGCGCCCAAGCGCCGTCCGGCCCCATCCCTCACTCAGGGAGGTGGAGGCGCGAGGGCGGTCCTCCAGTTTTCAGTCACAGACAATTTTATGTTGGTTCGTAGTGTGCATTGTTGCAATGTTACTTTTCTTGGTGGTTTATTAAATTACGGATTTTTCAAATGTTCATTTTTTTTCCCTGTGCTTAAAAATCATTACAAAAGCGGCATGATTATGCAGCGTATGCTACGCTGCGGGTTAGCTAGTATTATATATTAGTAAATCTTCAAAATAATGTGTAGTTAAAGTCTCAACAACATTCTGAGAATTTCTGGAGCTTAGTAGAGCCAGATTACTATAAGAATCTTCACCAAGCAGCTCTGAAAATGTCTGCTTTGTTTGGGTCTCCATACCTCTGTGAGTCTGACATGAATGTCATGACATCAAAGTTCACAACAAGACTGACAGACGAACATTTAAATGACTCCATAAGCGTGAACCTAAGTGGCTCCACTCCACCATACACCACTCTTGTTGACTCCATGCAGTGCCAGTCATCTGACTAAAAAACGCATCACACATGCAACTGGACATGTGAATAAAGTGAAACAGTGACATGGAACAAAATGACAAATGAATAAGTCATATCTGTGTATTTAGAATTGCATTGTTTTGTTTTGTTAGGATTCATGTTTTAATTCAATAGTGTGAGATACACTAGAAAATGCATACAGACAGACATACAAAATGCACTTGCAGGTGAACTAAATATTTTTTGTGATGTTTTAATGCAAAATGTGAGTTGTGGACACCAACATTTTGTAAATGTGCAGGCAAAACAAGCTTATTCCGTTTGTTTGGGTTGCAATAAGCTATGAGAATAAAAGCTAGAAAACATGAGTAGCTCTCTGCCATTTTCATTTTGTAAAAGTAGCTCTCAGGGGAAAAAAGGAGACCTCTGCCCTAGGGTGTAGGAGGCATGGCCTTTAGCTATGGAGCATCCAATCTCTGGAATAGCTACATACATATCAATAGTTAAGAAGCTTCATCAGTCTTGCCATTTAAATTAAGGTTCAAAGACTCAATATTTTTGCATAGCTTTATCTTATTACTGTTGCGTTTTAAATGTAGCAAACATTATGTTTGACTATTACCAAAGTCTTTGCCTGTTACGTTTCACCCAGATTGTGTTCCCTGTTTATTTTCCTTTTCTGGATCTTCATTGTTTGTTGTAAGAATAATTTTTCAGGTATTTGTGTATTTTTGTTAATATTGTATTATATATGTTTCCCCTGTGTTCCTTGTGTTTTGTGCGTGTAACCTCAAGGGCCGGGGAAACACTTACAACACAACTGAAGGACCACCCTCAGCCTATATATTGTGAGGCCGGAGAGCGGATCCTTCATTTGTTGGAATGTGCAAACAGTTCTGTCTGTTGGATTTCATTTTGGGGTTGAGAATTTGGACTTGTTTGCTGTGGGTTGCATTTTCAGGCATTGTTTTTGCGATTTTTTATACTTATTTTGATTATGCTTTTAAATTCCTTCTTATGAAGATTCTTTGTCGACTTGTTTCTCAAGCCAAAGGTTTCTATGGTTTTCCATTTTGATGTATTTTGAGACATTAAAAGTAATTTGAGCTTTAAAAGCCTATTCTCCATTCTTGGGGTGAGACTTATCTTTGGGCAGACCAACAAAGACTCTAGCTAGATTTTTGTGGGTCTTTCAGAGGCCTCACAGTCTTTTGCTATTTTTATGCTGTTGCAGGAGGCTGGGGGCCTGGAAGGACCGGGAGGCGGTTTGTACGTCGCCCGGGCCATAAGGGGGCAACCGCCCTGGATAAGGAGGGGATCACGGAGACTGAGCCATGAGGCTCAAACCAATAGGGGCCCCTGGCCACCGCCAGGGGGCGCCCCGAATTTCGTGGAGTCCGGGAAACCTGCACTTCTGCCACACCTAGGAAGAATGAGGAAGGAACTTCCAGGGATGCCCGGAGTGCTTCCGGGTGCAAGGGCAGCACTTCCGCCACACCAGGAAGTGCTGCCGGAAGGACGTCATCAAGCACCTGGAGCACATCCGGGTAGAAATAAAAGGGGCTGCCTTCCTACAATCAGAGAGATAGAGTCGGGAGCGAGAGCAGGACGAAGCTAACATGAGGAGAGGAAAGGCGGACACTGGAAGAGAGGCCCGTGTTAACGGTGATTGGTGCGGGATAACTGTGTGTTGTGTGGACTTATATATTTAATAAACGTGTGTTTTATAAAGTGCTGGTGTCTGTCTGATGGTGTTCGGACCCGTTCTCACAATGGCATCCCAGATGGGACTCTCCACCTGGTACAAGGTCAATTTAAATAATTTTGTGGACGGCCTGGCGCAGCAGGTGAGCCCACACACACACCGTGGGAGCAGTATGCACACAACCCCGTGGGAGCAACTCACCCAACGGACCGCCACCAGTTCGCGGAAGGGCCATTCCCACCTGGTGTGGGAAGACAACATTGGGTATAGCCGGAGTGCAGCGGGCTCCTACGAGCGCACTGTTGTTGAGGACGTCCGGGACAGAATCACATCTACGAAGGCCATGCCGGGGAAATCTCCTCGGATAGACGGGACCCAGGAGGTAAGTTCCCTGCCCAACGGCAGTTGGCCCTGGGGAGCCAGATTTTGTGTCTGTTTTGCAGGCAGGGACTGCTCAGATTCATGTTGGTGACAGACGCGTGCTGCTCCGCAGGGCTTCGTCAGCGCGGCCACACAACGAAGAGCTGTGGAGGAGGAGCCGCTGCAGCTCAGAAAGCTGCAGCAGCTGCGGACCTACCCGGAGGCTCACGACTGCATCAGGAGCCTGGGAACCAAGACGGCCAAGGACCGGAAGTCCCTCCTCAAGGCAGGCAAGGGATTTGACGGTGTGTGTTGCGTCCCCTTTGATGATTGGTCAAAGGCGGGACCAACGTATGTATGTATGGGGAAGGACCTGATTGGGCCGCAGGGAAGGCCCCACCGCACGCAGTCGGCGGGTGTGGCTGATCGACAGGTAAGTCCACCGCCAACTGACAGACTGTGCTTGCTGGGGGAGTGCCTTCAGCCCGCAGAGTCGCTTTTTCAGGTGATTTGCACTCTCCGAAATGGATTAAAGGAGCAGGAGGTGAAGGCGGCCACGTCCATGACGACGCTGAGACAGTGGGCGGATTGGCGCGACGCTGGAATATTCAGCCAGAGCGGCACAGCGGTGCGGGTGAGTAATACCGGCACCATAAAGAAAAAGGGAGGCTCCAGCAAAAAGAACTGTGACGAAAGTGATCGGATTCAAGTAGCGGGGGCTCCGATAGTGGACGCGGCGGGGAGAGACAAGCGCGTGGTGAGGGGTGAGAGAGCAAGAGGGCAGTCAGGGCACTGGCTGATGTGTGCCGGGTGTCCCAGGGCCCCATGCCCTGAGCTAGCCTCAGTCTCACGTCACTCTACAGGGATGCAGACGGGACAGGGTCTATACCTTTCCCATAGGGAGACCCAAACTGTTGTGGCGTCCCAGAGAAACAGGAGGAACCGAAGGAAGAGAGCCGGCTCCTCCGATAAGGGGGTGTGAGCTGTCCCGTGTGATGTCATAACTAGGGGGGCAAGGAAACCCCAGAGGGGGTGCCGAAGGGGCAAATCCCGGGGTGGCGATTGGAGGGGGGAGCACTGCCTGTGCGCAGCACTGAAGGACGGCAGGTGGTGGTGTCCGTCTCCACCCCTGTTTCTGCCTTTTGTGTTGCAGGACCGGACCCTGGACCTGCACAAGTAGGACCCACTTCGTGGAAGACCTGCCCTCGTGGGACAGGCCGCTGGCCCCTATGGGTCTAAGCTGGCAATGGGGCACTGTGGCGAGCGGCTGGGGACGGTACCCAGCCGGGATGCCTGGAAGGAGGGATTACGCCTCCTCCAGACCTCAAGGGGGCGACCACCCTGGTGGCTATGGGAACCACGGGAAAGGAGCATGGAAGCTCAACCCTATAGGGGCCCGTGGTCACCGCCAGGGGGCGCCCAGATGCCTGAAGAGCCCTGATCCTCAACACTTCCGCCACACCCGGAAGTGCTGGGGGGACGAAGACCAGGAACACCTGGAGTGTTTCCGGGTGCACAGCCGGTACTTCCGCCACACCAGGGAGTGTCGGCAGAAGCTCATTGGGAGGCACCTGGGGCACATCCAGGTGGGTTTAAAAGGGGCCGCCTCCCTCCATTCGATGACTGGAGTCGGGTGGAAGAGGATGGAGCTCGGTGGAGAGGAGTGGAGGCGGTCACAAAGAAGAGTAAAGGCATTGAGAGAGGCCAGGACTTGAAGGGTGATTGGTGCTGGGGTACTGGGTTGTGTGTGCGATAACTGTAAATAATGTGCAATAAACGTGTTGGTGAGTAAACCTACGGTGTCCGCCTGTCTGTGTCCGGGCCTGCTTCCACAATGCACTGAATCATAGCATTACTTTCTTTGACAGTTCTTAGGGTTCTGTGGAGGCACCTTAACTCACTACAATTTTTATTAAGATTGGCATTTTAAATTGAGCGGAGTGGATGCATCATCAACAATCATGAACCCAATGTACTGGCAGCAACAAGGGCAGGCACAACCACGAATAAAAAGTGAGGATCAGGAGAAAGAACTGAGTCAAAGTGCAAAGCAAGGGTCAAAAATCTAAAGTCAGTAAGAGAGAAAGCGAGAGAGAGACACCAGAGTCAATATGTAAACCAAAATTCAGAGTCCAAAGGCAGAGGACAGATTCAAATGCATTGTTATCACTCTAATTTAATATTGTTTCTTTATCAGCAAGCTGCTGCTGGAGTATGTGAATTTCCTCTTGGGATTAATAAAGTATCTATCTATCTATCTATCTATCTATCTATCTATCTATCTATCTATCTATCTATCTATCTATCTATCTATCTATCTATCTATCTATCTATCTATCTATCTGCAGTGCATCCGGAAAGTATTCACAGCACATCACTTTTTCCACATTTTGTTATGTTACAGCCTTATTCCAAAATGGATTAAATTCATTTTTTTCCTCAGAATTCTACACACAACACCCCATAATGACAACATGAAAAAAGTTTACTTGGGGTTTTTGCAAATTTATTAAAAATAAAAAAACTGAGAAAGCACATGTACATAAGTATTCACAGCCTTTGTTGTGAAGCTCGAAATTGAGCTCAGGTTCATCCTGTTTCCCCTGATCATCCTTGAGATGTTTCTGCAGCTTAATTGGAATCCACCCATGGTAAATTCAGTTGACTGGACATGATTTGGAAAGGCACACACATGTCTATATGAGGTCCCACCGTTAACAGTTCATGTCAGAGCACAAACCAAGCATGAAGTCAAAGGAATTGTTTGTAGACCTCCAAGACAGGATTGTCTCGAGGCACAAATCTGGGGAAGGTTACAGAAAAATTTCTGCTGCTTTGAAGGTCCCAATGAGCACAGCGGCCTCCATCATTCATAAGTGGAAGAAGTTCGAAACCACCAGGACTCTTCCTAGAGCTGACCGGCCATCTAAATTGAGTGATCGGGGGAGAAGGGCCTTAGTCAGGGAGGTGACCAAGAACCCGATGGTCACTCTGTCAGAGCTCCAGAGGTCCTCTGTGGAGAGAGGAAAACCTTCCAGAAGGACAACCATCTCTGCAGCAATCCACCAATCAGGCCCGTATGGTAGAGTGGCCAGACGGAAGCCACTCCTTAGTAAAAGGCACATGGCAGCCCGCCTGGAGTTTGCCAAAAGGCACCTGAAGGACTCTCAGACCATGAGAAAGAAAATTCTCTGGTCTGATGAGACAAAGATTGAACTCTTTGGTGTGAATGCCAGGCGTCACGTTAGGCGGAAACCAGGCACCGCTCATCACCAGGCCAATACTATCCCTACAGTGAAGTATGGTGGTGGCAGCATCATGCTGTGGGGATGTTTTTCAGCGGCAGGAACTGAGAGACTAGTCAGGATAAAGGGAAAGATGACTGCAGCAACGTACAGAGACATCCTGGATGAAAACCTGCTCCAGAGCGCTCTTGACCTCAGACTGGGGTGACGGTTCATCTTTCAGCAGGACAACGACACTAAGCACACAGCCAAGATATCAAAGGAGTGGCTTCAGGACAACTCTGTGAATGTCCTCGAGTGGCCCAGCCAGAGCCCAGACTTGAATCCGATTGAACATCTCTGGAGAGATCTTAAAATGGCTGTGCACCGACGCTTCCCATCCAACCTGATGGAGCTTGAGAGGTGCTGCAAAGAGGAATGGGTGAAACTGGCCAAGGATAGGTGTGCCAAGCTTGTGGCATCATATTCAAAAAGACTTGAGGCTGTAATTGCTGCCAAAGGTGCATCAACAAAGTATTGAGCAAAGGCTGTGAATACTTATGTACATGGGATTTCTCAATTTTTTTATTTTTAATAAATTTGCAAAAACCTCAAGTAAACTTTTTTCACGTTGTCATTATGGGGTGTTGTGTGCAGAATTCTGAGGAAAAAAATGAATTTAATCCATTTTGGAATAAGGCTGTTACATAAGAAAATGTGGAAAAAGTGATGTGCTGTGAATACTTTCTGGATGCACTCTATCTATCTATCTATCTATCTATCTATCTATCTATCTATCTATCTATCTATCTGTCTGTCTGTCTGTCTGTCTGTCTGTCTGTCTGTCTGTCTAAATAAACAATGATCAGAAATTCACAGTGAGTAATTTGCTTGATTTGGTCAAGTGATTGTGTTGAGATGACCTTTATACCAGTGCGCTAATCACACAATGAGGGGCACAGCCCTGAAAATCCCCGCAGAAGTGGATGCTGCGAAAGCTACAAAATAGAGTCAGGAAAGATAGTAAAAAATAATCAACTTGTAAACCGAAGCTCTAAATAAAATTCTAATTGTAGAATTTGATTTATTCCATGTTAAAACTACCAAAATGACCCAGAGAAACCCAAGAAAATGTAAAAATAAACTCAAATTGTAACACTCACGGTCCGTGTATTTCACCATATTGTTATAACTAAAATTTGATTTCACTCTCCTAGGATATCTGGAATGTGGAAATAAAATCTAAAGAATAAATTGATGGTGTAGGTTTGATTCTAATCAATCGGACACAAAGAACCGGAGGCATGGGACTTCAGATGTAACTGAGCTTGGCTTAATTTTATATGGTGATGCAATTTTCATACAGAAATATGAAAAAGTGGAAACTTTAGGGTGTAGCGTGTAGTTGGATGCAAAATTGGCTCAGACACAGGAAGCAGAGGGTGGTGGTGTGAGGAATCACATCAGAATTGGCCGATGTTAACAGTGGTGTCCCTCAGGGGTCAGTGCATTTTTAATATGCAAGGTCTAACAATTTGCAAACTTTCCACCGTGCGCTTACGTTGGCAGCACTGTACAAACAGCTTGGTAAGGTTTCGTAAACTTGTTATATCAGTGTCTCACAGCTATGTTCATGTCGACATGTGGCGATGTCTTGCTGACTGGCATTCATTATTGTTGTTGCGTGTTCTTGTGTGCCGTCGCGAGAATGTCAGAGCTTGCATTAGACCAACGAACAAACACCAGCTCACACGGCATCATCTTTGAGGGAGCTTTTAGCCAGTAAACAAATAACTGTTTTGGAACACCCTCCCTACTCACCTGATCTGGCCTCCAGTTACTTTTTTCTTGACCCGAAGATAAAGGAAATATTGAAAGGAAGACATTTTGATGACATTCAGGACATCAAGCGTAATACAACAACAGCTCTGATGGCCATTCCAGAAAAAGAGTTCCAAAATTGCTTTGAAGGGTGGACTAGGCACTGGTGTCGGTGCATAGCGTTATAAGGGGAGTACTTCGAAGGTGACCGTAGCGATATTCAGCAATGACGTATGTAGCACTTTTTAGTAGGATGAGTTCGCGAACTTAATTGTCAAACCTTGCATATGAGCTGAATAGGAATATAAGTAACAAGCTGGTTAAATTTGCAGATGATACCAAGATAGGTGGATTGGAAGATATTTTGGAATCTGTTGAATCATCACAGAGGGACTTGGACAGCATATCAGGCTTGGGCAGATATGTGGAAGATTTGTAGATGGTCTAAAAATAGAAAGTACACCTTATGATAAGGATTTAGGAACCGTAGTGGGCCCTGCACTATCAACTTCCAGACAGTTCAGATGCCACTAAGAAGGCAGACAGAATGTCAGGTTGTATAGCACCCCAACATGTGTAATAGAAGTCCAATGAGGTTCTGCTCAGGCTTTATAACACACTGGTGAGGTCTCATCTGGATTCCTGTGTCAAGTTTTGGTCTCCAGACTACAAAAGAGACATTAAAGTGCTGGAAAAAAGTCCTAAAAAAAGCAACTAGGCTGACTCCACGGCTACAGGGGATGTGTTATGAGGAAAATGAGCCTTTTCAGTTCAAGCAGACAGCGGTTTAGAGGAGACATGATTGAAATGTTTATAATTATGAGGGGAATTACTGCAGTGGATCGAGACTGTTACTTCAAAATGAGCCCAGCAAGAACACGAGGCAGCTATTGGAAACTTGTTTCATATAAATATTAGGAAGTTTTTCTTCACATAGAGAAACAGAGACACATGGACTAAGTGACCAAGTAGTGTGATACATTATGGTGATGTTATTTGGAGGAATTAAGTGGATAGGACTTGTGATCTTTGTTGGGTTGACTTGCCTGTGTCTAGATTGTTCTAATACTCAGAAATCTTAATTGTTTGATGTTGATCTCTAGGATCAAAAAGGCTAAGGTCAGAGGGTGTAAAAACAGTAAAATGATCTAAGGCCTTAGCTGTCTATGGAGGTCCACCCACCGGCAAAATGGTTGCACTCAGGCATATGTGTTACTACTGTAATAGACACAGGCCCAGTAAGGGCGGGCATGTCTAAGTGTGGCATTGTTTTCTTCTTCCTTGCAGGTTTGAAGTCATGTGAGTCTGTAATTTCCCTAAGGTCACATTAACTTTAGGAATTTCATCATAGCCCGACTGTCTCGGGAGTCTCGTATCCAAGCACTTACAGCAATCTGTTATTAAAATGAATGTGTGGATGTGTGTGCTGTTTACTTGATTTGAAGTATTTTTCACCTACTCCATTATGATTCCCACTTTGTATTGTTTGTTTTATGGGGCCAATTTAGAATTATAATTGCCTTGGTCCACAGGTGCAGAAGGTAGGCTTGTGAGCTTTTCTCATGAAAAACAGAACTTTAGATGCCAGTAAAGCAATGAACCAAGAAGGACTGGCCACAGCTGGATCTATCAAGCTCTATCCTGATGAAATATCTTGAGAACATCATAAAGCTCTGTATTCTAAATTGGGATAACTGTAGCTCCTTGTGTAACTGTTTACCATTCTCTATTGATAGTTGCAGAGGCTCAGAGCAGGCTGAACTGGATGAACACGATGGTGTTGATCTGCACTGCTACTGAACAGTGCAACAAGACAGCAACAACAAGGCCATCTACAGCTGAACTGGTAAGGAAACTTGCATAAAATAATCTGTTGTCTCTCCTCTGTATTAGAAGAGTCTTTCAGTTTTACAGAGCATTAGACTGTAAACCACAAATCCATTAGTTCAGGCCACAACTCTGACTCAGTGTGTGACCCCCAGTGAAATCACAGAACCTGAATGGATTCCAGTTGTAAAACACAGTAAGTCCAGCGTGCCAGCCATTGTAGTTGTGAAGTGCAATGAGATGAGTGTTACAGAACAATAAAGGCTGAGTGTTCGTTTAGTCCGAGTAGTGGAGAACAACTAAAGCTAAAACAGCAGTCCATATACAAATTAATAAGTAAAAAATAATTTAACAGGCAATGTTCCCATGATATGAGTATGTGTAGGATGGCAAGGGGTAGCTAACAAACCTTTTTGCAATCTACATTTTAATATCTGCAAAAGTGCTACCAGAGATATCTCACCAGCACTCAGTACCCTATACCAATGTTTCTCAAAGTGGGGCCAAACGAGAATACACATCTGGGGACAACCCGTTACAAAGTGTGCAGTGAGCAAGGAGCAGCGGCAAAATCCTGTGCTGCAAAGGCTGCACTCAACATACCTAAAACACCTGCCCCCAGTATATCTAGTCCATGCATTTTAAACCACAGCCAGAGTTTCAGGGAGAGCACAAAAGATACCGACTTGACGCTGAGAGAAAATAAAAAGTTACAACTGCTGTTATTCATTCAGGAGCTCAGTAGCACAGAGTAACTGAAGCTTAATAATTAATCTGCACATTGCAATGAGTGCTGTGACTGTGGAAACAGACAGACACACACACGTAGACCAATGTAGTTACTGGCCTCCACACGTTTCAGTACTGCTTCTGCCTGTTACGATATCTTTCTGTCATTTTAACTATTGCATCACTACAGTGTATGACATAACAACACCCAAAAGAGTTTAGATAAGCATCGTGGATTACAGATTATCATACACGTGCGATTTGGAGGCAGCTAAAGGGCCTGAATAATGGTAGTTCCACACTAGGCCAGGGGGTGGCAAGGTGCACTGACTTTCTCATACAATCCTATGTAGACCATCCATGGGAAATCCCGCACGGTTCTGGCGCCAATGATGATGTCGCTTCCGGTTCCAGCACCAACAAAGATGCCACTTCCGGTCCCAAAAGACACCACTTCCGGTTCAGGCAACACATGAGGATGCCACTTCCAGTCCAGACGACATCGCTTCAGGTTCTGGGCCTGATGATGTCACTTCCTGTCTCTGCCTTTAAAGCCGCCATCTTTACAGCCTTAAATTAGTTCTCTTTTGGACACTGACCTGTGAACAACTCACAACAAAGTACCCATTTGCAGCCAGGGCATAATATATGGGTGGCTGCCCCAAACCTTTTTGATAACATGTTAAAACGCTGCAGCTATTTTGTCATGACATGTGTGCATCTCCAATTAGACAACAACGTTAAATCCATCCATCCATCCATTTTCCAACCCGCTGAATCCGAACACAGGGTCACGGGGGTCTGCTGGAGCCAATCCCAGCCAACACAGGGCACAAGGCAGGAACCAATCCAGGGCAGGGTGCCAACCCACCGCAGAACAACATTAAATCTCTTTCATTAATCATTTAGACGTGCAGTCAGAAGGCGGATGTTGTGCAGCCTCATGTGTGCATCTACTGGTGTCGTCAGGCAGATTTGTTGATTTGGGTTTTTTTGAGTAATGAAATCTGCATTTACTGAGGCTCGTCATTATCGGCTCTCTTAACGACAGTAATTTTGACAGAGTGTGACTCACCGTCTATTTGAGATGCATATTTTGCATTTCATATTTTCACAAGCATAGATGTCAGTTCTTTCAGGCATACATCGACGCCTACACTGTCATCACAATGCTGAACAACAGAGAGCACACACAGCACCTGCGACTATGGATCGTTCACGTTTACTATTTGTCCATTGATACCACTGAATGCCAACGTATAATCTGATGTTACAGAAAGGTTTTTCCCTTCAATCAGGTAATGTTTATTGAACACACATTTATGAGTCTACTAGGGTTTTAGTCTACTGTAGACGGCTCATCATAATCAGAAGCTTGCTGTCTGTCAGATCAGGCTAACAAGTGCACCTCTGATCTTTGTACTTCAAAATCACCTTTCTTACTCTGAGTGCCACCTTCATGAGGCATTGGATTGGTTTAAAAATGTGACACTCAGTGGGCCGTCTAATTATTCCCACCCAGTTCTGAGAAAATTGACTCGTGGTTGTCTACAAACAAACTTTCTCTCTCTGTCTCTCTACATATTTTTATATATTGTGGTGGACAACCGGGGTTCATGCCAGGCTGGGACGCCCCTTCGTTATATGTTCAGGGGGAGCAGCCATGGACTTTGCAATACCTCCCCCTGGACGCTAGATGGCCACCCCCCTGGTTTGGAGCGGTGCCTCAATTTCCCGCAGGGCTCCATGGGAATTGAAGTTGGGTGCAGCCCTGTTGGGTCCTGCAGGCACCACCAGGGGGTGCTGCAGTTCGGACACCTGAGCCCATATGGGCAGTTTGTCTAAATGAGCATTTGCATACAACAAGCGACTCTGTTTGTGGCGTGAGTACAGAAAGGGCTTCTTTCTCATCACCCTGCCATACAGATGTTCTTTGTGCAAATTGCGCTGAATTGTGGAATGATGTACAAATACACCATCTGCAGCAAGATGTTCTTGCAGGTCTTTGGAGGTGATCTGTGGGTTGTCTGTAACCATTCTCACAATCCTGCGCATATGCCGCTCCTGTATTTTTCTTGGCCTGCCAGACCTGCTGGGTTTAACAGCAACTGTGCCTGAGGCCTTCCATTTCCTGATTACATTCCTTACAGTTGAAACCTCTGAGATGGCTTTTTGTAACCTTCCCCTAAACCGTGAGACTGAACAATCTTTGTTTTCAGATCTTTTGAGAGTTGCTTTGAGGATCCCATGCTGTCACTCTTCAGAGGAGAGTCAAAGAGAAACACAACTTGCAATTGACCACCTTAAATACCTTTATATCTCATGATTGGACACACCTGTCTATTAAGTTCAAGGCTTAACAAGCTAATCCAGCCAATTTGGTGTTGTAAGTAATCAGCACTGAGCAGTGACAGGCATTCAAATCAGCACAATGACAAGGGGACCCACATTTTTGCACAGCCAGTTTTTCACATTTGATTTAATTTCATACAACTAAATACTGCTTCACTAAAAATCTTTGTTCGGAAAACACCCCAGTACTAGGAAATGAAAGACATACCACTGTTATCTTTTTTGTTGAAAGTAAATTATTATGCAGGCTGAGAGGGGTTCCCAAACTTTTTCATATGACTGTATATCTATCTATCTATCTATCTATCTATCTATCTATCTATACATATATATTGTGAGCTGGGGGGCTGATCACACCCCTACAGGATACGGACGGTCCTTTATAAAATGCTGAAAGACTACCTTCACATTGCTCCCTTGCTTATGGCTGTTTTGTTGCGCGCTATGCTTCCTGCGCGGTACTTCACAAACTTAAAAGCATGAACAGCACCTATCGGTTTTTGATTGATTGCTTTTTTCTCTCTCACATTTTCTGCTCTTGACTCCTTTGAAGAGAAAGATATGTTTGCATTCTTTTAATTGTGAGATGGAACTGTCATCTCTGTGTTGTCATGGAGCACATTTAAACTTTTGAAAAAGAGACATGTTTGTTTGCAGTGTTTGAATAACGTTCCTGTCTCTACAACCTCCTGTGTTTCTGTGCAAACCTGTGACCCAAGCATGACAAGTAGTACCAGGAGTGGTTGCACAGATGAACACCCGGTTCCTACTACTGCTCCTCCTACTAATTCTAAGGATGTGCTGACGAAGATGGGTCCTTCCGATGACCCAGAGATGTTTCTTTTAGCTTTTGAACATGTGGCGACTTTGATGGGATGGGACAAACGAAACTGGGCTGTTATCGTCACCCCTTTTTTGTCTGGGGATGCCTTACTTGACTTACAGAATGTGCCTTGCGATAAACTCGCTGATTATGATTTCTTGAAGCGGCAGGTTCTTTTACGTAAAACCACAAGCTTTTTGGCTAAAGGTTTTACGCTTCATGATTGGAAACTGAACATGGACGGTTTCATTCATGCACAGATACAAGATTTGATTCATAAAGTTCATTGCTGGTTAGAGGGAAACGAGATGGAGCGCGTTGTGGAAAAGGTTGTCATGAATATACTGCTGGCAGGGATACCTGCAGTTCTCCAAGATGAATTTCTTCATCATGATGTTGAGTCGTTGACGATCTTAGCCAAATGTCTGGAGGGTTCTCAAACTGCTTGGAGAAAAAGCGGTGGATTTGCTGCTCCTTATGCTGTTCTGCAACCTCCGAGGGATCGCCCTGGGAATGCTCGTCGCATTGAACGAAGGTTAGAGCATCAACAAGCTGTTAAACCTGAAAATTGGGTTTACTCAGGAAGACCTCCAGGGGATCCAGCTGTTAATGTAGTGCCCACATCTGCGTTGGCAGGAGGCCGTGAACATCGCTGTGGATATTTCGGCAGTGGAGCTGAACGAAGATGCTTCCGGTGTGATCAACCTGGCCGCATGGCGAGGGAATGTCGCCTATACCCTGCTCAATCGATGGAAATTGGTCTGGCCGAGGTTTGTTGCTCCCGTGTTCCTTATTCTTCAGATAATAGGATGGCTTCATGATCTCGGTGAAGTTGGGGGGCCGAGAGATCTTGGCATTATTGTACTCAGGAAGTGACCTTTGTATTGTCAGATGGGACTGTTTTGATGACAGGTACCTGTGTAACACAAACTGTAAACATATGTTGTGTGTACATGGAGATGTTAAAGACTATCAGACATTGCTTCTTCTTTTAATATATAACGGTCGGCATTTTAAAGTTTGGTCTGCCGTTTCGGACTCCTGCCCCTGGCTCTTACTGATTGGCAGGAGGAATGCCCTTTTTCCAGGACTCATGACCGAATGTTGGGCACCAGACATCCAACCTCCCTGTCAAGCTTAATGGGGGGGAGAAGAAGAACTGGTGGCTGTTGGGGAAGATCTCGAGCCCTGATTACATATTGAACCCGAGGTGGATGTTGGGGAAGATCTCGAGCCCCAATTAGATATTGAACCCGATCTCTCCAGTGAGACCGAAGGAGACACCCCCAATTTCCTAGAGCAGCTGGCTGGCCCATCTACAACTTCTCAACTTGCAAATGCCTCCAAACAAGAACCAAGCACTGCCGAGCAGATGGATTTTGTGTGGTTGCAGCATGCCGATAGCTCATTAGAATATGCATTTAAACAGGCTTGCTCTGCTAGTGACTGTTATTACCAAGAGTGTGCATCTGGGGGCTTAAAAACCCTGCACTTTCTTGAGAAAGACAGCTGCCCATTTTAGAGTGATATCAGATCATTTAGTGGGGGAATTTAGTGAACAATTAGTTGTACCTGAAGTCCATAGGGCAGTGGTTCTTAAACTGTGGGGCGGGCCCCCCTTGGGGGGCGCGGAGTAACAAAAAGGGGGGTGCAAAGATGTGAAAAAAAGAAAACAAGAATCGAAAATATGAAAAATACATCTATTGAAACCAAAACAAATTAACTTAAACTACATTCTGATGCTAGAAAAATAAATATAGAGTTAGACAAATGTCGATAAAAGTTAAGTAGGTATAATAAAATATGCATCTATGATATATCATTAATTAAAAAAGAACAAATTGGTATTAGTGGGCTTCTTTCAAAAAAAGTTAGGGGGGGCGCGATTAAAACTGTTATGAAAACTCGGGTCGCAAATACTTAAAAGGTTGAGAAATGCTGACATAGGGACATTCTTTTGCAGTTAGCTCACTCTCACATCTTGGGTGGGCACCTGGGCGCTGATAAGACTAGAGAACGTTTATCAAAACAATTTTATTGGCTGAATATGGGGAAAGATGTGGAGCGATTCTGTACTTCTTGTCCTGATTGCCAGATCGTCTCTACTTATAAACCTCCTCGGGCTCCCCTTTCTCCTATGCCTATTTTGGAAGTCCCCTTCCAACGGGTGGGATTAGATATAGTAGGCCCTCTACATAAGACAAAAAATGGGTATCAATACATGCTTGTGTTGGTTGACTATGCAACGTGATATCCAGAAGTGGCTGCTTTGAAAAAAGCCAATTCCTCCACTGTAGCCAAACCTTTGTGCGAGATTTTTACTAGTACTGACATCCCTAGAGAAATTTTAACTGATCAGGGCACACCTTTTACTTCTCGCGTGATGAAACAATTGTGTGACAGCTTTGCTATTAAGAAATTGAGTACCACTGCTTACCATCCACAGACGAATGGTTTGACTGAATGATTTAACAAGACTTTAAAACAGATGGTAGTCGCTCATGGTGATCTGACTTCTTGGGACTCTGTCCTGCCTTTTATTATGTTTGCGGTGCGGGAATCGCCGCAAGCGTCCACTGGCTTGAGTCCGTTCGAGTTGTTGTTTGGCAGGCGCCAGAGAGGCATCTTGGATGTTGTACGAGAGGAATGGACAGGAATCAGGACAACAGCTCACGGGCCGAGCTTTGCAGATCGGGTAATTTCATTGCAAGTTAGAATTTCTAAACTTTCTTCTATTGCTGTGGAGCATCAGCGACGTGAGCAGGAAACCCAGAAACATTTTTACGATAGGTGCTGTAAGCTCCGTGAATTCAAACCTCTCTGTTTCTGATTCCATCTGACCCGTACAAATTCCTAGGGAAATGGCAGGGCTCTGCCATTATTGAGGAACGTATGGGGCCGGTGAATTACAAGGTTAGAATACCGGGTTGGCGCAAACCATTCCAGATTTTACATGTTAATCTCTTGAAGGAGTGGTATTACACTTCCTTGGCTGCTGTCTCCCAGACCGATGTTGCCATTGGAAACGATTTGACTGACTCACAAAAGACAAAATTGTTATCTTTGATTGAACAGAACACTGATGTTTTTTCAGACTTGCCAGGTGTGACAAACCTTGCAGAACATAAAATCACTACTGAACCCGGTGTTAGGGTGCAGATGTGCCCATATCAGATCCCGAAAGCGCGATGGAATATTGTGCACGAAGAAGTCAAAAAGATGCTGGCATTAGGTGTAATTCATGAAAGTAAAAGTGACTGGTGCAGTCCGGTCGTATTAGTCCCAAAACAAGACGGCATGGTTCGCTTCTGTATCAATTTCAGGCACTTGAATAAAGTTTCTAAATTTGATGCTTATCCAATGCCCCGTGTTGATGAGCTGTTGGAAAAACTGGGTCAGGCAACCAATACCTCCGCGGTGGATCTCACCAAAGGTTACTGGCAGGTGCTTCTTGAGGCTGGCAGTTGTGAGAAAACAGCATTTGTGACTCCTGACGGACTTTATGAATTTACTAGACTCCCATTTGGTCTTCATGGTGCGCCTCTAACTTAACAGCGTATGATGGACCAGATCTTCTGTCCTCATTCCAAGTATTCCAGGGCGTATCTCGACGATGTCGTGATTTTCAGTAATGATTGGCAAACATATTTAGAACGTCTCCAGGCTGTCCTTGCAAGCTTAAGACAGGCTGGCTAGATAGCTAACCCCAAGAATTGTAAATTGGGTATGTCTGAGACTCATTATCTGGACTACTCCATGGGCAGGGGTTTACTATGACCACAATTTAGAAAAGTAGAAGAGATGCTTGCTTATCCACGTCCAGAAACGCAGAAACAAGTACGTGCCTATCTGGGGCTTGCTGGTTATTACAGAAGATTCATTCCTGACTTTGCAAATAGGGCTGCTCCTCTTTCAGATCTTACTATATGCAGGAAAAACCACCCTGTTTAATGGGCAGAAGTTTGTGAACGTGCCTTTTGTGATTTGAAAATTGCTTTGTCTTCTTTTCCGGTTTTGCGTAATCCCGACTTCTCCAAGGACTTTGTTCTACAGACGGACGCAAGTGCAATTAGTGTAGGCACCATCCTGTTCCAGGTTTTTGAGTAGAAAATTCCTTCCTAGGGAACACAGTTATTTGACTATTGAGAAAGAATGCTTGGCGATTAAATGGGCTGTGGAAGTATTTCGTTATTATTTATGGGGTCTAAATTTCACATTAGTGACAGATCACGCTCCACTTCACTGGTTATACCATCAGAAGGATACGAACTCTCGTCTCATGAGATGGTTTTTGGGGTTGCAACCTTATAGTTTTACAGTGAGGCATTGACCCGGCTCTGAACATGTTAATGCTGATGTCCTGTCACGTTTGTTTGAATCTGGTTTGGAGTGTCGCTTAATTCACGAGAATGTGAATAATAGGGGGTGTGAGCTGGGGGGCTGATTGCACCCCTACAGGATACGGACGTTCCTCTATAAAATGCTGAAAGGCTACCTTCATTTTGCTCCCTTGCTTGCTGGGCTTACTTGCGGCTGCTTTGTCACACGATATGATTCCTACATGGTACTTTGCATACTTAAAAGCCTGAACAGCACCTATCGGTTTGTGATTGATTGATTGCTTTTTTTTTCTCTCTCTCTCTCTGCTCCTGACTCCTTTGAAGAGGAAGATATGTTTGCATTCTTTTAATTGTGAGACGGAACTGTCATCTCTGTCTTGTCATGGAGCACGTTTAAACTTTTGAAAAAGAGACAAATGTTCTTTGTGTTTCAATAAAGTTCCTGTCTATACAACCTCCTTTGTTTCTGTGCAAATCTGTGACCCAAGCATGACATTATATATGTATATATATTGTAAAAAGTATGAGTCCAAGACATCGTAAAGGTTTGGGGCAGCCACCCGTATATTGTTTTTCCCGGCTGCAAAAGGTTGAAATAAGTGGCACGATGTGCATAGAACAGAGTTCAAAATAGAACTGATTCCAACAGACAAAGAATGAGGCTTTAAAGGCCCGTAGAGGAACTGACATCACTAAAAGGGCTGGAACCAGAAGTGATGTCATCTGGACTGGAAGTGATGTCAGCAAAGGGGCTGGCTTCGGAAGTGACGTCAGCAAAGGGGCCGGCTCCAGAAGTGATGTCTTCTGAGGCGCCTGAACCTTGCAGGATTTCCCAGGAAAGGTCTGTAGGGAACTGAGAAAGACAGTCAGCGCACTCCGCCGCCCCCTGGTCAGATGTTTCATTACAATTACTCAGACCCTTTAGCTACCTCCTACTCACACGTGTGTGACAATATATACATATACACACACACACACATATATATATATATATATATATATATATATATATATATATCTTTATATATAATCTTCATTTGAATCTTGATCTTTGTGTGTCCGCGAATTCACTGCCTTATGTGGTGTTCCTGCTGTGTTCAGTAGAGGGCAGTAGTGATGGAGGAGGAGAGGAAGTGAGGGAGACGATCGTTGGATGAGGTTGGAGTGTGGTGATTAAAGAGGATTGAACTAAAGGAGACTATGTGCTGTTTGTACTGGCTGAATACACAACACCGTGGTTGTTACTTTTGTTTGCAAACACTGTCGATAGCACTCTTTGTGTTTAGATCTGGCGTCGACACCGTGCTTTGTGTTTAGATCTGGCGATGACACCTGCTTCGTTGTCGAGACTGTGGTTTTTTGTGTTTCTGTCGACCGTCGTTGGCAGCACTTCATCCAAATCGAATGTTCATCCACTTCTTGGAGTCGGCAGTCAGAGTATATTAGTCGGGCACACTTCTGTGATTTTCCATCAGTAGGCGTTTGGAGTTCAAGAAAGAAGCATTGCTTCTTCCTTACTCTTTGGATTGCCACAAAGCAACCTGCGAGATTGGAGAAAGGTTGAGAAGAGATCGTGACAGGAAACAACAGCGTCATGAAAACGAGACGGACTGTGAACGGAGAGAAGCAGAAATGCTCCTACACCACCACATAATTACTATTCGGACAGTGATTCCGAGTAGGCTGTTCCTATCGACTCAATGTCCAAGGGTTTTCTTTTGTAATTTTGTTTCCCTTATAAAAAATCATAATGCTGTGCGACAAAGGGCCCAGTTCATGACTGGCAGCCGCGTTTAAACAGGGAGCCCTTCACAGACGACTTTAACATGCGCAACGTAGTTGGGCGCACATGGCTAGTATATATATATATATATCTACCGGTATATAAATAAACGAACCACACGCCGTGGCGCAACGTTAGGGGCTTCGCCTCTAGCGCTGACGTCCGAGGTTCGATTCCCGAGAGGGAGTGCAGTAGAGTGTGTACGCCTGATGAGCCCAGAATTAGGGCGAAGCATGTGTCGCGTACTCTTTGCATTATTTGACAGTAAACTATTTCAACCATATATATATATATATATATATATATATATATATATATATATATATATATATATACACACACACACACACACACACACACACACACACACACATATACATATATATATGGGGGCTTCTCTCGCCAACCCCCGTGTTTGGTTTTCTGGATACACACTTTTAAGATTTTTTTTTCTTTGAATTGTTGCTATTCCATTAGTTTCACTTTTATTATAGAACTTCTTTAAACACAATATTTGGAATCTTTCAAGTCCCAACATGCTGAATCTTTTAAATGAGGTCAGTGAGACATGTGTTTCATGACTTTGTACCATAATTCAGGATAGGTTTCTCTGTTTGGAATTTCAGCACAGACAAAATGATCTACATCATCAACAGTTAATAATTATTTTTGTAAAGTAACCGATAAAATGCATGTGAGGTAAACCCCGTTTTTGAAATTCTCTGACTTAAACTTCAAAGCCTTACAATATTTACATACTTCAGACGTATCACCTATGTCTATATATTCAATCTTTATTCACCTTTTCGTTATTTCTTCGAGTAATAATTTATCTTTGTTTGCGCTAATGCGATGTTTAGGCCTACTTTCTTTGTTTTGACACTTTCATTTTTTTCTTCTTTCATATTCTGTATCTTGCTCTGTATGTGTTTCACGCCTACGTTTTTTTTTGAGTCTTTTGAATTCCACTGTTTTATTATCTCTAACCTGCTCTGCATGTGTTTGGCCCCCTTGTTTTTTAACCTCTTTATGATGTTTTAATTTGTTTTCTACTCTTTGTCTTTATTTCTGACCTCGCTTCAGGACCTCCTGCTATTTTTTCAATTACACCTGGTCCGTGATGATTATTTTCCCTTTTTTCGAGAAATAATTTCCTTTTGTTTGTGCTAATGTGATCTTTACTATCTTTTTGATACTGTAGCAGCTCGAAAAGAGAAGAAGTAAAAAAAAAAACACAGACTGACATAGTAAAGTCTCACAAAAGTTTTACTTGAACAGTCAAGAAAAAGAATGCTGACTTCGTAACCCCAAACACAACCTTCTAGCACCCTTTCCAACTCCCTTCTTCCGTCCCGTTCCGGGACACCCCCTCCCTTACTGCATCAATCAATACCCCTCTGTCAGTCTTCCATGCTGTACTCCGCCCTCCCTCAATCGAACCTAACAGTCACTCCAAAAAAAAAGGCTTCAACCTGGAAGGGATGCTACAATACTTTCGAATTTTCCTGCTTTCATATTCTTTACCTTTCTCTGTATGTGTATCGCGCCATCATTTTTTTTTTTGAGCCTTTTGAATTCCACTGCTTTCATAATCTCTAACCTGCTCTGCATGTGTATAGCGCCAACATTTTTGAATGTCTTTATGAAGTTATACTCTGTCTTAATTCTGAGCCCGACTGGACTTGCTTTTTTTTCAATTCCACTCGTTCCAGACTGATTATTACTTTCCTTATTTTCTGAATTTGCACCTAGATTATTCTTTTTCTTTTTTGCATTTTTTTCTCTCCAACGCTTTTGAGTCTCTTTTCTCCGCGCTGCTCTTTCTTCTTCACTTAGTCGTCGATGTTCAGCCCCCCTCATCACAATGGCACATTGTGGCAGGGGAGTGGCGAGGAGAGGTAGGTAAGTGAAGTGAGCAGGGGGCAAAGTGTATGTGTATGTATATATATATATATATATATATATTGTGATGGGCAACCGGCATTTCAGTCCGGCTGGGACGTCACTCAAATGAAGAAAACAGCCTTTACAGGACAATACATCCCCCGGGACGCTAGATGGCAGCTCCCCTGGATGGAAATGGTTCCCCAGACTCCCGCAGGGCATCATGGGACATGGAGTCCGGTTCTTCAGCCCTATTGGGTGCCGTGGGTACCGCCAGGGGGAGCTCACCAAGAACCAGGGGGATATTATGATGACGTCAACCCAGAAGGGCTTTGGGGTCACGAGAACAGAAGCCCGCAGTACTTCCGGAACACTTGATGAAGAATGATGTGGTATTGACCCGGAGAAGAAATACTTCCGGGTCATGGACTTTAAAAGGACTCTGGGACACCCCAGCAGATTGAGCCGGAATTGGGTGGTGGTGTGACGGAGCTGCTGGGAGTTGGAGGAGTGTGTATTATTATTGATTTGTATTACTTATTATTGATTGGAGAATTGTGGAGAGTGAGGTGCTTTGTGCACTTTATAGAAGAATATTAAAGGAAGTATTCTTGGTGCTTTTAAACGTGTGTCCTGGACGTCTGTCTGGTGGGTTCAAGGGGCGCTATAGAGCGTCCTATTCAACAATATATATATATATATATATATATATATATATATATATATAGTCACACACGTGCGCTTAGGAGGCAGTCAACAAGCCCTGAGGTGAGTGATATAACGCAAGATAAGGGGTTGATTTGGACTACTGATGCCTCTTTCTCTGACTTTGTTGGACAGTTATCTTATCCAAAGATCTTGACTATACATTGTTCTCCTCTCTTGCTAAATGAATCTTAGTCTGGAGAGGTCTATTAATTTTTTACATTTAAGATGTCTCCCTTAAAGGTTTTCCAAAGTTGTTATCTGTCCTGGTGTCTATATAAACACAGGGAACTCCAGTTTCTGTATTACATCTTGCCTGAAGAAGAGTTGCCTCGAAAGTGTTTTTAGTTAGCCAATAAAAGGTGTCATTTTGCTTGATTTCTCCCTAAATGTACTCAAGAGTGTCAACTTCACTGCATAGAAAAGATCGACCCCCCCCTCCCCGAAATAACCTGTTGTACATTTAGATTTTAGCGCAGAGTTTATGAGTTCTACCAAGTCATCTTTAAGAAGCAAATGTTGTTAAAGCCCCTATGATTGTTCAGCAGAATTGTTACCTGAAACTTTATTGCCTAAGAGTAAGCTTTACCATTTTGTAGACCCAAGAGCTTGGTGATGAATGAAAGAAAATGTTTTGAATGGTTTTACTCAGCCACCTCACAGTCCTTTGGTGTGCTGCATTCTTCTTTGTTGAAATGAACAGCAGTGGTCTACATCAGTGTATTGACCGCTGAGCAAGATTGTTGAGAAATGCTATCTCCTTCATTACTATCTTCCCCATTTAGTCAAATGAGTGTTATGCTGGATGGTCTGGTGTCCTGAGTGGGATTGAAGCTGGTTTCTTGCCAGGGCAGAAGGCATTAATGTCAGGACAGAGATAGACTGGTGTTCCCATTGGGACAGGAACTGGTCCCTTGAAAGGAAGTGAGGTCGTAAGGATGAGGATGGACTGGCATTTTGACCAGAATAACTGCTGGTTCCTTGCCAGAATGGAAAGGCTGCCTGGGAGGACATTGGGTGGTTGCTTCCTGGAACTTTACATTCTTCCCCTGTGCACACGGTGGCAGCATTCTACTGGTGGAACTCCCATATGGATGCTCACAAGGGTAGTCTGGAAATTGCAGTGCAATCGGACAACTCTGTTGGGGGTTCTTGGGTGCAATCGGGGAGATCTGCAGGGAAACATTATACCTTCTGGGTCAGGCGGAAGCCCTTCAAAGAAGAGCTTCTGATGTGCGAAGCTATGGCAGCAGAAGAGCTCCCAGGTACATAAAAGTTTTCATGCTTTAGTCATCAACACCAAGAGGAGGTGAGCATGACTACCTGATCTAGAGCCTGTTAAGGTATTGTTGTGAATAAAAACATCTTGTATTTGAACATGGGTTATGTTTTCGTGTAGTTGTTTTTGGGGTTTGGAGTGCTGTTATGCCCCCTAGTGGTCATATCAAGTTACAATTGACATCCTAGTCCAAATCAAAGAGGGTGTTGAGGTGGAAGACTGCATTTAACACCACAATTGTCTATTAAGAATATAAAGTAATGCCATTTGGGCCAGGCAAGGCACCAGAATTTTTTCCAAAATTTTGTTAGCAACCTTTTCTATGATTTTTTTGGAGTGTTACATTGATATTTTATATTGTTGACAACTGGATTTTTTTCAAATAGTATGGATGATCATATCTCTCATGTAAGACAGGTACTTGAAAAGGATCAGGCAGTGCTTGAAAAGTGCAAGTTTCATAAAGACTCAGAGTTGTTTTTTGGGTATGAGATATTCTAAATAGAGTTAGGAATAGACATGGCTGCATGAGCTTATTCCTGATTGTGCTGTGGATATTGCTGTCTTTCAGTGTTTGCGGGTGGATAGAACATGGGCTAAAAGTGGAAAGTGCAGAGGTGGTGGGCTCACTATCTTTGTAAACAAACAATGATGCCACCCCAGTGACAGTTGAGATGTATCTACAGCCCGGACATTGAACTGTTAGCGGTGGGACTATGTCCATATTCCATGCCCAGGAAGTTCTCACATGCAATTACCATTGCATCAGCCAACATGGCGAAGGTGTGTGACATCATTCACTCGGTCCTCATTTCTGGAGACAATCACATTTCCTTAAACAGCACACTCAGCACTTTCATTCAGTTCGTGAATTGTCCCACTGGAGAGAATAAAACAATGGATTTAATGTATGCTAATGTTAAAGAGGCATACAGTTGTACAGCCATTCCACCTCTGGGTAGATCGGACGACAACCTGGTGTATCTCCTTCTCCTTTATGTGCCACTTGTGAAGAGGCAGTTAGCTGCTGTCAGGACCATGATGGGGTGGTCAAAGGAAGCTAGTGTAGCTCTGCAGGACTGTTTTGAGGCAACAGATTGGGATATTCTTTGTGAGGCTCATTTGGAGGACATTGATGTTCTCACAGACTGTGACACAGAATACATTAAGTTCAGCTTGGACAATACTGCGTCTTTAAAATCTGTATGCTGTTTCCCTAACAACAAGCCTTGGGTCACCAAGGACATTAAAGTTCTTCTGAATGAGAAGAAGACAGCATTTAGGTCAGGTGAGAGGGAGGCAGTGAAGAGGGTAGAGAAACTGCTGCCTGGTAAAATAAAAGAGGGGAGGGACAGCTATAGGAAGAAGCTGAAGCAAAAGCTGCAGCAGAATAACACCAGAGAGGTGTGGGAGGACATGAAGACAGTCACTGGTTGTAGTTCTAGCTTCCCAGGGACTGAGGGCAACAGAGAAAAGGCTTCACAATATGCCTCAGTCCAGCTCCACCTCTGTGGCTGACAATGTACCCCTGGATACCACCATTAGTGTCTTGTTTGCACACTCCCCCCCCCCCCATCATTGTAGAGGAAAAGGTGTGTAGAATCACTGCCTTCTCCCCCCTTACTAGCTGAGCCCAACTTCCACTCTTTCTTCTGTTTACAGCGGCAACATAAGCAGACCATCCATCACCATTACTGAAGACCTAATCATGAGAGAATTATGCAGACTTCATTCTGCCAAGGTGGTAGGCCCTGTTGGCATCAGCCCACAGGTGCTTAAGATCTGCGCTTCACAGCTCTGTGGAGTATTATTAAGAATTTTCAACATGAGCCTGAGTATTCAAAATATGCCAGGGCAGTGGAAAACATCTTGTCTGGTTCCTGTACCAAAGAAGGCACATCCTTGTGCCCCATCTGATTACAGGCCAGTGGCACTCACCACACACTTCATGGAAGTCTTTGAGAGACTGGTTCTGGAAAAACTTTGCCCTCTCTGGTTTGGTCTGCATTGGATCCTCTCCAGTTTGCCTATATGGAGAGGATTGGGGTTGAAGATGCCATCATCTACCTGCTGCACTGTGCCAACAGGAGGAATTCTTAGGATTATGTTCTTTGATTTCTCATATCCTTTTAACACCATCCAGCCAGCTAGCCTGGGGAGTAAGATGTCTGCTATGCAGGTGGATGCTCCCTTAGTTTTGTGGATTATGGACCATTGTGGATGGGAAGGCCACAGTATCTGTGACTACAGGGCTGTGTATCTTACTGACACTGTGCTGTGCAGCACTGGTGTTCCACAAGGGAGAGTTTTGTCACTGCTCCTTTTCACCTTGTACACAGCGGCAGCAATTCTCTCGTGACTCTGCCACAGTGGGAGGTATCCTGCATGGTGACAATATGGAATATAGGAGGGTAGTGGACTGTTTTGTTGACTGGTGTGAGTTGAATCAGCTGCAGCTCAAAATCAGTAAAATTAAAGAATTGGTGGAGGATTTGAGAAGATCAAGATCTTCAGTCACCCTCCCTGTCTGTTAGGGGTGGGGAAGTGGAGATCGTTCAGGACTAAAAGTATTGGGGGGTACAAATGAACAGTAAGGTAGACTGGTCTAAGAACTCATTGGCCATATACAGTATAAGAAAGGTCAAAGCAGCCTGTATTTCCTACATAGATTCTTTAGGGTCTGCAATACTAGGCTGTGGATGTTTTATTGTTGTGGCGTGCTGGCATGAAGGTGGTAGACATGAAGAGGCTTAACAAACTAATTCAGAAGGCTGGCTCTGTGGTAGGAGAAAAACTGGACAACTTGGAAACTGTGGCAGATCAGAGAATGTTGTCTAGACTTCAGTCTATTATTGCAAAATGCTAATCACCCACTTCATAGTGTTATGGTTGGACAGAGGAACATTTTTAGCAGTAGACTGACTTTCATAAAGCGTGTTCCACTCAGACTCTATAACTCCTCTTCCAGTCACTCATCCACACAATACGCTGTCCCTAACTTCCGTAATAGATCTCCCAAAACATTTTTCCACTATTTAGATTTTTGCTGTTAAGTTATTTCACCGAGTGATAATTTCCGTTTGTTTGCGCTAATGCAATCTTTCCTATTCTTTTTTTGAGACATTAGAATTTTCGTACTTCCATTATATCTAGCCTGCTCTGTATGTGTACCGCGCCAACATTTTTGAATTCTTTACGATGTTCTACTTTGTCATCTACTCTTTGTCCTTTATTTCCGGCCCCGGGTGTGGACTTGTCTTGCGGAACTTATAAGTGTCTCTCCGAGAAAATCACGTCTCGTCTCCTTGCAAGATTTTTTTTTATAATAGAGAGATTTGCTCTTTGTATTCTATTTTTATATATTTAGTTATTTTTGTTTCAGCTTTTCTTAGGTAAATACACCTTATTGTTATTATATTATTAATATTTGTCTTCTTTGGGCCAAAGGTTTTTCACATTTCCCCTCTCCCCACAAGCCTCTTTAAGCTGTATTGGAGTTTTACAGCCTCATTTCTGAACTGAAGCTGTTTTTCTGAGTTTCATCTGAGCCCGGATATCATAACACTGACTTCTACGGGTCCCTCATGGCCTGTCTTTATCAGCAGGGCCAGTCATTCCAGGCAGAGCTCCCAGGTGCCCTGTCTATTGCAATTCTGCAAAATCGAGTACAGAGTGCTTTGTTTGTAGCACCCTTGTTCTTGTGTGTTTATTTCCTGTTAGTTAAATTGCAGCGGTTATTTTGAAACCCCTTTCTTTTGTCTTTAATACTCCCTAACCTGTTTCACAATTAATAGTGGGTTGCATGGGCATATGTTCCCTCATTTTGTTTCTCACAAAAAACACAGAGCAATCTACTGACCAGAAAGAAAAAAAATTTGTTCCTTAATTTTTTAGTGGCCTGCTAGATTAAGTTAAGTCAACAGTAGGTTGAAGCCACAACCCTCACCTGTCTTTCTTTCTGCCGGCTGTATGTGTGTGCTGCAAAGTAACTTTGATTATGCAGCAGACACATAATGGAGTGTGATGCCCCGTGTCAGTGGCATCTTACACTTTGGAGCATCTGGTAGTTAGTTCATAACCAAGATGAACCATTGGTAAGGAACAAGAAAGACTCAGTTGCTAAGTGTCCAGTCAGTGAAGTTTATTCAGGAGCAAAAAGTGCAGTCTAAATACATAAGTAAAACCTTTTTAAACTCATCAACAAAGAAAGTTCAATTTCAGTAGGGCAGGGGTGTCGAACTCCGGGCCTGGAGAGCCGCAGTGGCTGCAGATTTCAGTCTAACCCTTTTCCTAATCGGTGACCAGTTTTCACTGCTAATTAACTTATTTTAATAGCCTTGTTTTTATGGATACAGTCCTCTGAATTTATTCCTTTCTTCATTAAATGAAGAAATGAGATGTGAAACGAGCCAACAGATGACCAGCTAAACTGGCATTTCAAACTCCAGCCAGTTTCACTCCAACCGATCTCTTAATGAGTAGCCAATTCTTGCTCTTGATTAAACCCCATCTTGTAAGAATTATGTTTCTAGACTTCTCTAGCGCCTTCAACACAATCCAACCTCTGCTCCTTAGGGACAAGCTGACAGAGATGGGAGTAGATTCATACCTGGTGGCATGGATCATGGACTATCTTAAAGACAGACCTCAGTATGTGCGTCTCAGGAAATGCAGGTCTGACATTCTGGTCAGCAACACAGGAGCGCCACAGGGGACTGTACTTTCTCCGGTCCTGTTCAGCCTATATACATCGGACTTCCAATACAACTCGGAGTCCTGCCACATGCAAAAGTTTGCTGATGACACTGCTATCGTGGACTGCATCAGGAGTGGGCAGGAGGAGGAGTATAGGGACCTAATCAATGACTTTGTTAAATGGTGCGACTCAAACCACCTACACCTGAACACCAGCAAAACCAAGGAGCTGGTGGTGGATTTTAGGAGGACCAGACCCCTCATGGACCCCCATGATCATCAGAGGTGACTGTGTGCAGAGGGTGCAGACCTATAAATACCTGGGAGTGCAGCTGGATGATAAATTAGACTGGACTGCCAATACTGATGCTCTGTGTAAGAAAGGACAGAGCCGGTTATACTTCCTTAGAAGACTGGCGTCCTTCAACATCTGCAATAAGATGCTGCAGATGTTCTATCAGACGGTTGTGGTGAGCGCCCTCTTCTACGCAGTGGTGTGCTGGGGAGGCAGCATTAAGAAGAAAGACGCCTCACGCCTGGACAAACTGGTGAGGAAGGCAGGCTCTATTGTAGGCATGGAGCTGGACAGTTTAACATCTGTGGCGGAGCGACGGGCGCTCAGCAGGCTCCTATCAATTATGGAAAATCCACTGCATCCACTAAACAGTGTCATCTCCAGACAGAAGAGCAGCTTCAGCGACAGACTGCTGTCAATGTCCTGCTCCACTGACAGATTGAGGAGATCGTTCCTCCCCCAAACTATGCGACTCTTCAATTCCACCCGGGGGGGTAAATGTTAACATTATATAAAGTTATTGTCAGTTTTTACCTGCATTATTATCAATCTTTAATTTAATATTGTTTTTTGTATCAGTAAGGTGCTGCTGGAGTATGGGAATTTCCCCTTGGGATTAATAAAGTATCTATCTAAACCCGTTATTTAATTTCATGGCTCTTTGCTGCTCTCATTCTGCCACAGCAGACATTTCCAAAACTGTTGATTTTTCTGTTTTTTCTAAGAACACCGTCAAGATGTTTTGGTGACCTGAGAGATCAGCCTTACTGAGACCTTCACCTTTCTTATTTTCAGATATTGTGTGATGGGCACAGGAGAGCTGGTCATGCGGTGGCTTGTTTCGTGTCTCATTATTGTTTGGCTGCTAATTAAGGAAAAAGAAACAACAAAGGGGCCTGAGTCAATTTAAGTAAAATTAAGGCAAAAGAAGTTAATTAGAAGTAAAAACTGGTCACTAATGAAGAAGATGGTTAGAATGAAAACCTGCAGTCACTGCGGCCCTCCAGGACAACAGTTTGACATCCATGCAGTAGGGTCAAATCACACAAACAGATAAAACAGCAGCAATGAGAGTAAAAAGTTTACAAGTCAGTGCAGCAGAAAACATTTTCCTTCCTTGACAAGCACCCAGTAGCAGTCTCAAACCCTGTGCTCCCATTTTCTGAACCCCAGCGACTCCGTTACCACACTTCTTCAAAACATTCCATCTTGAACTAACGCTTATCATACCAGCCATGCCCTCAGCCATCGCTATTCCTTCAAAATGAAATCAGCAGGTCCGGATTCTTGCTCACTAGCCATGTTTTCAGTGCTTCAGGACCCCAGCTCCATCCTTGGCATTCGCAGTGCAGTCACACCTTTCTGTCAGTGCTCGTCTCCCACTTATTGTTCCCTCTGTTTCCCCCTCTGCCAGCACTCAACCCGCCTTTTAACTGTTATGGATAATAAGTGCTTGCTTGGCCCTCTGTCACTGCAGTGATGCACAGAGTTGCACACTAACTAGCCCTAGCCGATGAAGTTCAGCTGCCTGATCGTCTTCCACACAAGGCGAGGGGTATCACACACCCCCACCCTAAAATTCCAGTTCGCACTGTCATGTTGAACAATTAGCCTGACAATTGACGATACTGGAAAAACAAAGAAGACAGAAACCTTACGGAGCCACCTATTAATTACAGCACTAGCACCCCCTTCTTTCCCTGAACTTACCCCAATACACACCGTACACACAGACACATTTTGGACAATATACATAATATAAACAATATCAAATCAGAAATGAAAACACCACCAGTTCTAGTTCAATAGTCCACTCCCCTCTTCTGTCATCTTCCTGGAAGTGTCTGCATGAATCCAGGGTTTGATGGACACCAAGCCTCCCCACCGCACATTTGTTCAACCCAACACTAACACCATTTGTGATGTTTTGTGTCAGTGTCCCCTTACACTTTTGGAGCATCTTATAGTTCATAGCCAAGAAAAACCAGTGGAAAACGAAAAGAAAGAGTCAGTTGCTAAGTTTCTAATCAATGAAGTTTATTCAGGAGCAAAAAGTGAAGTGTAAATAAATAAGTAAAACCTTTTCAAAATCAACATTACAGAAAGTTCCAATTCCAGGAGGTTAAAAACCACATGAAGAGATAAAAAAGCAGCAATGAGAGTCACCATGAGGAAGTAAAAGTTTGCAACAGAGTTTTCCTTCTCGGATAAGCGCCTCATTACAGTCTCATACCCTGCACTGTCATGGCACTTCTGTCTTCAAGGCCCTGTGGGATGTTGGGCAACAACCCCAGCAACATCACACCCAACTTCATTACTGTATTGCCTCAGAACATTAAACCTTGAAATAACCTTTTCTATTCCAGCTACGCCTTTAATCCTTTGACACTCCTTCAAAAGTAAATCAGCAGGTCTGGATCCTCACTCGCTAGCCATGATTTCAGTGCTTCAGGGCACCAGCTCCATCCTTGGTGCCTGCAGTACGACCTCCTCTCCTCTCTCTGCGCTCTCCTCCAGCTTACTGTTCCCTCAGTTCCCCCCTCCGCCACCACTCAACCTGTCTCTTCATTTCTTCTTCTTTTTTGGGCTGCTCCCATTAGGGGTTGCCACAGTGGATCATCTTCTTTTATATCTTTCCATCCTCTGCATCTTGTTATGTTACACCCACCACTTACATGTCTTCTCTCACCACATCCATAAACCTTCTCTTAGGCCTTCCTCTTTTCCTCTTCCCTGGCAGCTCTACCTTAGCATCATTCTCCCAATATACCCAGCATCTCTCCTCTGCACATGTCCAAACCAACGCAATCTCGCCTCTCTGACTTTGTTTCCTAACCGTCCAACTTGAGCTGACCCACTGATGTCCTCATTTCTAATCCTGTCCATCCTTGTCACACCCAATGCAAATCTTAGCATCTTTAACTTGACCACCTCCAGCTCTGTCTCCTGTTTTCTGGTCAGTGTCACTGAGTGCCAAGAGTGCCGCTCTTCACTGTAATGGCTAATTAGGGCTCACTTCTCCGGCAATTGCAGCAACATACTAGGAATTGCACTGATTAGGCCTAGCCAATCAAGTTCAGCTACCTGACTTTTTGTCAAACAAGGCACAGGGTATCACAATAAGGAACAAGGGACATTAAATCTTGGATTACATCCTGTCACACACGTGTGCCTAGGAGGCAGTCAACAAGCCCAAAAGTGAGTGAAACATCGTGAGACAAGGGGTTGATTTGCGGTACTAATGCCTCCCTCTCTCGTCAGACGAAAAGAAGACAAATAAAATATACCTTACTTCCGGGTTCCAAAATGGCTGCCACAACATCACTTCCGGCACCTCCTGATGACACCACTTCCTTCATTACATCACTTCCGGGTCCCCCCCTTTGATGATGTCTATCCATCCAACAGTTTCAACGTCATCTTCTGCCAACTCATTTCCATCCTCCATTTTATCCATGTATATAAACGCCATCTTTTCTGTTACCGATTGTGAGTTGCTGTACAGTAATCCCTCGCTACTTCGCGGTTCACTTTTCACGGATTCACGACTTCGCAGATTTTATATGTAAGCATATCTAAATACATAACGCGGATTTTTCGCTGCTTCGCGGGTTTCTGCGGACAATGGGTCTTTTTACTTGCTTCCTCAGTTGGTTTGCCCAGTTGATTTCATACAAGAGATGCTATTGGCGGATGGCTGAGAAGCTACCCAATCAGAGCACGCAGTTAAGTTCCTGTGTGCTGCTGATTGGCTCAGCGACGGAGTGTTGCATTAACCAGGAAGTCTCATCTCACTCATTCATCATTAACGTGCTAATGCTTCAGGGGCCGTATCCAAGCGGCAACAGAAGATGCAAATGATTGCAGAAAAGGTAAAAGTTTTGGATATGTTGAAGGAAGGGAACAGCTTCACCGCTGCAGGACATCGATTCTTTTTATTTAAAAAGGAGGAAAAGCACATAAGATCTACGGCCGCAGTGTCCTTTAACTAGGGTGCAAAACGAGTTGCAAGTGGACGTGATAAGGCAGTAGTCTGGATGGAATCTGCTTTAGGAATCTTTGCAACAAGGTCAACGACGTCATGACCGCCTACAAGCTGCTACGTGTACTCCGCTATACAGTAAGTGTAAACTTATCTACCGATTTCATATTGCTTAGCAGTTGTCCCTGTTTTTAATAGAGTAAATGGTGGGTTGTAAACAATACAGGGAGGGTTTAAAAACATCCAAATACACGTTAAATAATTAAATAAATATAGTGTCCCTACTTCGCGGAAA
This sequence comes from Erpetoichthys calabaricus, assembly GCF_900747795.2. Classification (NCBI taxonomy): domain Eukaryota; kingdom Metazoa; phylum Chordata; class Cladistia; order Polypteriformes; family Polypteridae; genus Erpetoichthys; species Erpetoichthys calabaricus. The sequence goes on along the minus strand of NC_041408.2, from coordinate 29,255,870 downwards.
TTCAGTTATCGCAGTCGGCCTTGGAACCTATCTCCCGCGATAAGTGAGGGATTACTGTATATGCTTTTTGACCAGAATCCAAGTCTTTTGCATTTTTCTTTTGTCCAATGGACATTATATGGGGACGGTCCCCAACTCATATTCTTTTGTGGAAGTGCTTTATTTGTAAGCTTATTATATTCCACACTATGTTTTTGTTTAAAAACATTAGTCTCCATTTTCATGTTTCATCCACTCCCAAAAATGGAGACTTTTCAAAACGAGCCACAAATTTCTGGAAACACCTTCTCAGTGTTTCAGTGTGGATGGGTCCAAACATAAGAGATTTGAAAACGCTGACTCTAATTGTGCTCTGATTGGTTCATGCTTATTTTGTAGCCCTTCGCTGATTGGATTTTACTCATTACAAGATGGACTAAAAAATTAAGCGAGATTAAATAAATGACATGACAGGTTTGTTACTTTGCATTCTGGTTTTTGATGCTTTGCCGGTCTTATTTTTCTTTCACCTTTGGCTTTTTTTGGGGGAATTGTTTAATGTATTCTTTGGCTTTTTATCTTTTAAGCATATAACCCTCTCTTTGATTTCTGAAAATGCCTTTTGGATTACTGATTTGTTTAAATTAACATTCTTTGTAGTACTAGCATGTCTGGTTTGCCCAGATCTGTGTTATAATTTTAGTGCGCAGCTCAGCCCACGGAGAGACACATTGCAAAGCACTCCCTTGACCTGCCAATGCCTGCCAAAGCAGTAAGGCTGTGCTGAACGCTCGGTGGGTTCAACAAGCTGTCAAAAGCCTGACGTAAGTAAGAAAAGCTGAGCGCTGTACCATCTCCACACCAGTGCACCATACGATATTTCCTTCATCTTTAACTGTACCTCCTGCCATGTTGTGCACAGATTGTTAAATACAACTCAGAAATGTGAGTCAAATCTTACTCTGCAAGAAATGGGGGCAGCATAAGTAGCTCCTGCAGCCATTACTACAAACTATAATATATTTCTATGTCACAACATATGTAAACACCATCCACTGACTGCTCTGTCCTTTCTTCACGGCCTCTCTTGTGGCCATATGGGAAGCAGGTGCATGACTACTCTCACAGAAGACCTTAAATCTGCTTACTGGCACCAACTTGTGTCCAAATGAATTGTCTGCTCTTTCATTTTATCTCCTGTTTCTGTTATGATGCAAGGGAAACATCCTATATAGTTTTTAATTCTTGTTCATTTCTGTCTTTTAATTGGTACTGTTATGATTATGATTAGTTTTAATTGTATTCACTTTTAAAGTGTGGGGAGTCAAATTCTATTGCTTATTTTTGCTTTCAGTTTTATTTTAAGTCAGTTAATGATTTTACATATTTTGGTTTTTTTTTCCTCCGTCAATGCTGTTTTGAGGTGGCATTTATAATGGAGATGAGTCAGAGTACAGGAATGTTGTGCAGGACTTTGTCTTGTGGTGCAGGGAGAACAACCTGCAAGTCAACATCAGCAAAGCAAAAGAGCTGGTGATGGACTTCTGGCATGATAAGGACCCTCTGAGACCAGTCACCATTCACAGGGAGGACACGGAAGTGGTGCAGAGCTGCAAGTACTAGGGGGTCCACAAAATTAAGGAAATGGACTGGTCTGACAATACAGTGGCGTTGTACAAGAAGGCTCTGAGCAAACTGGACTTGCTAAGGGGACTCAGGTCTTAGCAAGCTGCTGGAAATGTTCTACCAGTCCACATTAGACAGTGTTATGTTCTACACTACAGTCTCCTGGGGAAGCAACTTGAGTTCAAAAGACACACAACTTACCAGGACACACTAGAAACTGTTGTGGAAAAGAAGAGGATGGCAAAATTAGATGCCATCTTGAAATATCCCCTCCATCGCCTGTTTTGGTGCACTTTTAGCCACAGACTCATTCCATCATGGTGTGTTAAGAAGCATCTCTTGGGGAGGATTGTGCCCACTGCTATCAGGTAATTCAAGGCTTCCACTCAATGTACTCATTAAATTTATTTTTATTTATTTATTGATTGATTAATTGATTGGCTATATTGTTTGTCCTGTGAGTCTGTATCCTTGTTTTTTCATGTTTCTGCTGCTCTATGCACCTGAATTTCCCCTTGGGATTAATACAGTTTATCTAATCTAATCTAATTTGTTTATGGCTGCTATCTTGTTGCCCAGAAGATTATGGAATCTCAGATAGGAAGGAATAAGCTTCAGCGATGTGCACTTCTGGGTTGTCCAAGATGGAGGATATTTCTTAAAACCTTATTTTGTGTGCTTCTGAATGTAGTTTTCTGGTTTACACCTTTTACTATAGGACTATTACATTTATTTTTGTGTTTTGGCTCTTTTCAATCTGTTGATCACCCAGTTCTGGCCCATTGTCATTGTCTTTTGACAATTTTTACATTCACTGGCCCTTCATTTACTTGCCCCAGTGGCCTGCCAAGTTAGCCCCCTTTGTCAGATTAGGTGCTGTCTCTTTAACAATGAAGGGGTGATGCCAGTTAGACCAGCTGCCCCAGCCCTGATTCAGTTAGAGCTGTAGACTGTGAATGATCAAATAAAGATAAAAGAGAAATGAGCAATAAGGATAGAAAAATGTCCTTACATTGTAAACAGTAGCATTTGTCTGGACTGATCTTTATCCAAATTGGCATAGTTTGATAACAGCGACAAACAAATGTCTTCAGGTAAAGAGGTAATTAATAACAGGTTTATGAGGTATTCACAGGAACCAATTTGACTAAGTCACCAAAACAAAATGAAAAACCAAAATTCTTGGTTTAAACACTTCTTAAGTAAATACCAAATAAAATCTTTATAAGTCATTGTTTATTTAAAGGAATGTTGTCTGGTACCATTCATGTAGATCGTCCAAAGTAACAACAAGTCGAGATTTGAAGGAACCTAATGACCTACGTTCTACCACACTGCTTGGTAATTTACTCCATGTGTCTATGGTTCTTTGTGTGAAGAAAAACCTCGTAACATATGTGTTAAATCTGCCCTTTCAGGAATACTCCACCCAAAAATTATATATATATATATATATATATATATATATATATATATATATATATATATATATATATATATATTTGCTTATTTCATGTAGTTTGTAGCAATGGCAGACTAAAAATGTAATCTCAAGATTTTATGTAGAATTAAAAGAAAAAAATTGTATGATAGAAAGCAACAGATACCAATGGCAAACAATGTGAAAAACATCCTGAGGGAAAAATAGAAACAAAAATTTCACATTACCCGTGTCGCACAATCCGTAAGTTAGTTATCCAGTTATATGCTCAAATTTGCAAAATGCATGCTTTTTTAGCTGAAATATTTTTAAATATATACTTCTGGAATAACCAGTGCCCATTATAAAGAAGAAACTAATTGAACTGAAGCCCCGCCTCTTCCCCTCAATCGCTAGTTAAGACTCCTGTCTTCAGTAGTGCGACAGGTTAAAAGGTCACTCCTGATGTCCAATCTTGTTTTGAGATTATTGACATCCAAAACGAAATCAAACTCTTTCTAAATTAACTATTTTCTTTTTATTTATGCACATCCCTTTGACTTTCATTTTACATACTGGGCTTTGGCATTTCTGTCTTTGATCTTTAAGCTTCCATCTTAGGTTTTTTTCTTTGGCTATGTCTCCCCTCCTGATCCTTTGAACTTATGCTGCTATTTTCCACCTCTTAGGAGTACACAGTCAAAGTAAACATTGCAAAGTCCTTATGCTACAATGTTTGACTTTGTGGGTGAATATATTACATTAAAATGAAAATCTGCTGCTACGGTAGCCCTCCAGGACCAACATTGTCCACTTCTGCTCAAAAGAGATTTTTCCAGATAATAATAGAAATATCAGTAGTAATGATCAAACCAGAACATGCTCTAATGCAGGGGTGTCGAACTCCAGGCCTGGAGGGCTGCAGTGGCTACAGGTTTTCATTCTAACCCTTTTCCTAATCACTGACCAGTTTTCATTGCTAATTAACTAATTTTCCCTCCATTTTAATAGCCCTGTTTTTAAGGAGTCAATCCTCTGAATTTATTCCTTTCTTCATTAAATGAGAGCCAAACAGAAATGAGATGTGAAACAAGCCGACAGATGACCAGCTAAACTGGGATTTGAAACTCCAACCAATTTTCACTCCAACCAATCTCTTAATGAGAAGCCAATTCTTGCAGTTAATTAAACTCGTTATTTAATTCCGCCGCTTGCTGCTGCTCTCTTTCTGCCACGGCAGACATTTCTAAAACTGTTGATTTTCAGTTTTTTCTAAGAACATCATCAAAATGTTTTGGTGACCTGAGAGATCAACCTTAGTGAGAACTTCACCTTTCGTTATTTTCAGATATTATGTGCTGAGCACAGGTGAGCTGGTCATGTGGCGGCTTGTTTTTTGTCTCATTATTGTTTGCCTGCTAATTAAGGAAAAAGATACAACTAAGGGGTCTGAGTCAAGTTAATTAAAACTAAGGCAAAAGAAGTTAATTAGCAGCAAAAACATGTCACAAATGAAGAAGAAGGATAGAATGAAAACCTGCAGCCACTGCGGCCCTCCAGGACCGGAGTTCGACACCTGTGCTCTAATGAGATCCTAACAGAAGCCAAACGGGCTGTGGTGTGAGTGTTGCGCTCATGCCCAGAGTGGCAGGTCGGCTTTGCTCTCAGTACTGTTTTAAGGTCACCTACAGTTTATGCTAGCAGCAACAGATTCAAGGCAGGCGCCAGAGCCGGATGTGGTACCAGTCCATCACATGACCCTCACACGCACTTACTCTGGGCCAATCTGGAATCACTAATCAACCTAACCTACACTGGTTTGGGGATAGGAAAGTGCAAACCACAGTACCGTATGCACTTCAGAAGAGGTCATCCACCTGAAGCTAAGAATGTTCAGGCCCAGCCAGTACTTGGATTTGAAGACCATCCAGAAAAAGCTTGGATTGCTGCTGGAAGTGGTGTTGGTGAGGTCAGCAGGGGGCGCTTAACCTGTGGGCTCTGTATGGATCCCAAAGCCCCATGTGACATGAACACTGTGCTGTAATAATGGCATCCTTCAGATGAGATCTGACTCTCTGTGGTCATAAACGATCCCTGTAGATCCTTCATAAAGAGTAGGGTGTCCAGGCTAAACTGCCCACCTCAACCTATTCATTCAGGCCCCCTAATCATTCCCTGTCCCTAACTGTCTCTCTCTCACCACTTCACCAATGAGTGAGGGTACTGGTGCAAAAATGGCTACCATTGCCAGTGGATGGTACACATTAGTGGTGGTTGCATTGGCTCCCCACTCACTATGAAAAGCACTTTGAGTAGTGAGAAAAATGGTATATATATATATATATTGTAAAAGATAGCCCGGCCACAGACAGACACGACACCACAATGTCCACCACACACGTTTATTTGCAACACACTATGTACAAATTACTCAGTCCTTGGTCCTTCGGCCACCTTCACTCCTCTCTCACAAGCTCTGTCCACTTCCACCCAACTCCGGCTCCCCGATTGGAGTGAGGCAGCCCCTTTTATCTTGCCCCAGATGTGCTCTAGGTGCATGATGACGACCTTCAGGCAGCACTCCCCAGTGTGGCGGAAGTGCTGCCCTTGCACCCGGAAGCACTCCGGACATACACCATCCCTGGTCTGTTAGCACTTCCTGGTGTACCGGATGTGCTGTCCTCCAGGGTTCAAGGACCGTCCAGGCGCCCAAGAAAGAATAGTGTTGCTCTCCCGGTCCGTCCTTCCTCTAGGGGTCCCGGCTGGGCAGGGTTCTTGGCCGTCTATCACAATATATATATTGTCACATACGTGTGAGTAGGAGGAAGCTGTATGGACCAAGTGAGGGTAATTCCATGCCCGGCCAGGGGGTGTCGGGATGCGCTAAACCTTCTACTGTTACCTCTGTAGACCAAACACGGGAAAACCTGTCTGACTCGTCCCTGAAGATGTTACTTCCGGCACCTAGAAGAATGTAATTTCCAGCTCCGGCACCTAGAAGAACGTCAATTCCGGTTACGACGTCAGAAAAAGGCCACTTCCAGTTTCCGTACATCACTTCCAGGCTGTGAATACTGTATTTATGTACATGTGATTTCTCAGTTTTTTTATTTTTAATAAATTTGCAAAAACCTCAAGTAAACTTTTTTCACATTGTCATTATGGGGTGTTGTGTGCAGAATTCTGTGGAAAAAAATGAATTTAATCCATTTTGGAATAAGGCTGTAACATAACAAAATGTGGAAAAAGTGATGCGCTGTGAATACTTTCCGGATGCACTGTATATATCTGCTTCTTGCAACTGAGAGGGTGTGGCGGATGTTTGCCAACCAACCACAAGCATTATAATGTAGGTGACCACCCAAATAATCATATTGCCATTCAGACCTATGGATATCTCTCTGTTGTAAAAAAAAATCCTTCGACGTGACAAGACTTTTTAGAAGAGAGATTTTTTCAAGCCCCTCCTTTAACCGCCACCTTATCGTGGTGGAGGGGTTTGCGTGTCCCAATGATCCTAGGAGCTCTGTTGTCCGGGGCTTTATGCCCCTGGTAGGGCCACCCAAGGCAAACTGGTCCTAGGTGAGGGATGAGACAAAGAGCGGTTAAACAAACCTCCTATGATGGAAAACAATGTTGGACTACGTTTTCCCTTGCCCAGACGTGGGTCACCGGGGCCCCACTCTGGAGCCAGGCCTGGAGGTGGGGCTCGATGGCGAGCGCCTGGTGGCCGGGCCTGCACCCATGGGGCTCGGCCGGGCACAGCCCGAAGAGGCAACGTGGGTCCCCCTTCCCATGGGCTCACCACCTATGGGAGGGGCCAAGGAGGTCGGGTGCAGTGTGAGTTGGGTGGTGGCCGAAGGCGCGGACCTTGGCGGTCCGATCCTCGGCTACAGAAGCTGGCTCTTGGGACGTGGAATGTCACCTCTCTGAAGGGGAAGGAGCCTGAGCTAGTGCGCGAAGTTGAGAGGTTCCGGCTAGATATAGTCGGACTCACCTCGACGCACAGCTTGGACTCTGGAACCAATCTCCTTGAGAGGGGCTGGACTCTCTACCACTCTGGAGTTGCCCCCGGTGAGAGGCGCCGAGCGGGTGTGGGTATACTTATTGCCCCCCGACTTGGAGCCTGTACATTGGGGTTTACCCCGGTGGACGAGAGGGTAGCCTCCCTTCGCCTTCGGGTGGGGGGACAAGTCCTAACTGTTGTTTGTGCGTATGCACCGAACAGCAGTTCGGAGTACCCACCCTTTTTGGAGTCCCTGGAGGGGGTGCTAGAGGGCATACCTTCTGGGGACTCCCTCGTACTGCTGGGAGACTTCAATGCTCACGTGGGCAATGACAGTGAGACCTGGAAGGGTGTGATTGGGAGGAATGGCCCCCCCGATCTGAACCCAAGTGGTGTTTTGTTATTGGACTTCTGTGCTCGTCACGGATTGTCCATAACAAACACCATGTTCAAGCATAGGGGTGTTCATATGTGCACTTGGCACCAGGACACCCTAGGCCTCAGTTCGATGATCGACTTTGTGGTCGTGTTGTCGGACTTGCGGCCACATGTCTTGGACACTCGGGTGAAGAGAGGGGCAATGCTGTCAACTGATCACCACCTGGTGGTGAGTTGGCTTCGATGGTGGGGGAGGATGCCGGTCAGGCCTGGTAGACCCAAACGTGTTGTGAGGGTCTGCTGGGAACGTCTGGCAGAGCCCCCTGTCAGAAGTAGCTTCAACTCCCACCTCCGGCAGAACTTCAACCACATCCCGAGGGAGGTGGGGGACATTGAGTCCGAATGGGCCATGTTCTGTGCCTCTATTGTTGAGGCAGCTGACCGGAGCTGTGGCCGTAAGGTGGTCGGTGCTTGTCGTGGCGGCAATCCCCGAACCCGTTGGTGGACACCGGCGGTGAAGGATGCCGTCAAGCTGAAGAAGGAGTCCTACCGGTCCCTTTTGTCCTGTGGGACCCTGGAGGCAGCTGATAGGTACCGGCAGGCCAAGCGGAATGCGGCTTTGGTGGTTGCTGACACAAAAACTTGGGCGTGGGAGGAGTTTGGGGAGGCCATGGAGAACGACTTTCGGACGGCTTCGAGGAGATTCTGGTCCACCATCCGGCGTCTCAGAAAGGGGAAGTAGTGCAGTGTCAACACTGTATATGGTGGGGATGGTGCGCTGCTGGCCTCGACTCGGGACGTTGTGGGTCGGTGGGGGGAGTACTTCGAAGACCTCCTCAATCCCATTAACATGCCTTCCAATGAGGAAGCAGAGCCTGGGGACTCAGAGGTGGGCTCCCCCATCTCTGGGACTGAGGTCACCGAGGTGGTCAAAAAACTCCTTGGTGGCAGGGCCCCGGGGGTGGATGAGATACGCCCGGAGTTCCTCAAGGCTCTGGATGTTGTAGGACTGTCTTGGTTGACACGCCTCTGCAACATCGCATGGACATCAGGGACAGTGCCTCTGGATTGGCAGACCGGGGTGGTGGTCCACCTCTTTAAGAAGGGGGATCGGAGGGTGTGTTCCAACTACAGAGGGATAACACTCCTCAGCCTCCCTGGAAAAGTCTATTCAGGGGTCCTGGAGAGGAGGGTCCGTCGGATAGTCGAGCCTCGGATTCAGGAGGAACAGTGTGGTTTTCGTCCTGGTCGCGGAACAGTGGACCAGCTCTGTACCCTTAGCAGGGTCCTGGAGGGTGCATGGGAGTTCACCCAACCAGTCTACATGTGTTTTGTGGACTTGGAAAAGGCATTCGACCGTGTCCCTCGGGGAATCCTGTGGGGGGTACTCCGGGAGTATGGGGTACCGGACCCCCTGATAAAGGCTGTTCGGTCCCTGTACGATCGTTGCCAGAGCCTGGTCCGCATTGCCGGCAGTAAGTCGAACCCGTTTCCAGTGAGAGTTGGACTCCGCCAGGGCTGCCCTTTGTCACCGATTCTGTTCATAACTTTTATGGACAGAATTTCTAGGCGCAGCCAGGGCGTTAAGGGGGTCCGGTTTGGTGGGCTCAGGATTGGGTCACTGCTTTTTGCAGATGATGTTGTCCTGTTTGCTTCATCAGGCCGTGATCTTCAGCTCTCTCTGGATCGGTTCGCAGCCGAGTGTGAAACGGCTGGGATGAGAATCAGCACCTCCAAATCCGAGACCATGGTCCTCAGCCGGAAAAGGGTGGAATGCCCTCTCAGGGTTGGTAGCAAGATCCTGCCCCAAGTGGAGGAGTTCAAGTATCTCGGGGTCTTGTTCACGAGTGAGGGAAGAATGGAGCGTGAGATCGACAGGCGGATCGGTGCGGCGTCCGCAGTGATGCGGGCTCTGCATCGGTCTGTCGTGGTGAAAAAGGAGCTGAGCCATAAGGCGAAGCTGTCAATTTATCAGTCGATCTATGTTCCTACCCTCACCTATGGTCATGAGCTATGGGTAGTGACCGAAAGAACGAGATCGCGAATACAAGCGGCTGAAATGAGTTTCCTCCGCAGGGTGTTTGGGCTTTCCCTTAAAGACAGGGTGAGAAGCTCAGTCATCCGGGAGGGGCTCAGAGTAGAGCCGCTGCTCCTCCGCATCAAGAGGAGTCAGATGAGGTGGCTCGGGCATCTGATCAGGATGCCTCCTGGACGCCTCCCTGGTGAGGTGTTCCGGGCACGTCTAACCAGGAGGAGGCCCCGGGGAAGACCCAGGACACGCTGGAGGGACTATGTCTCTCGACTGGCCTGGGAACGCCTTGGGATTCTCCCGGAAGAGCTAGAAGAAGTGGCCGGGGAGAGGGAAGTCTGGGCATCTCTGCTCAAGCTGCTGCCCCCGCGACCCGACCTCGGATAAGCGGGAGACAATGGATGGCTGGATGGATGGATTTTTTCAAGTCACGCACTCCTCTCAAACATTTTCAAACAAGACTATGGTCTTCTCAACTCTGTGGTCCTACAACAATTAAAACTACAACAAGTTCAATTTCGAAGAAACCACAATTCGGTCAGGTGTATATTTATGATCACAGAGAAGCGATGCAACATAGAATTGAAAAAGTTAAACAATCGGACGTATTACAAATTATACAGCCAATAATGGATACGAATCCATACGTCCAAATTATCGCACTTTACATGAAATTTATCTGCAAAACACAGACAAAGAAGTTTTCTTGGATTTCTATATGAATCCGAAAGATCATGGTCACATGTATAATAAACGAACAAACGAACGTTTCTGTCTAATAAATCGCCTCATTCCGATCCTTTACTCTTTCCTTTGCTTTTCCCTGATGGAGAAACAGGATGGTCGTATAATATGAAACACACGAAATTGGATAAACGAATAACACCCACATAATATTTTGGGTCAAAATTAACGATACGTCCCAATGTATTTAACCCACTTCTGTCATCTCAACGTCTATTGCAACATTACATTATTAATGCGTATCTAAAAGTCAAAGCTAATCGTCTCTTTTTAATTAAAACGAATCAAGCAAAACTTAGAACGGAACATATGCAAGGTCTTATTGATCATGTTCAAAAATCAAGTATCAGTAGTTCTAACAAATTCAAAGTAGGTAAAGCAATAATATTACCTTCATCACATGAAGATAGTCCAGGAGCATTGCAACAGTTATATCATGATGCAATGGCAATATCCCAAACTATCGGACGGCCAGATTTATTTATTACAATGACTTGCAATCCACAGTGACCAAAAATTCATTGATTCTTGAGAACAATGCCACCGGCAACATCGGCTCTGAATATTCCGACTTTCGTAAGTAGATTGTTTTATCAAAAAGTCTTAGTTTTATTGAAATAACTCGAAATGGTATTCGGTCAAATCAAAGCATACATTTCCACGATCGAATTTTCAAAAAGGGTTTGCTTCACATGCATTTATTGGTTACTTTGCAAAATAAATGATTAACTGCTGATGATGTCGATGGGTTTGTCTGTGCTGAAATTCCAAACAGAGAAACCTATCCTGAATTATGGCACAAAGTCATTAAACACATGTCTCATGGATCTCATTTAAAAGATTCAGTATGTTGGGACTCAAAAGAAAAAAAGTATATAAAGAAAAGTCGGTTTAATTATTAGAGAGAAAGAAATGATATTCACTCACGGGCAGTTATACATTGTGTTTTCACAATGTAAGTCCAAACACGGAATCAAAATTCAATGCGATACTGAAGAAAAATTAATTCCAAATATTATTTTTACTGAAGTTTTAAAGTAAAAGTGAATTTTTAAAAAGTTTTTGCGTATTAATATCAAAGACAACAGAACGAAAACATATAACGCAACAAATACCTATAACGCAAACAATTTTCATTCAGTTTATTATGTTTTACTATTTTTAAATATGGTTAATTACTCAATGAAATGTAAAATAGTTAATAATTATTTGCATTTATATAGCACTTTTCTCACTACTTAAAGCGCTTAGTAATTATAGGTTAAGGGCCTTGCTAAAGGGCCCAACAGAGCAGAGTCCCTTTTGGTATTTTATGGGATTCGAACCAGCAACCTTCCGATTGCCAGTGCAGATCCCTAGCCTCAGAGCCACCGCTCCGCCTAGTTAGTTCTATTATGCATATGTAACAGTTCCCATGAAAATAACAATCTGTTTAAATTGTACATCCGGTTACCCATACCCGGGGGTTGGCGAGTGAAGCAAGCAGGGGGCAGAGCCTCCTAGTATATATAATATTATTATTATTATAGTTACTAGTTACCCACATGGACAATGACTAGGTGGAGGATTTGAGCACTGCATTATAATGACACTTTGTACTTTATGCTCTCCCTTTACTCATTCTTCTGTTTTTTTTTTTAAAACAAAAATCCTCCTTGGATGAAGCAGGGCTGCCGTGAGGGACCACCCTATCACAACTACAAATATGCAGTATAAAAGACAATGACTGCCAGAGACCTAAGGTATCCAGGGAATAAATTCCAGTCCACACTTAAGAGTAGATGTCTTATCTATACAAAAATAAATGATCTAATTTCAGTTTGTTTTTCTTTGCATGTAATACGTTCTTTGTCATCTTATAAAGCAGGGGTCGCCAGCTCCAGTCCTGGAGGGCTGCAGTGGCTGCAGGTTTTCATTCTAACCCTTTTCTTAATGAGTGACCTGTTTTTGCTGCTAATTAACTTCTTTTGAACTAATTTTATTTGACTTGTTCTTGAAGACTCGGACCCCTTGTTTCTTTTTCCTTAATGACATACAAAAAGAACCAAAACAACTGGTGTCGATCATAAAATATCTGAAAATAAAGAAAGTTCGAGGTCTCAGGAATGTTGATCTGCTTAGGTCCACAAAACATTTTCAAAGAAAAGAGAAAAATCAACAATTTCAGAAATTTCTGCTAATGCACAATAAAAACAGCAATAAGCCACGGAATTAAAGAACAGGTTTAATTAACAACAGGAATCGGCACCTCATTAAGCAGCTGGTCGGAGTGAAATTGGTTGGAGTTTGAGGCCCTCACTTAGTTTGTCTTCTGCTGGCTCCCTCACTTCACATTTCATTTCTGTTTGGGTGCCATTTAAGGAAAGAAATGAAGCAATTCAGAGGAACGATGAAGACATTCAAGGGAACAAATCTTAAAAAACAAGTCAGTTACAATGAATTCACAAGAAGTTAATTAGCAGCACAAACAGGGCACTCATTGCAAAAAAGGGTTAGAATGAAAACCTGCAGCTACGGTGGTCCTCCAGGATCGGACTTGATGACCCCTGTTGTAAAGCACTTTGAGTTACACAGTTTATATGAAAATGTGCTGTAGGAATAAATGTGGTTGTTGTTGTTGTTGGAGTGGCTTTCTAGAAGGGACACAGCATAGTTGTGATGCATTTCTCACACGCAAACTCACTGGTAGAGACTCAAGCAGCGCCCTATGAAGTAGCAACTAGGCTACACTGCCCCGTAGTTTATTTGTTCAGGTTAAACCATTAAATGTGGCCACATTGATCATGACTGTATGAAAACGCTCTAGCAGATCTGTGGAAATCCTTCATAAATAACAAAGCGAGAAGTCCAGAATGTCTTACCTTACATGCACAGCTTCCGCCTTTGAGTCCTGCGCCAGGTCACTGTGTACAGTGTGCACTGTCACCCCATGTCTCTGGGGTTTTCCTCCAAATATTTCAGCTTCCTCCCTCATGGCAAAGGCTGACTGGTGAGACTGACCGTGTTTGGTATTACAAGAATATTGCACCCATAAGTGGTATTTTTTATATGTTACTAATCCAATGTAGTTTGTAGTTATGGTATAGAATCATTTTTAATCTCATGCAGAATAGAGAAAAGTCTCTGAAAGAACAGGCATCTATGGTTTCCAGTGCTGGATAACAACATGCAATACTAATAACTAAGTACTGACCATGGTGGGTGCCCAAACTTTTGCTTTGGGCATCTTTTCATTTTTTTGGTGTTTTTTACCTTTGAATAATGGAAATAAAATTGTAATCTTGCTTCAAATATTAAAGAAATGTGTCCCTAATCCTAACCCTAATCTTCAACTTTTTGCCTTTTGGTGGTCATTTCATGTTCAGATCACTTAACTATTCACATTAACAGACATTTTAAGCGAGGGTGCCCAAACTTTTGCAATCCACTCTATTTATCTATGTATTTTTAGATTATTTATTTAAAGAGCTTCTGTGCAAGTCAAATTTCCCACTGGGGAAACTCTAAAGTTGACTACTCCATGCCAAGCAGCATTCCTGTAAATGAAATGTGCAGATTACGATGGGTGTGCCAGTCTTCACAGTGTGACAAACATACTGAATTATAAAGGCAATGAACATTTGCAGCTGTATATCACAAAGTGTGCCATAGAATTAGCACCCCATTTGCCTTCACGGCAGTTCCAAGCATGGATTCATAGGGGTCTCAGATGTACGGCACAGAAATGCTGGCCCATGTCGACATCAACAAGTGTCACGTTTGCTGCAGATTAACTGATGATGAGGCTCTGCTCTGAATATCCGAGTCCATCTTCTCTCACAGCTATTCAAATAGATTGCTCAGTCAGTCAGTAGAAGTAATGCCATCTCTAAAAACTAAGAGTGGAATATAGAGCAAAGTGCAGGTCACTGCCTAGGAGGAATTCAAAAGGCTGCTGGAGGAGTTTAGAGATGAGCAGAGCATCACATTCCTGACAAATTCCAGACGCGTGGAAGAATTTGGGTGTTTATTCAAGACACGTGTGAGCCAGCCAAAGAGACTGGCAAAGCCCAAAATAATATGTTCAGTAAACTCTGGTCTGACCATAGCTCCTACATAGAAGCAGTGCTGCACTGAAGAAAAGAAAACAGCCATCTTCAATAAGTGGTCACTGAGGTAGTTTGGTGATCTGTTTCTTGAACCCATGTTTTAGCTCAAAATGGGATCATTTGGACGAGGCCGAGTTTATAGAGCACCTCAAATACACTACCCAGTTGTATTTTATGGTGCCATTTCTGACAGATGCTGCAGCCCTGATTCTAAAAATGTATCATTTATTTACATTACAGAAGTAAGAGTGACTTCTCCAAATCTTGCATGAGACAATATTTTACTCAAGAAAGTTAGGGGTCTTGTTTGAATCCCCATATTTTTTATCGAATAATGCAGAATAATGGTTAGTATTAAACAGGATTTGCAGTCAAGTCAGTTTAGCATCATGGTGTCAAGTTAGACAGAAGGACTTGAGCAGCAGAATCAAACATCCATCCATCCATCCATTATCCAACCCGCTATATCCTAACTACAGGGTCACGGGGGTCTGCTGGAGCCAATCCCAGCCAACACAGGGCACAAGGCAGGAAACAAACCCCGGGCAGGGCGCCAGCCCACCACAGCAGAATCAAACAGTAACTTATGAAGTGTTATAGTGCATAGCTGAACACGTCACAGAAAGAGCATATTGAAAGTGTGCAATAGACAATGCAAGGAACTCTGGGTAAGTGCCATTCATTCTGAGAAAAGCATCATTAAATAGCAGTGATGGGGAAGGTTAGTTTTAAAAGCAAATTAAGAGTAACTTAAGAGTAAAGAGTGCATTACTCATTACTTACAAAACAAAACTAACTAAATCTATATACTGTATATAAAAGCCAAATACCACTGACTCACTCATCACAAAATCTCCCGAACCACGAGGACTTGGGACTTGAAATTTGGAATGTTACCCTTGGCCCATAGGTGCTCGCTAAGAAACGGTTTTAAAAATTTCATTGTGCAAGCACGGTCTGTCTGTATGTCTGTCCGCTTTTCACGAGAGAATTACTTAACGGATTTAGATCTGGTTGTTTTCTATAATTTGCTCAAACATTGTGGTTGATTTTGTGACTTTTCTCATCGTTCTAAGTATCATAGTTCGCTTGCAGTACCAATTTATTAGCGCGAATCCGAGAAAGACTCATCGGGCTGCGGGGAGGAAGGTGGGGCCCTCCTCACTCACACGTCTGCCTCGGGGTGTAACCTTAACTCTGCTTAGTTAGCGAACGAGAGAACTACTTAACGGATTTAGATCTTTTTTTTTTCTATAATTTGCTTGAACATTCCGGCTGATTTTGCGACTTCTCTCTCACGCTAAGAATCATAGTTGGCTTGCAGGAGCGATATATTTGTGCTAATCCGAGACAGAGGCTGTGGGTCGAGGGGATGTCAGGAGTAGAGAGCTGGGCCGGGCCTCCTCGCTGTCCTGTTTCACTAATATGCGGGCAAAGCCGCGGGGGATGGCTAGTATATTATATATATATAGTTACTTATTATAAAATATGATGCGTTATAAACAATGTGTTACATTTGCACTATTTTTTTTGTATGAGAAACTGCACATTTCACAAGGGGGAGCCATCAAGCCCCAAAACCTCAGACACTATATCACCCAACATAGTCCCGGATTCAAATAAAGGATTTTGTTACAACACTATAAATCAACAAATGTGCAAATACAACCAAACCACAATTATAAACAAGGGAATCTTCTTTGTCCTCCTCCGCTCCTCTTGTTGAGTGTCACCCGTTGCCTCCCAACTCAGACTCTTCCAGATTAGGCGGTGGGCTCCTGCTAAGCTGAACTCAGGAATGCTTCCTGTGCCATCCTGTGTCCCCTTGGAAGCACTTGTGAGTCATGCCCAACTTCGCCCTCTTACGGCACCCAGGGACCCCTACAGGGCTGTACTTCCAGACTACAATTCCCATATACCCCTGTTGATATCCAAACTGGGAACCCTCGAGAGGACCACTGCCACCTGTCTTAATTGGGTTAGCCTCCAGCTTCCACTGGTCCATCCTTTATATGCCACCGCCGGGCAAGAAGCCATTTCCTTGTCGAGCCAGCGTACCCATCTGGTGCTACTTACACCAGCATTTGTTATTGAATCCAGGAAGAGGGTGTACCAGCTTTATTCCAGATTTTGCCTCAGCGTACAGGTGCAGTAAATGGTCGTGTACTGGTAGATACCACTCCAACTTGCAAGCGGGACAACACCCTCATTCTCCAATCTAATTTTCAAATAACATTCCAAGAGGGAATCCATGGCCAGCACCACCACCAATCAAATCTACCCATATCAATGTGCTTGAAACTCTGAGGGAGCAAACCCCCTAATCGATTAAGAAATCTAGGAAAACTGGAAATGCATCAAGGGAAGGACCAAGTAGCCAACAAAAGGAGAAAGTACTGTCACTTATTTGTTTCCACCTCAGCCATCGTAAGCCAATATATGGACCTTCTTGTGTTTTATAAATACTTTTAGTCCTTCTTATGCTGTAAAGTAAATAACATTTTCTATCTGCAACACAAGCTCCTGAAGATTTGTGGTGTGTGCATTAGCTGCTGTAACACAACATCACGCTGTTTCAACATATCAATAGGAAATAGCTGAACAAAAACGAAACAGACACTTTATTCTTAAGTTTCTGTTACCGGATGGCACGTAGCACACTCTTTTCTACTTGGCTGTACAACTGCGCCCTCTAAAAGACTGGTATACTGCCCACCACATTGCGATGCTGCAATAAATTACTGGCTCCCTGTGGCCCTAAACTGGGCGGATTAATTTTACCCCTCAGATTAAATGTGCACTTACAACTTTAGTTCAGTTCTTTCCACTAGAATTTTGCTTTGCGCATACTTTTTTTGTTGTTGGGTGTGTCAGGAATAGGCTTCCGTAGTAACGCTGTGTGGCAGGGCCCAGCCGGGACGCCCCTCAGATGGAAGGACTGGGGGAGAGAACATATTTAGGACAATACCTCCCCCAGAACACAAGAGGGCAACCCCTTTGGCTTACAGTGGGGCCATGGGTTTGGAACTAAGAAGCTCAACCCTGCTGGGGTCCAGGGAGTGCCTGGACAGTTTCTGAGCCCTGGACTGCAGCACTTCCACCACACCTGAAGTGCTGCCCGAAGAGGATCCGGGAGCACCTGGAGCACTGCCGGGTGCCCTATAAAAGAGGCACCCTCACTCCGTTGTGAGGAGCCAGAGTCAGGAGGTGGAGGACAAAGCCTGCTGGGAGAGGAGTGGAGGCAGCAGAGAAAAAAAAGAGAAAGGAAGGAGGAGAAAGAGAGAGAAGGGACTGAGCATTATCACTGTGGGTGATTGTGTACTGTGCTCTGTAGTGGGGAGTGGGGAATAGAGCTGCCCCACGAGGAAATAAACTTTGTGCTGCTTTTGGACTTGTGTCTCTGTGCCTGTCTGTGTCCGGGTTTGGGGAGCTGTACGCCCCCGGTATTCCACAGCAGTAAGTGCCATAATGGATGAACAGGCATCCCAACTGAGAATGAGTGCAGTGCAAGAATCAAGTGGATGGAGGTGCAGCATGACTGAGTTGGTTTCCGGTCTTAATCTTAAATCAGGGAGTCAGGGAGTCAGAATAATGGATGGACTGGGGAAGTCTGAAAATCAGGGGCAATTCATCCGCCAACATGAAAGGTGGCAGTGTTCCCAAGCAGTTGCAGTTCGCAGTTGAGAAGTGCAACCCTGTCAGTGTCCTTGGGGGCGTTTAACCGGAAGAGGACTGCAGTGTTTTGCCAAGCTTCCGTATGAACTAGAAATGCTTCCGCTGGGTAATGCCGTGGCACCAGAAGTATTCCCGGGTGCAAGATAATGGGGGGCATCTCACCGCACTCTGAGAGTCAGAGTCAGGACAAAGTCAGACGACACTCGAGAGAGAGAAGTGAGAAGGAGACAGAATTGCTCTAATTGGGTGGTCTGCTGAAGTATTGAACTTGTCAAGGTACTTTTATTGAGTTTGGGAGTTCAGGGGCATCACCTTGTGGTCACAAACGCACATCTCTTGTTTTTAAATAACACAGGTATTTTTACCTCAATAAAGTAAGTACTGCATTATGTTACATGCTACTTTAAAAAGTAATCTGACTATGTAATGCACATTACTTTTAACACATTACCCCTAACAGTGTTACAGAATTTATGTACGATGATTGTTGTCATTCTATTAATTTTTCATGTGCCTCCCTGAAGTGTTTGACAGTCTAGATGTCTGTTTTAGGGTTTTGATAGCCAAGGAATTCATTTTTGCCATTTTGTGTTTTAAGTTGTGCCAATATACAGTGAGGAACATAAGTATTTGAACACCCTACGATTTTGCAAGTTCTCCCACTTAGAAATCATGGAGGGGTCTGAAATTCACATTGTAGGTGCATTCCCACTGTGAGAGACAGAATGTAAAAAAAAAAAGTCAGGAAATCACATTGTATGATTTGTACAGAATTTATTTGTATTGCACTGCTGCACATAAGTATTTGAACACCTGAGAAAATCAGTGTTAATATTTGGTACAGAAGCCTTTGTTTGCAGTTACAGAGGTCAAACGTTCTTGACCAGGTTTGCACACACTGCAACAGGGATTTTGGCCCACTCCTCCACACAGATCTCCTCTAGATCTGTCAGGTTCCGGGGCTGGCGCTGAGCAACACGGAGTTTCAGCTCCCTCCAAAGATTTTCAATTGGATTTAGGTCTGGAGACTGGCTAGGCCACTCAAGAACCTTGATATGCTTCTTACGGAGCCACTCCTTGGTTATCCTGGCTGTGTGCTTCGGGTCATTGTCATGTTGGAAGACCCAGCCACGACCCATCTTCAGTGCTCTGACTAAGGGAAGGAGGTTGTTGTTCAAAATCTCACAATACATGGCCCCATTCATCCTCTCCTTAATACAGTGCAGTCGCCCTGTCCCCTTCGCAGAAAAGCACCCCCAAAGCATGATGTTTCCACCCCCATGCTTCACAGTAGGGATGGTGTTCTTGGGATGCAACTCCTTCTTTTTCTTCCAAACACGGCGAGTGAAGTTTAGACCAAAAAGTTCTATTTTGGTCTCATCGGACTACATGACTTTTTCCCATGCCTCCTCTGGATCATCCAGATGGTCATTGGCAAACTTCAGACGGGCCTGGACATGTGATGACTTGAGCAGGGAACCTTCCGTGCAATGCGTGACTTGAAACCATGACGGCATAGTAGTCTACCGACAGTGACCTTTGAAACTGTGGTCCCAGCTCTCTTCATGTCATTGACCAGCTCCTCCCGTGTAGTTCTGGGCTGATTCCTCACCTTTCTTATCATCTGTGATACCCCACGAGGTGAGATCTTGCATGGAGCCCCAGCCCGAGGGAGACTGACAGTCGTCTTTAGCCTCTTCCATTTTCTGACAATTGCTCCAACAGTTGATCTATTTTCACCAAGCTGCTTGGCAATTGCCCCGTAGCCCTTTCCAGCCTTGTGGAGGTCCACAATTTTGTCTCTGGTGTCTTTTGACAGCTCTGCTGTCTTGCCCATGGTAGTAGTTGGAGTCTGATTGACTGTGGGATGGACAGGTGTCTTTAAAGAGCTCAGACAGGTGCTACTAATTACGATTACTAAGTGGACTAGAGGTGGACTTCTTAAAGGCAGAGTAACAGGTCTTTGAGAGCCAGAATTCTTACTGATTGCCAGGTGTTCAAATACTTATGTGCAGCAGTGCAATACAAATAAATTCTGTACGCCATTTTGTTTTTCTTGTGGGTGCAGCCATTCTCTTGCATTTGCATTGTTAGTTTTCATGACAATGTTTCTCAGAATTCCCTGCAGCTGCATAGTGTGGGATGTCATAAATGTGACCGTATAAATGTTGGCGTGAGCATTTCCTTATTATTTGACATTGGATAAAAACTTGTGTATTATTGGCAATCTTTTTTTTTTTTTGGTGCGTCTCTGGTATGAAGACTTTATTTTTTGACTTTGATTTTTGATTAGTACTTTAGTGTGACAAAGAATAGGCTTGATTCCGGTTAATGAACTTGACACACCATTTGCTTACATCTTCTTCCTTGGTCCTCTTGCAAAAATTTCATACTGCTATTTCGAGTCATGAAAAATCTTGAATCCCACAACGTCGAGAGAACATGTTTCATTCTGAAGTTAAACTACTAGCATCTGAACCCCAGTCACAAAAGAGACTTGTAACAGACTTTGCCTCAGCCATCTATTTCAATATACAGTAGACCCCGCATGAAGTCGCGGTTCAGGGTTATGCTGCAGTAGCGTGCCACTATGGCATTAATGAAGCACCACATGCTACATAAAGAAGATTGAAGCAGTGATCTGGAGTACCATATCTATAAGTCTGTGATAGTGCCAAAAAGGTAACAACCGTAAGGAATAAAAATATCGTCAGGATGGAGTCTGCCTTGGCATTGTGGATCACCGACTGCAGGAAGAAGAACATCCCCTTGGACGGTAACATCATCCGTGAGAAAGCACGGAAATTGTACCAGCAGTTCGCTACAGGAGACAATGTAGCAACTTCCAATCACAATGTTCCTGAAACCTATAAAGAAAAGCCAGCATGAAACCCCACCAGAAGAAGACCTGTCCAAAGATACAACTCCTCCTGTAGCACCTGAAGAAGAGGCGCCACCCAAGGAGTTTTAAATACTCTGCATCGTACTGCACAGCTACTTCATCATCAATATCATTCATCATTGGTGAGTACCTGTACATGTTGCTGTATTTTAATTAAATGAAATTATTATGTATTTATCCATCCATCCATTGTCCAACCCGCTGAATCCGAACAAAGGGTCAGGGGGGTCTGCTGGAGCCAATCCCAGCCAATAGAGGGTGCAAGGCAGGAACCAATGCCAGGCACGGCGCCAACCCACCGCAGATTATGTATTTACTCTACTTACAACAAAGAAAACGACACAGCATACCAAAGAAAACGCACTTGCATGAATTACAGTACATATAGCAGTAACATTGGTATTTTACATTATACAGTAGAACCGCTGGAGACATAGCAGTACAGTACTATACAGTATACAGGTTTAACTTTAAATTCTGTTTTTAGGTAATGTATTAAGGTAATTTTTTAGGTAATGTATTAATGTATTAAGCTGAGTTTGCAAAGAATTTAAAGTGCTTTGAGGGCATACTGTATTTAGGGTTTAAACTGTAAAAATTGGCATTTAAAAGGCATTTTTTAACCACTTCCAAAAGTAGTGGTTTTTCACAATTCGCGGGTGTTCTAGGAATGTAACCCCTGCGAATTTTGGGGGTGTACTGTATATGATGAAACATTGTGCTAGGCAATTGAAATACAAATACTTAAACGAGAAAGAGGACATTTAAATAAAGGCAAATGCAAAGTTAGATGCATAAATACGCAAATGAGTAAAGAACCATGTGGGTGTAATGGGCATAACTGTAGCATCATTCAATTCGCCTGTCTTGGCATTGGGATACTGGGTCAAGGCAGTCAAGATCTTTGTAAAAATTTACTTTACATTAACAAGGTGGAAATTATGGCTATGACTGATAGCAGGGCAGCAGCAAATTTTATTAGTGAAGATTTTTTACAGTTACTATTACCTTTGAAGTTGTGATGGGCCCAGTCGGGACGCCTCTACACTGGAAGGACCGGGTTGGCATATCCAGAGCATTAAATCCCCCGCAGCACTAGGTGGCAGGTTGCAGCAGTGCCTAGGAATCCCACAGGGGAGCTTGGAGTTTGGTGCAGCCCTGTTGGGATCCGTGGGCACTGCAGCTGCTGCTGAGCCCTTGTGGGCAGCTCTTCCACTTGCTTGTGACTGTGCTGTACATGTGGGAAATCAGAGAAAGGCATTTCCCATGGGGAAAAAGAAAAAAAAATAAAATAAAAGCATGTGCCCTGAACTTGTATCCCACGTCTGTCTGTGTCAGGTTGGGCTGGCGATGCACCCCATTGTGGTCCACAAAGTGTAAACCAAAAGTGCTGTCAGTAGATGGGAATCCAACTGTGAAAGTTGTGTTTGAAGAACCCACAGCACATCCATGTTTAGGATTGGGTTATTCTATCAGAAAACCATCACTTTCTTTGTAATGCATTCTCATATATACAGTATATCAGTTATCCTGTGGTCACAGAAACACACTCCAGTCATTGATTGGCAACACAAAGACATAAGGCAGCAGGATTCTTGTTGTAATAATAAAGGTTCACATATCGATATTCAGACTCCACTTCTTTGCTTCATCTTAAATGTTCTTTTCATCTGAATATCATGAACCAGCAAGCCTGCGATTCTCGAAAGAATCGCAAATCCAAGAATGGCAATCACTTTCTACTCCCACCGATACTTGGAGGGATGAAATATCATGGAGGGTGGGTGCGTCCTGGTAAAGTTCATTTAATTAAATAAACATATTTGTTGGAGCTGTGACTCAGTTATAGGCGCCTTCGTTTATTGTTTTTAGCCATGCAGTTTCGTTTTTGTGTTTCTATGGCTGTGTCGTCAGCGAGAAGTCGTTTGCTGACAGAGGTGGATTCGCGTGCTGAAGTGGCAATGTTGGCGGATCCGGGCATGGAGGGCTACATTACTAAACGAACGTGGTATATGCGGTGGTGTGGGCGGTCGCGTTCGGGCGGCTGTACAAACTGGCGTGCACATCTTACCTCAGGTTTAGTGTACAGGTCGTAGCCATGGTACAGTTTTCATTTAATTAAATAAATATTTTTGTACTGAAGCGGTGTCTTTGTGTGGGCACCTTCGTTTATTCATTTTATCCATACGGGCTCGTTTTTGTATTTCCGTTAGTTGAGCTGTTTCTTTTTGGAGCCGTGACTCCGTTAGCTATAAGTCGTTTACTGTTAGGAATTATAATCGCACTTATGTTTAATACGGAGCATTCGTTTATTGTTTTCTTCCATCTGGTGTCGTTTCTGTGTTTTCTGTGACTGGACTGTTAATAATGTATTACTGTAATACTGTAATGTGATTCAAATATGCTGTGTAGTCTGGATGTCTGGGGATTCTGTACTGTAATACTGTAATGTGATTCAAATATGTGCTGAATTGTTTCGTTTTTGTTTTCTCCGTGGCTGTGTCGTTAGCTATGGGCTCGGATTTGTATTTCCGTTAGTTGAGCTGTTTCGTTTCTGAGCCGTGACTCCTCTGCCTGTGGTGTTTCAGAAGCGTGTTGTAGGCGGCAGTGCGCATGCGCTTCGAAGTCTGGACGTCTGGGGATTCCGTACTGTAATACTGTAATGTGATTCAAATATGCGCTGAATCGTTTCGTTTTTGTTTTCTCTGTGGCTGTGTCGTTAGCTATGGGCTCGGATTTGTACAGCCTAAGCAAACGGCTGAGTCTGGTACATCTAATCTGTGTTTTCTGTGGCTGTGTCATATCACACTGGTAGGCGATTCATGACATCCAGTTTACAATGTTCTCGTTTCTGTGTTTTCTGTGGCTGTGTCGTTAGCTATGGGCGGGCTCGTTGCAGTGTGGCAGTGTGCGTGCGCTTCGATGCGCCCTGCATCCATCTGGTTTACAACCTTCGGTTAGTAATATGGATACCAGGACACATTTAGTAAAAGATTATCTTTGGAATTATCACCTCATAGAAAATATGACCAACAACAACATTTATTTCTATAGAATGTTTTCATACAAATGATGTAGCTCAAAGTGCTTTACAAGATGAAGAAAGAAAAAAGAAAAAAAATCTAAAAATAAAATTAGACAATACTAATTAACAAAGAATAAAAGTAAGGTCAGGGAGGACAGAAAAAACAAAACAAAAAAAAACTCTAGACAGCTGGAGAAAAAAAAACCAAAACAAAATCTGCAGGGGTTCTGAGGCCACGAGACCACCCAGCCCCCTTTAGGCATTCTACCTGACATAAATGATCTAAGTCAGTCCTCATGGTCTTCAGGTTTCACGTGGAAGAATTAGACAATGATGGTCATGTGGACCCCTGGCCTTCAATCCATCAATGTGGGGACTGCACGGTGCCCTGATCAGGTGGTGGTGGTGGCACAGATCGCCACAACAGAAAACCAGAAAAAGCCACACAATAAACTTCTTAACAGATGCCCCACTAGCTAAGAAGTACGTTTACTATCTGTCAAATCCAGAAACCAAAGCTATGGAGAACAACATACAGGAGAATCTGCAGAATGGTTTATAATCCCATCTAACAGTTGTATTGGGAGGGGGGTTCTTTATAGAAAAGGGGAGTTACACCTCTGCATTTATTACATTGTGTAACAGTAAAACAACAACTATCCACTCCCCCTTATCACCTCGTTATTAAATCAATATCAAGTATGGTGCAATTATTCTAGATATAGAAAAACTGCAAATAATGTTCTATGGCTTGTATCCGAAAGCTATAAGGCAGAGTGTGATCCAAAAATCTATTTCATTTAGCTCTGGCACACAGCAGAATGGGGCATAACATGTCTAGTGCTTTAGACTAAAATGGCCACAGCAGCCATGTTGTGCCAGTCAGCACCATCCGTGAAAGCTTTTTAAAAACGTAATCAGAACATGAAAATAACAAAAAATTTGGCAACAATCAATGTGCCTAGAAATCACATAAACAAACAAATAAAACTGAATTAGTATTGTTTACCTTGGCCTGATAGCAACACCCCGTCTTCAGTGGTATATTTGTGTAAAGGCTCGGGTAAACCAAATTCAGATCTTATTGTACAGTCACACTGAGGTGTGCATCTCAGACATATAATACCTAAAAATGGGAGTTGTTACTCATTTTAGTGTTACTTGTTTTTGCTTTTGCTGGCATTGGATGAACCATTCAATACAGTAGCAATTACAAGTTATAAAGTACAATAGAGCATTTGTAATCTTTTAAGTGGCCATCAGAAGTGTCCTTATTCTTGGATTAAATAATAACAGGACAAGCACACTGAAGAAAATCTTTAAAGCTGTGGGAAAAAAAATACTTGGAGATGATCCAGCAAAGCTATTCTTAAGCAGGAAGCAATTAGATAAATGGCATTATAGTGCCCTTAAAACTCTCTGCTCAATTATTAAAGGCACAGACAGATATGTATTCACGAGACACATCAGGCCCAAGACACAAAAATGATATTTGTTTATCTTGTTTGTCCTCCTTGCCTACGTAAATGAATCTTAACACCAGTCTGGCAAATAGCAAGCTGGACATGGAAGGACATTTTAAAAACTTCAGTGATG
Source organism: Erpetoichthys calabaricus (assembly GCF_900747795.2). NCBI lineage: Eukaryota > Metazoa > Chordata > Cladistia > Polypteriformes > Polypteridae > Erpetoichthys > Erpetoichthys calabaricus. The sequence goes on along the minus strand of NC_041408.2, from coordinate 29,230,402 downwards.
CTTCTTTATCTTTGAATCCTTATGAATGTATCTTACATTCTTCCATGGGTGGCACAGTGCTAGCGCTGCTGCCTCACAGTAAGGAGACCTGGGTTCACTTCCCGGGTTCTCCCCGTGTCTGCGCGGGTTTCCTCCCACAGTCCAAAGACATGCAGGTTAGGTGCATTGGCGATCCTAAATTGTCCCCAGTGTGTGCTTGGTGTGTGTGTGCCCTGCAGTGGGCTGGCACCCTGCCCGGGGATTTGTTCCTGCCTTGCGCTCCAGCAGTCCCCCGTGACCCTGTGTTAGGATATAGTGGGTTGTAAGATGACTGACATTCTTCCTTTCATCTAGTTTCTGAACCTGCTTTATCCACTATAAGAATGACAAAAAAAACAAGAGAAAGGTTTGGGGGATCCAATCCATATACTTGAACAAAAAAAAGAAGGTCTGTATTATGACAGAGTAATCATTTGAGACTGAGCCTGACATACGGGGGACGTTCAAAAAGTTTCCACACTTTTATATTTCCGTTGGAAATGGTGAAGGCGGGAGGAATAGTAATCAGGCATTAAAAAGTTGGTTCGACGCTGGGAAAATTGCATTGCAAACTGCAATGTGTGTAGAAAAGTGATGCTGTTTGTTTTTGAAATTCTTCCATCCATCCATCCATCGTCTCCCGCTTATCCAAGGTCGGGTCGCGGGGGCAGCAGCTTGAGCAGAGATGCCCAGACTTCCCTCTCCCCGGCCACTTCTTCTAGCTCTTCCGGGAGAATCCCGAGGCGTTCCCAGGCCAGTCGAAAGACATAGTCCCTCCAGCGTGTCCTGGGTCTTCCCCGGGGCCTCCTCCCGGTTAGACGTGCCCGGAACACCTCACTAGGGAGGCGTCCAGGAGGCATCCTGATCAGATGCCCGAGCCACCTCATCTGACTCCTCTCGATGCGGAGGAGCAGCGGCTCTGCTCTGAGCCCCTCCCGGATGACTGAGCTTCTCACCCTATCTTTAAGGGAGAGCCCAGACACCCTGCGGAGGAAACTCATTTCAGCCGCTTGTATTCGCGATCTCGTTCTTTCGGTCACTACCCATAGTTCATGACCATAGGTGAGGGTAGGAACGTAGATCGACTGGTAAATTGAGAGCTTCGCCTTGCAGCTCAGCTCCTTTTTCACCACGACAGACCGATGCAGCACCCGCATTACTGCAGATGCCGCATCGATCCGCCTGTCGATCTCACGCTCCATTCTTCCCTCACTCGTGAACAAGACCCCGAGATACTTGAACTCCTCCACTTGAGGCAGGATCTCGCTCCCAACCCTGAGAGGGCACTTCACCCTTTTCCGGCTGAGGACCATGGTCTCGGATTTGGAGGTGCTGATTCTCATCCCAGCCGCTTCACACTCGGCTGCGAACCGATCCAGAGAGATTTATTTGAAATTCTTAATAAATAGATTAAAAAAAAAAGTGAGGAAACTTTTTGAACGTCCCTCATACATTGGACTGACTACTGAGAGGAATATGGCAGCTTTATAGAGGGTCTGGGGGAACAGGCATGTTCTTGAGGCCAGAAGCAGAAGTGATGAAAGCCTTGGTTTGGGATGGGAATTCTCTGGAGGTGGGACTGGAAGTGCACTCACTCATTGGAAGAACTACAAGTGACGTTAGGTGGGTATGGCTTCTGGGGATCTGCAGAATCAGAATCGGAAGGTTGCCGGTTCGAATCCCGTAAATGCCAAAAAGGGATTCTGCTCTGTTGGGCCCTTGAGCAAGGCCCTTAACCTGCAATTGCTGAGTGATTTGAGTAGTGAGAAATGCGCTATAGAGATGCAAAGAATTATTATTATTATTATTATTAGAAGAAGGGGCCTGAGTTGCCTCGAAAGCTTGCATATTGTAATCTTTTTAGTTAGCCAATAAAAGGTGTCATTTTGCTTGGCTTTTCTCTAGAAGAAGGAAAGAGAGGCATTAGCACACCCTGTCAACGCCTGGTCTGGTGTTATCATACGCTAAGTCGAGCCCATCAACTGCTTCCCAAGCACAAGTGTGTGACACCACCTAAGACTTGAGGAGATTTTACCATCAGGAACTAATGTACAGCAGTACATTGCAGAGAATACCCACAGTTAACAAAATATGACCATCAGTGGAATATGACAGAAAGTAGAAGAACCTAGAGAAAACTAGATTGGACATAAAATACAAAGACAAACACACACACCATTACTGGGTTTGGAGTCATGAGGAAGGCGGCATTAACCACTGCATCACCAGGCCACCTTGTAACACAGACCAGAAGAATTTAATTTAAAATACAGCATCCCCACTGTTAATGGAATCTTATGCCCACAGTGCATCTCTTCCATCTTTTTGTTTCCGGGTTTTATTGATTTTATTAAAATCAAACAACATTCCATACAAATAAGTCAAGTTTTACAATGCTAGATTTGAAACAAATCAACCCCCACCCATGAGAAAGAGAGCAAGGCCAACAGAGTAAAACTTTAAACAAGTAAAAATAAGTAAATAGACAAATGAATAAATGAATACAAATAAATAGAGTAAAAAAAAGAGGGGGGAGAATCTGCTTCCACAATTTAAAAGCTTATTCTAAAATGTTATTGATTAGATCCTGTCAGGTCTTGAAAAAGTTTTGTACAGATCCTCTAAGTGCGAATTTGATTGTTTCCAATTTCTGATAATATATAACATCAGTTACCCACTGACTTAAAAGAGGAGAGTTAGGATTCTTCCAGTTGAGCAGGATAAGTCTACGTGCTGTGGACCACCGAGACTGGCACTGCCACCTGAACCCGACACAGACAAGCGTGGGACTCAAGTTCAAGGCACACGTTTTTTATTTTCTTTTTCCTCGTGGGAAACGCCTTTCCCGTTTCCCACAGGCACAACACAGTACAAAGCACAGCACAACTCGATAGTCTTCTCTCTCTCTTTTCCTTCTCTTCCACTCCTCGGGTCAAGCTTAGCTAGATAGATAGATACTTTATTAAGCTTAGTCTTCCTCCTCCCGACTCACTCTGGCTCCCTGAATGGAGTGAGGCGGCCCCTTTTATGTGGCACCCGGATGTGCTCCAGGTGTGCCCTGATGAACTTCCTGCAGCATTTCCTGATTTGGCAGAAGTGCTGCCATTAACGGGCTCTGGGATCGTCCAGGCAACCCCCTGGTGGTGGCCATGGACCCCAACAGGGTTGAGCTTCCAAGCTCCCAATCCGTGGCCCTGGTGTAATCCACGGAGGCTGCCCTCTTGTGCCCCGAGGTACATATTGGCCCTCTCTCGGTCCTTCCCTTCTCCAGTTGTTCTGGTGGGTCAAGGTTCCCGGTCATCTGCGACAGTGCCAATAGTGTAGTAAAGGCAATTACAGTTTGTCCTTCTCCACTTTTTATTACATACACTGGAAGATAGTTTCCCAAGTCTTCACTATAACCCTTGTAAGTCCACTCACCAACCTGTCACAAAGTTACAGCTGAAATCTGTAGTTTAATTTGTGTGCTTTCTTTTATGTCTACAAACTCACTGACAAGAAGAGCAGCAAAACAAGTAGGGGAAGTTTACACTTGAATTCCTGCATTAACATACAGTTCCTAAATGTGCCCAAAACAAGAAGAGAGTAATGAACACAACCTGAATGAAGAGCAGCTTTTCTTGCTAGGAGTCTGGGTATTCAATATGCCCAGATAACCAAGTGGCTCTTCATCCTAGTAAGGTGATTGCTGTCTGATTTGGCATGCTCTCTGGATGGGTGTAATGACAGACTCTGACTTTCTGTATTTACCTGAATTTTTGCCAGTCTTGTGCTTCCTTGATACGCCTCTTGGACAAAATGGGATGTTGCAGTGTCAGCTCAAATTCTCCTGCTTCAGGCCTCATGCAGTATGATCCACCTTGTTTAGGTGTGTCTTGTGTCCTTGGAAATGTCTACCTGTCAAGTCACCCACTGCAGCCCCCGGATTACGTCAATCCTGCCTTTAATCTGGTTCTGATGTGGAGCTCTCTAAGTAAAACATGTCCCTCTCAGGATTCATGAATGGTTATCAAGATCTTTATCTACCTGATCTGCTATATACCAGGCTCTGCTTATTGTCACAATGCTTCTCCGTTCTTTTAAGCGATCAGTTCACACTTGTGTTTTAAGGGCATTATACAGACAATTATCATAAATGCTACATATTGCAAAAGGTAAAAACAAAGTGAAACAACTGCAAAGGAGCATTAATAAAGCAATGTTTCAAAAAACAAATACATTTTATGCAGTCCTTAACTTTTTATTTTTATTTATTTATTTTTTTAAATTTCAGCAGCCCAAAACTATGACTTATCCTGAAGTAAAAGCAGTAAAAGTAACAAGCCTCAATTCCCAGTTCATCAAGTCCACCACTGCATTGATATTCTGACCTTTCAGCAAAAGCGGACGCTTCATGATTGATGTGCAGTGAATGAAGCATTTTACTTTGAGCCTGTATGTCTGGCTGACATGACAGCGTACTGAAAGAAGCAGTGTTAAGAAAATAGATAACATAATTTACTAGTATTATTCATTGACTAATTCTCTTTAAATTTTTAAACTCCTATTTTTTAACACTTTAGTTAAGTGTCATCAGCATTTCAATGAACTGTAATATGTCTCTTAATGGTTGCTAACCCGGGCCTTAACTGATCCGGTAAGGAAATCTGTATTGTTGTCCGCATATTGATCTAGCAAAATTTTACAATTTTGCCCTTCCTGATTCAGATTAAGGTGCAGATGGGATTACATCAGGGATCGGCTCTGAGCCCTTTCTTATTTGCAGTGGTGATGGACAAGTCGACAGACAAGATTAGTCAGGAGTCCCCGTGGACTAAGATGTTTGCTGATGACATTGTGATCTGTAGTGAGAGTAGGGAGCAGGTTGAGGAGACCCTGGAGAGGTGGAGATAAGCTCTAGAGAGGAGAAGAATGAAGGTCAGTAGGAACAAGATAGAATACGTGTGTGTGAATGAGAGGAAGGTCAGTGGAATGGTGAGGATGCAGGGAGTAGAGTTGGCGAAGGTGGATGAGTTTAAATACTCAACAGTACAGAGTAATGGAGATTGTGGAAGAGAGGTGAAGAAGAGTGTGTAGGCAGGGTGAAATGGGTGGAGAAGAGTGTCAGGAGTAATTTGTGACAGACGGTTATCAGCAAGAGTGAAAGGGAAGGTCTACAGGACGGTAGTGAGACCAGCTGTGTTATATGGGTTGGAGACGGTGGCACTGACCAGAAAGCAGGAGACAGAGCTGGAGGTGGCAGAGTTAAAGATGCTAAGATTTGTATTGGGTGTGACGAGGATGGACAGGATTAGAAATGAGGACTTTAGAGGGTCAGCTCAAGTTGGGCGGTTGGGAGACAAAGTCAGAGAGGCGAGATTGCATTGGTTTGGACATGTGTAGAGGAGAGATGATGAGTATATTGGGAGATGGATGCTAAGGATAGAGCTGACAGGGAAAAGGAAAAGAGAAAGGCCTAAGAGAAGGTTTCTGGATGTGGTGAGAGAGGACATGCTGGTGATGGGTGTAACAGAACAAGATACAGTGGACAGGAAGATATGGAAGAAGATGATCTGCTGTGGCAACCCCTAACGGGAGCAGCTGAAAGAAGAAAAAGAAGTCTCCTAATGGGTGATAGCAATGTATTCCAAAATCTTTCAATTAAAGAAAATAAAAGTTATGAAAAAAATGCTATTCTACTCATAGATCATGGTGCCATTTTGCTTGTTAATTAGCACATGGCAAGTAATACAGTAACTAGTGTCAACTACTGCAGCAATTGCCTCAGGATACATCATTTATGATGATTCTTTGAGTAAAATGTTATAAGCAATCATCAGAAATAGCATTTCTTAATAAACAGCTTAAATAGAATGCAGGCAGACATAAAGTGATCTTTAGTGCTACAACACTGAAATAGTACTAGATAAACTGAGATTCACTTAAGTAAATGAAGGACAGCACAGCGGTATTCTACAACAACAACAACATTTATTTATATAGCATATTTTCATACAAATAATGTAGCTCCAAGTGCTTTACATGATGAAGAAAAGAGGAAAAAAAGACAAAGTAAGAATTAAAATAAGACAATACTAATTAACACAGAATAAGAGTAAGGTCCGATGGCCAGGGAGGACAGAAAAAACAAAAAAACTCCAGACGGCTGGAGAAAAAAAAAAAAAAAAAATCTGCAGGGGTTCCAGACCATGAGACCACCCAGCCCACTCTGGCCATTCTACCTAACATAAATTAAACAGTCCTCTTTGTATTTAGGGTTCTCATGGAAGGACTTGATGACGATGGTCATGTAGACTTCTGGCTTTTAATCCATCAATGTAGGAACATCATGGTGCTTTGATTAGGTGGTGGTGGCACAGGCCTAGACTAGCATCCTGATCCTGGCCCTGCCAGTGCAGAGTTTGAGCATTAATTCCATATTTGCGTTGGAGTTTCCTCCTGTATCCCTAAAACACGCATATTTGGTTAACTGGTGAAAGTAAACTGGTCTCCTGCAAATGAGCTTCACAATGGACTAGCTCCCCATTCACGACTGGTTCCTGCTTTGAACCCAAAGCTACTGGTATAGGCTGCAGCCTCCCGTAATTCTACACTGATTTAGTGAGCTTTGAGAATCTATGAAACAAGGGGGCTCTGCCCCCTGCTCGCTTCGCTCGCCTACCCCCGGCGTTGGGTATCCTGAAATACATTAGTCGAGCTTGTTCGTTTTGAACCCGTGCCTGCTTTGCTTCCGCAGTTTCAGACGCGCGTTGTAGGCGCCTGCGTTCATTGATCTTATCCAGGTGGGCTCGTGTTTGTATCGTTGAGCTGTATTGTGTTTGAATTTGGTGTAAAGCGTTCAGCGGTTTGTACAATCCCAAGCAGCACATTATTCCTAACTTCACTCTGCAGTAGTGCCACTCACAATATGGCGGTGACGCCTGCGCCTTCACTCCGCAATAGTGCCACTCACAATATGGCGCTGACGCCTGCGCCTTCCGTACTATTTCGGGTTTCACTATGCTGTGTAGGTGCCTTTGCCTTTCGTACTTTCCCGCGCCTTCCGTACTATCTTTGTGGACCCGTGGGGCCTCCGTAGCCTCTTCCGTTTGAATCTGGGCTGCAGTGCAGAATCCTCTTGTTTGTGTGGCTGTGTCGTTAGTCGTTAGCTATGGGCGCGTTGTTGCTTCATTTCTCATTCACATCAGTTGAGCTGTTTCGTTTTTGGGCTGTGACTAATTCGTGCGCGGTGGATATGACTTCGCTTGCGGTTTATGAGACATGCGCTGTACGCGCCTGCGCAGTATGTCTCATGGTCCTATTGCCGTGTACCTGCGTCCATGCCATCCGGTTTACCATTCTCGGTTAGTAATATGGATGATAAATGAAGGGCAGTAAGGTGGTGCAGATAGTCAAACACATCGATCCCACATAGGAGTCCCACACAGAGGCACATAAAGAAGAGGAACAGTGGTGCAGAGGCTAACACCTGGGACTGAATCCGAGCCTCCTCACTGTGTCACATTTGCACATTCCCCCATTTGCATGGGTTTCAAAATCATCCAAAAGATACTGACCTACTAAATGCTCATATTCACATAAACAGGATTTCCCTTCAGGCTCAAACTTCTGCTAGTTTCTCAATAACATTATGACACAGACATGTCAGAACAGCAGTAAACAAATAAATACTGCTTTTAATTTATGACACAATAATTAACATTGCTGCATCACAGCTCAGAGATCCTAGCCTGGTCACAAACTATGTGGAGTTTGTTCATTCTCCCAGTGTCTGTTTTTCTTAAGAGACTCCAGATTCTTTCCCAAGACATGCAAGGTTGAGTGGCAATGGTGAAAACTAAACTGTGCCCTGTGATGGATGGGTGCTCCATTGAGAGGTGGCTCTTGCCTCGTGTCTGATGACACCACAATAAGCTCGGACTCACTAGCACAGCACTGGATTAAGTGGCAAATGGATGGATGCTGAAGAGATAGAACTCTATGAGAGTCAGGGTAGTAAGGTGGTGCAGATAATCAAACACATCGATCCCACATAGGAGTCCCACAAAGGAAGAAGGCCGAAGAGTGCAACATTAACATCTTTAATAAACAGATAAATACTTATTAAAAAGAAATATAGCAAAGATGGAATACTGTATACAGCTAACTACATTAGCACCTTCATTTAAGTGACGTCTTCACGGCTTTGGCAGGGATGGAGATAATTAATAGTAGATTAAAACTGTAATAGGCAAAAATGGAATGCTTCTTCATCTAGGTACTCTGCCTTTCAGCATATACAGTGGATTCAGAAAGTTTTCAGACACTTTCGCTTTCTGCACACTTTATTTTATTGTAGATATCCTTTTAAATTGGCACATTTTTGCCCATTAATATACACTCAATAACCCATAGTGGTAAACTCAAAAACATATTTTCAGAAAGGTTTGCAAATTCTTTAAAACTCAAAAACTAAAACCTTTCATTCATATAAGAATTCTGACCCTTAATTCATTCATTTATAGAAACCCCTTTGGCAGCCACTATAGATCAGAGTCTTCTTGGAGTAAGTCTCTACAAGCTTTACACACCTGGATTTGGGCAGTTTATCCCTTTATTCTTGGCAGATCCTCTCAAGCTTTGTTAGACTGAATGTAAACCATCATCTTCAGGTCTCAACAGATTTTCTATAGAATTTAAGTCTGGGCTTTTGCTGGGTCACTCTTGGACTGTCTTGGCTGTATGCTTTGGGTCACTGTTGTGCTGAAACAATTGTTGTGCCACTCTAAGGTTTTCTTCATGGATCTCTCTGTATTTGGCTGCATTCGTCCTTTTTCATCAATTCTGACCAGTCTCAATGTCTCTGCTACTAAGTGGCACCTCCACAGCATGATGCTGCCACCACCATGCCATGCAGGGGAGGTCTTGGGCAGGTGGTGAGCAGTGCTCAGTTTTCTGCCCAAGCAGTTCACATTTTGTCTCATCAAACCAGAGAATCTGTTCCCTAATGCTCTCTGTGTCCTTTAAATGCTATATGGCAAATCCAAGCAGCAGTTAGCCACTCGATCATAAACGCCTGATTGATGGAGTTCTGCAAACAGAGTCATCCTTCCAACAGGTTCTCCCATCTCAGGAGAGGATCCCTGAAACTCTGTTAGAATGACCATTGGGTTCTTGGCCCACCTCCCTGTCGAAGGCCGGTTATTCAGTTTGGCCAGACAGGCAACTCTAGGAACAGTCGTGGTGGTTCCAGACGTTTTCCAGTTCACAATTACTGACACCACTGTGCTCCTGGAAACACTTAAAGCTTAAGAAATGGTTTTACACCCTTGCTCTGGTCTATGGCTCACCGCAATTTGATCTCAAAGGTCTACAGAGAGTTTTCTGGATTTCATGGCTTGATTTTTGTCCTGACATCCAGTATGAATTGTGAGACCTTACTGAAGAGATACAGATGTGTGCCTTTCTAAATGTCCAATCACCACAGGTGGACTCCAATCAAATTCTAGACAAATCTCAAGGAGAATTAATGCAAACAGGATGCACATGGCAACAATTTGGAGTGCCATAGCAAAGGGTAAGAATATTTACCATAATTGAGAGATTCAGCTTTTGATTTTTAATAAATTTGTAAACCTGTCTCTCTCTCTATTATAAAAGGAAATCCTGGGATGAGACTCTCAGAGAACATTTCAACTCCCGCGTGATGAGACTTTTGGCCAAGACATTTTGACAAGTCCCACCCTCCTCTCAAACATTTACAACCACGCCCACGGTCCAATCACTTCTCATTCATGTGAACGCTATTATCAGACACAGTTCCTGTGCTCTCAGCTCCAAGCATGGTTGGAAATAAAAGACAAAGAGTAGAAGGCAAAGTAGAATGTTGTAAAGAGGTTCAAAACCGTTGGCGTGATACACATGCAGAGCAGGTTAGAGATAATGACAGTACTAAAATTCGAATGTCTCAAAAAACTGATAGTAAAGATCGCATTAGCGCTAACAAATGGAAATTATTATGGAGTTATAACAGAACAGCGAAAAGAGTTAGAATATATGGACATTGGTGCTTTGACAGAAGTATGTAGATATTGTTTGGCTTTAAACTTTAAGTTGGAGACTTGTAGATCTTCTAATTCATGTTGCCATCAGGGAAAAGTAGTGTTTCTTCCCAATGAAGAGGCGTATCCACGAGAATTAAAAGATTTGCTGTTTGGTGAAAGTGAAATCCACATACGCGAGCGGCAGAGACACGAAGTGGTTGGTGCATAGTGCATGCCGTTGGTTGGCAAGCAAAGCAAGCAGGGGGCGAAGCCCCCTAGTCCATTTTAAAATTAAATCTGCAGCACAATAAAGTTCCAAATCCAGTCTATTAGCAATTTCTTATTTTTTTTAAACAAATTACTGAAAATGTATGAAACATAACAGATTTAACCTTAAAGTGAACAATCAAACCCCCTTTAAACTTTAGTTTCATGTTCCATCCTTGTATTCTGTATGTCCCTCTTTCCCAATCATTCTGTCCAGAGTCAATCTTTTGCATCTCACTTGATTTTTTTTTTTTTTTTGGCTTCCATTAAGGCATTTACCATATAATGCTAAAGAAAAAGAAATAAATGGTCTGATCCTGTTTTTATTCTTTTCTTGAGTAATCCACTGTAATAGATTTGTTTTTCTGTGTTGGTATGATGTTCCATGGGGTGTTTTTTTTTTAAATTAAATACTAAATGAGGTAAATGTCTTCACATGAGTTGTAGGTTTGCATAAATACCAGTTTGAAGATAAGTAACAAACAACTAAAACCATTTACATGTTTGAACACTGGACTATAAAACACTTCCCTGCAGATGTTATGTGTACACAGGTCAACGTCTTATCTTTACCCTAGGCCACAGATAAATCATTTAAATATTCAAAGCAATGATGACATTTTACAACAAATGTTGTATTTCAGGTGATGCATAATAGTTCAGTATTTCCTGGTAATCAAAAATTGTAATCATGTTTTTAAACACAAGTTACTGTAGCCATTCTCTGCTGATGCTCACCCTTGGGCATGCCACATATGTGAAATGTCTTGAGCAAAAGTCAACACCTGCTATCCTCACCAACACCCAACTGCCATTCCCAATGGTATTTAAGGTGACGCACAATAAAATAACATCAGGTGCACTGCTCACTAAGAGTGGGAATTGCCTGGAATCCCATGATTCAATATTGGCACAATGCTAGGGTCACAATCTAATACTGCAGTTTTTTTATGTTGGCAATATATTAATAAGTATTAGTATTCTTTTATTTTTGGTTTAATTTTATGTACAATTGTGTATATCTTTGATTATGTTTTCTTCAATTATTTTTAAGTACTGTGTTCCTAAGTTCTTTGAAGACATTCTTTGTTTTGTGGGTGGAAGCCCAAGTGGTGGGACTATCACTGCTGAGGACCGCCGTCAGCCTTTATATTCCAGAGCTGAGAACAGATCCTTTACTAATTCGTTGACATTCTTACAATGCATATATTGGTAAATACAGACTTTTCTGTTTCTGGATTATTTTGCATCTGTTCGTGGGTTTTGATTTTTTGATTGTATTTTAGGGACTGGTTTGCACCTTTTTGCATTCTTTCAGCCCTTTTTGCCATTTTGGATCTTTTTGAAATTTCTGAACAAATGTCCACATTAATAAAGACTACTTTGTGGCCTTGTCACTCCCAGCCAAAGGTTTTCATAGATCCTTTCTCTGGAGAGGCATTTTTAAATATTTAGTAGTATATTTTTTGATGAGTAATATGTTGACTGCCCCAACACTGTCATAAGAATTTGTTCTTGATAATGTAAAACCAGGGTGCTATTTTAATATACCAATTAGATGCACATTGTTATTTAGCAAAACTCACAATAAAAATTATTTTCTGAAGCAAAAACATAACATTTGATTTACCTCGTAGTTGGCACGTAGAACAGAAAATTCTTTGTGCACAACAGTTATGTGATAATGGCTTTGTGCTAAACAGCTGCACAATAACTCACCTGGTCTAACAAGTTACATCTTGCACAATTCATTGCAATCGACCGTGGGTTAAGAATTTTTTCTATAAACTCAGGAAAGAATAAACTTGACCTCCAGTTGATGTGAACACTGTGGCAGCTCAGTAAGAACTGAAGGCTAAGGAGTTTATAGAAAAACATTTATACATAATACCCACATATACACACACATTATATCTATCTATATCTATATCTATCTATATATATATATATATCTATATATATATATATATCTATATCTATCTATATATATATCTATATATATATATATATATATATATATATATATATCTATATATATATATATATATATATATATATATATATCTATATATATATATATATATAAACTGCTGATAAAAATAGGTATAGATATAGATATACAGTGGTGTGAAAAACTATTTGCCCCCCTTCCTGATTTCTTATTCTTTTGCATGTTTGTCACACAAAATGTTTCTGATCATCAAACACATTTAACCATTAGTCAAATATAACACAAGTAAACACAAAATGCAGTTTGTAAATGGTGGTTTTTATTATTTAGGGAGAAAAAAAAATCCAAACCTACATGGCCCTGTGTGAAAAAGTAATTGCCCCCTGAACCTAATAACTGGTTGGGCCACCCTTAGCAGCAATAACTGCAATCAAGCGTTTGCGATAACTTGCAATGAGTCTTTTACAGCGCTCTGGAGGAATTTTGCCCCACTCATCTTTGCAAAATTGTTGTAATTCAGCTTTATTTGACGGTTTTCTAACATGAACCGCCTTTTTAAGGTCATGCCATAGCATCTCAATTGGATTCAGGTCAGGACTTTGACTAGGCCACTCCAAAGTCTTCATTTTGTTTTTCTTCAGCCATTCAGAGGTGGATTTGCTGGTGTGTTTTGGGTCATTGTCCTGTTGCAGCACCCAAGATCGCTTCAGATTGAGTTGACGAACAGATGGCCGGACATTCTCCTTCAGGATTTTTTGGTAGACAGTAGAATTCATGGTTCCATCTATCACAGCAAGCCTTCCAGGTCCTGAAGCAGCAAAACAACCCCAGACCATCACACTACCACCACCATATTTTACTGTTGGTATGATGTTCTTTTTCTGAAATGCTGTGTTCCTTTTACGCCAGATGTAACGGGACATTTGCCTTCCAAAAAGTTCAACTTTTGTCTCATCAGTCCACAAGGTATTTTCCCAAAAGTCTTGGCAATCATTGAGATGTTTCTTAGCAAAATTGAGACGAGCCCTAATGTTCTTTTTGCTTAACAGTGGTTTGCGTCTTGGACATCTGCCATGCAGGCCGTTTTTGCCTAGTCTCTTTCTTATGGTGGAGTCGTGAACACTGACCTTAATTGAGGCAAGTGAGGCCTGCAGTTCTTTAGACGTTGTCCTGGGGTCTTTTGTGACCTCTCGGATGAGTCGTCTCTGCGCTCTTGGGGTAATTTTGGTCGGCCGGCCACTCCTGGGAAGGTTCACCACTGTTCCATGTTTTTGCCATTTGTGGATAATTGCTCTCACTGTGGTTCGCTGGAGTCCCAAAGCTTTAGAAATGGCTTTATAACCTTTACCAGACTGATGGATCTCAATTACTTCTGTTCTCATTTGTTCCTGAATTTCTTTGGATCTTGGCATGATGTCTAGCTTTTGAGGTGCTTTTGGTCTACTTCTCTGTGTCAGGCAGCTCCTATTTAAGTGATTTCTTGATTGAAACAGGTGTGGCAGTAATCAGGCCTGGGGGTGGCTACGGAAATTGAACTCAGGTGTGATACACCACAGTTAGGTTATTTTTTAACAAGGGGGCAATTACTTTTTCACACAGGGCCATGTAGGTTTGGATTTTTTTTCTCCCTAAATAATAAAAACCATCATTTAAAAACTGCCTTTTGTGTTTACTTGTGTTATATTTGACTAATGGTTAAATGTGTTTGATGATCAGAAACATTTTGTGTGACAAACATGCAAAAGAATAAGAAATCAGGAAGGGGGCAAATAGTTTTTCACACCACTGTAGATAGATATATAGAGATATAAATATGTATAGATAGATAGATATAGATATCAAAACTGCTGATAAAAATTAAAGGAACACTTTGAAAACACATCAGATCTCAAAGGGAAAAAAAATCCTGCTGGATATTTCTACTGATATGGACTGGGTAATGTCCTTGGAACGAAAGGATGCCATATTGTTTGATGGAAATGAAAACTATCAACCTACAGAGGGCTGAGTTCAAGGATACCCCGAAAATCAAAGTGAAAAAATGATGCAGCAGGCTAGTCCATTTTGCCAAAATTTCATTGCAGCAACTCCAAATCATACTCAGTAGTTTGATTGGGGGCATGCTCCTAATGAGACGACGGATGGTGTCCTGGGGAATCTCCTCCCAGATCTGGACCAGGGCATTGGAAGGAGCCAAACAATGTCCCAGAGGTGTTCTATTGGATTTAGGTCAGGCGAGCAGAGCGTGGGGGCCAGTCAATGGAATGAATTCCTTCATTCTCCAGGAACTGCCTGCAATGGGTTCAAGGATTTCATCCCGATACCCAGTGGCAGTCAAGGTAATAATAATAATAATAATAATTCATTACATTTATATAGCGCTTTTCTCAGTACTCAAAGCGCTATCCACACAGGGAGGAACCGGGAAACGAACCCACAATCTTCCAGTCTCCTTACTGCAAAGCAGCAGCACTACCACTGCGCCACCTGTGAAGGTGTTGTTGTCTGGCCTGTAGAGGTCTGTGCGTCCCTCCATGAATATGCCTCCCCAGACCATCACTGACCCACCACCAAACCAGTCATGCTGAATGATGTTACAGGCAGCATAACATTCTCCACGGCTTCTCCAGACCCTTTCACATCTGTCATGTGCTCAGGGCGAACCTGCTCTCATCTTGAAAAGCACAGGGCACCAGTGGTGGACCTGCCATTTCTGGTATTCTATGGCAAATGCCAATTGAGCTCCACGGTGCCGGGCAGTGAGCACAGGGCCCACTAGAGGATGTGAAGTCTGTTTCTGATTGTTTGGTCAGAGACATTCACACCACCGGCCTCCTGGAGGTCATTTTGTAGGGCTCTGAAGTGCTCATCCTGTTCCTCCTTTCCCAAAGGAGCAGATACTGGTCAGCCCTGCTGATGGGTTAAGGACCTTCTACAGCCCTGTCCAGCTCTCCTAGAGTAACAACCTGTCTCTTGGAATCTCCTCCATGCCCTTGAGACTGTGCTAGGAGACACAGCAAACTTGGCAATGGCAGGGAATGAGGTGCCATCCTGGAGAAGTTGGACCACCTATGCAGCCTCTGTAGGGTCCAGGTATTGCCTCATGCTACCAGTAATGACACTGACCATAGCCAAATGTAAAACTAGTGAAAAAAATGTCTGAAAAGATGTGGAGGGAAAAATGTCAGTGGCCTCCACCTGTTAAACCATTCTTGTTTTGGGGGTTGCCTCATTGTTGCCCCCCTAATACGCCCGTTGTTAATTTCATTAACACCAAAGCAGCTGAAACTGATAACAACCCCCTCTGCTACTTAACTGACCAGATCAATAGCCCAGACGTTTCACTGTCTTGATGCTATACTCTGATTAAAAAGTGTTCATTTAATTTTTTTGAGCAGTATATACATACATACATACACAGACACACACATATATATATACACAGTGCATCCGGAAAGTATTCACAGCGCATCACTTTTTCCACATTTTGTTATGTTACAGCCTTATTCCAAATTGGATTAAATTCATTTTTTTCCTCAGAATTCTACACACAACACCCCATAATGACAACGTGAAAAAAGTTTACTTGAGGTTTTTGCAAATTTATTAAAAATAAAAAAATTGAGAAAGCACATGTACATAAGTATTCACAGCCTTTGCCGTGAAGCTCGAAATTGAGCTCAGGTGCATCCTGTTTCCCCTGATCATCCTTGAGATGTTTCATCCATCCATCCATCCATCCATCCTCTTCCGCTTATCCGAGGTCGGGTCGCGGGGGCAGCAGCTTGAGCAGAGATGCCCAGACTTCCCTCTTCCCGGCCACTTCTTCTAGCTCTTCTGGGGGAATCCCAAGGTGTTCCCAGGCCAGCCGGGAGACATAGTCCCTCCAGCGTGTCTTGGGTCTTCCCCGGAGCCTCTTCCCGGTTGGACATGCCCGGAACACCTCACCAGGGAGGCGTCCAGGAGCCACCTCATCTGACTCCTCTCGATGCGGAGGAGCAGCGACTCTACTCTGAGTCCCTCCCGGATGACTGAGCTTCTCACCCTATCTTTAAGGAAGAGCCCAGACACACTGCGGAGGAAACTCATTTCAGCCGCTTGTATTCGCGATCTCGTTCTTTCGGTCACTACCCATAGCTCATGACCATAGGTGAGGGTAGGAACATAGATCGACTGGTAAATTGAGAGCTTTGCCTTATGACTCAGCTCCTTTTTCACCACGACAGACCGATGCAGAGCCTGCATCACTGCGGACGCCGCACTGATCCGCCTGTCGATCTCACGCTCCATTCTTCCCTCACTCGTGAACAAGACCCAGAGATACTTGAACTCCTCCACTTGGGGCAGGATCTCGCTACCAACCCTGAGAGGGCACTCCACCCTTTTCCGGCTGAGGACCATGGTCTCGGATTTGGAGGTGCTGATTCCCATCCCAGCCGCTTCACACTCAGCTGCGAACCAATCCAGAGAGAGCTGAAGATCACGGCCTGATGAAGCAAACAGGACAACATCATCTGCAAAAAGCAGTGACCCAATCCTGAGTCCACCAAGCCAGACCCCCCTCAACACCCTGGCTGCGCCTAGAAATTCTGTCCATAAAAGTTATGAACAGAATCGGTGACAAAGGGCAGCCCTGGCGGAGTCCAACTCTCACTGGAAACGGGTTCGACTTACTGCCGGCAATGCGGACCAAGCTCTGACACCGATCGTACAGGGACCGAACAGCTCTTATCAGGGGGTCCGGTACCCCATACTCTTGGAGCACCCCCCACAGGATTCCCCGAGGGACATGGTCGAACACCTTTTCCAAGTCCACAAAACACATGTAGACTGGTTGGGCGAACTCCCATGCACCCTCCAGGACCCTGCTAAGGGTGTAGAACTGGTCCACTGTTCCGCGACCAGGACGAAAACCACACTGTTCCTCCTGAATCTGAGGTTCGACTATCCGACGGACCCTCCTCTCCAGAACCCCCGAATAGACTTTTCCAGAGAGGCTGAGGAATGTGATCCCTCTGTAGTTGGAACACACCCTCCGGTCCCCCTTCTTAAAGAGGGGGACCACCACCCCAGTCTGCCAATCCAGAGGCACTGTCCCTGATGTCCATGCGATGTTGCAGAGACGTGTCAACCAAGACAGCCCTACAACATCCAGAGCCTTGAGGAACTCCGGGCGTATCTCATCCACCCCCGGGGCTCTGCCACCAAGGAGTTTTTTGACCACCTCGGTGACCTCAGTCCCAGAGATGGGGGAGCCTACCTCCGAGTCCCCAGGCTCTGCTTCCTCATGTTAGTACTTCGAAGACCTCCTCAATCCCACTTGAGATGTTTCTGCAGCTTAATTGGTGTCCACCTGTGGTAAATTCAGTTGATTGGACATGATTTGGAAAGGCACACACCTGTCTATATAAGGTCCCACAGTTGACAGTTCATATCAGAGCACAAACCAAGCATGAAGTCAAAGGAATTGTCTGTAGACCTCCAAGACAGGATTGTCTCAAGGCACATATCTGGGGAAGGTTACAGAAAAATTTCTGCGGCTTTGAAGGTCCCAATGAGCACAGTGGCCTCCATCATTCGTTAAGTGGAAGAAGTTCGAAACCACCAGGACTCTTCCTAGAGCTGGCCGGCCATCTAAACTGAGTGATCGGGGGAGAAGGGCCTTAGTCAGGGAGGTGACCAAGAACCCGATGGTCACTCTGTCAGAGCTCCAGAGGTCCTCTGTGGAGAGAGGAAAACCTTCCAGAAGGATAACCATCTCTGCAGCAATCCACCAATCAGGCCTGTATGGTAGAGTGGCCAGACGGAAGGCACTCCTTAGTAAAAGGCACATGGCAGCCCGCCTGGAGTTTGCCCAAAGGCACCTGAAGGACTCTCAGACCATGAGAAAGAAAATTCTCTGGTCTGATGAGACAAAGATTGAACTCTTTGGTGTGAATGCCAGGTGTCACGCTTGGAGGAAACCTGGCACCATCCCTACAGTGAAGCATGGTGGTGGCAGCATCATGCTGTGGGGATGTTTTTCAGCAGAAGGAACTGGGAGACTAGTCAGGATAAAGGGAAAGATGACTGCAGCAATGTACAGAGACATCCTGGATGAAAACCTGCTCCAGAGCACTCTTGACCTCAGACTGGGGCGACAGTTCATCTTTCAGCAGGACAACGACCCTAAGCACACAGCCAAGATATCAAAGGAGTGACTTCAGGACAACTCTGTGAATGTCCTTGAGTGGCCCAGCCAGAGCCCAGACTTGAATCCGATTGAACATCTCTGGAGAGATCTTAAAATGGCTGTGCACCGACACTTCCCATCCAACCTGATGGAGCTTGAGAGGTGCTGCAAAGAGGAATGGGCGAAACTGGCCAAGGATAGGTGTGCCAAGCTTGTGGCATCATATTCAAAAAGACTTGAGGCTGTAATTGCTGCCAAAGGTGCATCGACAAAGTATTGAGCAAAGGCTGTGAATACTTATGTATATGTGATTTCTCAGTTTTTTTATTTTTAATAAATTTGCAAAAACCTCAAGTAAACTTTTTTCATGTTGTCATTATGGGGTGTTGTGAGTAGAATTCTGAGGGAAAAAATGAATTGAATCCATTTTGGAATAAGGCTGTAACATAACAAAATGTGGAAAAAGTGATGCGCTGTGAATACTTTCCGGATGCACTGTATGTATGTGCAAATTCTAAGTTGGGCTACCTTGCAACTGGCCCCCAGATTTTGTCCAGTAGTTTTGGCATGATGTTGTAACATGTGGACAGACAAAATAAACTTCACTTTTATTTTGAAAATCAATAATAAACAGTACAATAAGTTTAGTTCACTCTTTTGATGCCAATGTGGTTTTCCTTGCATGCAAAATTGCAATTTGCCACTGTTGCAATCAAAAGTATAAACCTAACATTGTGGCAAGGATACAAGCATTTATGATAGTTAGAGCCCAACAATCGTCTGCTTTCACAAAGACAAGCCAGAGGTCAACTGTGATTTTTACTATATGAGCTGTTTCCAAAACTGTACCTAAAATCATCTCAGTTCAAGTCCTTGTAATTTTGAACGTTGCTTAAAGGATACTTTATTATATTTAGCAACTTTCAAAGACAGGCCAATGACAAATTACTTTACAAAATAGTAAAGACAGAACTATATTAAGATGCTTTCTGCAAGCCCTGAATTGTCCTGTTGTGTATGGACTCTGAAATGGCCTGGTATTCCACATGGATGGGCCCTGCTGGTCACCATGTCCTGGTTTGTGAAGCAGCAGGCTCCAACTTTTACAAATTCAAAATTATAGTAATATAACATGATCTAATATTCTCAAACTTGCTTAATCCAATTCAGGGTTGATGGGGCCAGAGCCTAAACTTGAAGCACTAGGCACAAATCACCACCCCTGAAGAGGGTGCACTACTCCAACACAGGACGCACCAACACAAAGCCAATTTAGAACTACTAGTTAACACATTGGGGTACACTGAGAAAAGTGCAGACATTTGAAATCAGGACAATAGATGCATGAGTTATCTGTGCTAATACATTGCCACCATGCCAATAAAAAATGATAGTAATCTTAAAAATCAATTCACCCATCCATTTTATGAACTTATTAATTACAAATGTTCATTCCAATACAAGTTTAAGGACATTAGAAGCGATTTGGGCATCACAGGCCACCCTCACTTATACAATAAAATAAAAAGAAGGCTGTAAAAAAGAGCAGAAAGAGACTAAATTGTTTTTGATATGCTCTGCTCTCAACCTATATTTGCTAATACAAGGTTTGAATGTTAGACAGCAAAAACATTTATTGTTTGTCCAAGAAATAATTGAGACCACGTTACATACTTCACATTTCTTCTTTCATTCCAAGCATGTCACCAAGGTATGTTCAAATAAAATTCCATACGCATGTTTTAAACTTAGTTAATGCTGCAGACATTTGTGTAGTGGTTATTGCTCCTGGGTCTCCAAACAGTACCCCATACCCCCTACCAAGGCTTTAGGTGAGGATCAGGGAGAATTCAGTTACTGTATATATGAATAAGAATATGGTACAAATGTTACAGTGCCATTAGTCTCACAAGCCAGATGTATAATATATATACATCTGGAGACAACCATGAGAAAATTTTTCTTAAAACTGGGTGGGCTCAATTAGACATGCCTCTGAGTGTCACATTTCTAAACCAATCCACCCCCTCATGAAGGCGGTGGGTTGGCAATTTTGAACTGCAAAGATCGGAGCTGCTCTCGTTAACCTGTTCCACCAGACAGCAAGCTTCCGAGTATGATGAACTGTCTACCGTCAAATAGTCTCCTAAAAAAGCCCTTTTACACATATAAACGTGTGTCACACATGCAGAGAGCACATGGCACATGTTAACAATAAATATAACCTGTTGCAAGTGAAAAACCCTTTCTGTAGCATCAGATTATATACATTGGCATTTGTGGTGAATGAGAATGATCCGTTCTCGCAGGTACTGTGTGCTCTCTGTTGTTCAAAGTTACGATGACGGTATAGGAGTCAATGTAAGCTTGAAAGGACTGGCAGCTTTATTCATGAGAATATGAACCACAAAATATGCCAAGTAAACGGTGTGTGACACTCCTCAAAAAGACTGCTGTTAAGAGAGTGGATAGTGAAGAACCATAGGAAAGGCAGATTTCAGTATTCAAAAAACACAAATCAAGAAATCTGCCTAACAATGCCAGTAGACCCACAGACAAGACTGCACAACATCCACCTTCCGACTGCATGTCTAAACAATTAACTAAAGTGAGTTAACATTACTGTCTACTTGGAAATGCAAACATGCCATGCTGGAATACAGCTACAGCATTTTAACACGTTGCAAATCCATAGACCACACTGCTTATATAAACTCTGGCGTTATGCAATATAGTGATGCAGTAGTCAAAATTACAGAAAGATTTAATAGCAGATAGAAGCACATCTTAGAGGCATGGAGCCAAGTAGCCGTGGTGGTTTACATGTGTGCGTCTCTTCTATTCACTATCCACTCATTACAATGTGCCTATTAATCGTTAAGCTTCAGCTACCTTGTGCTACTGACCTCCTGATTGGATAACAGAAATTTTAGCTTTTTATTTTCTCTCAGTGTCAAGTCTTGAAATCCCGGTGGTTTAAACTTCACCAAGGAGGCACTGGGGGGTGGCTGTAGCCTTTGCAGCGCACGATTTCACCGCTATTCACAACAAACCTTTTACTGGGTTGTCCCCAGACGTGTATTGTCATTTGAGAATCACATCTGGACCTGTGAGACTACAATGGCAGCTTAATGTAATAGCTCATTGGCGTCCAGCGGCTCGCTTATAGTCTTAGCAGTCCTGAACCTTAAAATAAACTCCAGAATGAGCAGACATTGGTATCTCATCTCAACACCTCATAAGCCTCTGCGTCAGGGCTGTTCTCTGACACAGACATGAACTGAGGATACCTTCTGCATGAGGACTCCTTCAACAACAAAGAACCACTCAGTGCAAGCAAATATGGTTAGCATGTACTGAATATGTGGGTTAGAAAAATGGATAATTATATAGTAAATCTATACAGTAATCCCTCACTTATCGCGGGAGATAGGTTCCAAGGCCGACCGCGATAACTGAATTTCCGTGAAGTAGGGACACCATATTTATTTAATTATTTAACGTGTATTTGGACGTTTTAAACCCTCCCTGTATTGTTTACAACCCACCCTTTACTCTGTTAATAACAGGGACAACTGCTAAGCAATATGAAATCAGTAGATAAGTTTACACTTACTGTATAGTGAAGTACACGTAGCTATATATGACGTGATGATGGTGATGAATATGCTGCGCAGTAAAAATGATGACGATGAAGGTGATGATGACTTTTACTGCACAGCCGATGACTGTATTTAACGTCTCTTCAGACGGCGGTGCCATTTCCTGGGGCACCTCCTCCACGGTTTCCGAAGGTGTATCCGTAGTAGTAGTAGTAGTAGTAGGAACTGGCTCTTTTTTGCGAGGCTGCAAAAACATTGTGATCGGCAGTTGCTGCCGCTGCTTCTTTTTCCGGTTGAAGAGCAGCTTGTAGGCGGTCATGACGTCGTCGACCTTGTTGCAAAGATTCCTAAAGCAGATTCCATCCAGACTACTGCCTTATCACGTCCACTTGCAACTCGTTTTGCGCCCTGGTTAAAGGACACTGCGGCCGTAGATCTTATATGCTTTTCCTCCTTATTAAATAAAAAGAATCGTGGACTCATTGATGTTGTAATGGTGTCCTGCAGCGGTGTAGCTGTTCCCTTCCTTCAACATATCCAAAACTTTTACCTTTTCTGCAATCACTTGCATCTTCTGTTGGCGCCTGGACACGGCCCCTGAAGCAGGAGCACATTAATGCTGAATGAGTGAGATGAGACTTCCTGGTTAATGCAGCACTCCGTCGCTGAGCCAATCAGCAGCACACAGGAACTTAACTGCGTGCTCTGATTGGGTAGCTTCTCAGCCATCCGCCAATAGCATCTCTTGTATGAAATCAACTGGGCAAACCAACTGAGGAAGCATGTACCAGAAGTAAAAAGACCCATTGTCCGCAGAAACCTGCGAAGCAGCGAAAAATCCGCATTATATATTTAAATATGCTTACATATAAAATCCGCGAAGTCGTGAATCCGCAAAAAGTGAACCGTGAAGTAGTGAGGGATTACTGTATTAGCAATTCTGGACACATATTTGAAAGTGTATGAGTCCACCTACAATAATAGTATATTTCCTTGAATTTTTGGAAGAGATCCCTTTATTTGTGGAGGACAAATATGGCTGAAACAATAAATTAAATCATTCAAGCCCAGATAAAATGTGACCTTTTTATCTGAAATAAGACATGGATTTTACTTGAAATGTAGAGATTTCAATGGCAGGAAATAGGCAGATATTAATGAAAGACAAGTAAGTATAAATAATTTGTAAAAACCAACAACATCCTTTGGCTCTAAGCTTGGTGTCTAACATACCCTGAAGAGCTTCACAAGGTTTGCCAGCTCTCTCCCTCACTCTACCTTCACCAAGTGTGGCCCAGCAACACACATGGGTGGTAGTAAAGCCCTCTTATACACCACTAAGGGTCCTTGGTGGGTGGACATTTCAGTATTCCTAAAGACAAAGCATGATACAAAGCATAACCATGTGGTGGAAAGACTGCACGTGAAAATTGGTTTAACACTGTGTTCTATTTGAAAGTGCTGCCTTTCCATGTATTGTCCTGGAGACATCACTTGTGTGACCCTTAAAGGCCACTCAGCCAACAATGATAAGAGACTACTAAACAGAGTATATTCCTCAATCAAGAGATGCTGATCATTTAATTTAAACTGTTGTTTCATTCATTGGGATAAATCCTCCTTTCCTACTGAAACCTGCAGTCGAGACACAGTGGACTGGCTTAAACCATAGTATCTGGCAATGCTGGCTTATGACATTTCTACCTAAAGCACGCCAATGGTCCTTTCTCCTGTTTCTGCTGACACTCAAATGAACATAAGAAATTCAATAAACAAGAAGAGACCACTTAGTCCATCAAGCTTGTTTGTTTAACTAATAAGCTAAACTGTCCCAATATCTCACCTTCTTAAAACTTGTCAAGGTTTTTGCTTCAACTACATGTCTCTGTAGTTTGTCCCAGACTCCTGCAACTCTTTCAGCAAAGAAGTGCTTCCTGGCTTCAGCTTAAATGCACTTCCCCTTTGTTTCCACTGGTGTGTTCGTCATTTAGTCAAAAGAATTTTGATAATCTCCTTTACCGATTTGAAAATTTTAAAGACCTAGATTAAAAGTCTCCTGTACTCGAGAGACAAAACAAGTTTAATTCCCTGAGCCTATCACAGTACGACAGACTAGAACATTATGGAATGCAGAAACATTCAAGTGTGGAATTTCTCTTGCTGTGAACTAATTTTTAAATTAGGGCCTTTTTCTAGGTGACTTGATCAGGCATTGCTCCACCTGGGCCTCTTTGGATACAAGTACACCAAATGCATTTCTGCATGTTTGGCAAGGTGCAGTGCCTCATTGTGTGAGCTGGATTGTTGCTCAGAGGTCTAAACTGACAACCAACAACTTTTTGTGAAAGTACACAAAATATAAATAAAATTTTCTCATTCCGGAAATTGTTTTTTTTTCATAAATATATTTACTAAATGGATGTTTACTGAGTTCTTGTTTAAAGTGTACAGATATGTTTTACTGGTCTATTATAGCATATTTAAATAAATATATGTATAAGCAAATATTGCATGGACTTGTGTTTTCGAGCAATAAATCTGTATATGCAAATATTTTTAACATTTTTGAGCCACCTACTCAGAAATTAATTATATAAGAAAAAACTGAATCTGAATTTACCAAGATTACAGAACAGACACATACACCATGGTGAAACTCACTGCCCTTCCTAATTCACAATTTAGAATCATTCTATACCTAAAGGCTAATGAAACAAAACCGTGCTAATGCTTTTCAACTTTTTGAATGACCTTTCATTCAAATGTTTTCGTAAAGTTTAACTTTAACAACTTCATTATTATTATTTTTTTTAATTTTATTAATTTTACTGTCATCATTCCATACAAATAGTCAGTTTTTACAAAAAAATAGGATTGAAAACAAATCAACCCCCACCCCTGAGAAAGAGAGCATGGCCAATGGAGTAAAACTTAAAGCTAGTAAAAATAAATTAATTGATGAGTTTAATAGGCGGATAAAGATAAATGGAGAAGAAAAAGAAATGTAAAGAGAATCTACTTCTTAAGTGCTTTAAGAGCTTATTCTAAAATGTTATTGATTAGATCCTGCCAGGTTTTGAAAAAGTTCTGCACAGATCCTCTAACTGAGAATTTGATTTTTTCCAATTTCAAATAGTATACAACATCAGTTACCCACTGACTTAAAAGAGGAGAGTTAGGATTCTTCCAGTTTAGCAAAATTAGTCTGCGTGCCAATAGTGTAGTGAAGACAATCACAGTTTGTTTGTCCTTCTCTACTTTAAACCCATCTGCAAGAACACCAAACAGAGCTGTTAATGCATTAGGAGGGATTGGGACACCAAGGCTGTCTGAAAGGCACTTAAACATTTTTGTCCAGAATGATGTTAATTTGGTGCAGGCCCAAAACATGTGACCCAGTGAGGCTAGAACTTGATTGCAGCGTTCACTGGTTGGATCTTGCCCTGGAAACAGTTTGGACAGTTTTAAGTGAGACAGATGTGCTCGATATATAATTTTGAGTTGAATAATTGTATGCTTTGCTCCTCTTTGCTTGATCAACTGCTGGACAGCTGGCGAGCAGCATTTCGCGTGGCACTTCAAACATTTAAAAGCCTGTATAGCAGCTGTCCTTTGTCTTACTGCCTCTGCTCCTGTTGGGGGTCCCGCTCCCGAGGCGCGCCCCTATGAAGAGTAAGACTTTTTATTCTTTTAACTGAGAGATGGAACTGTCCCCTCCAAATACACACCGACCTTGATTCACTCCTGAAAGAGACTTATGTTTGTTTGAAGTGTCTGAATAATGTTTCCGTCTCTAAAATCTTCTGTGTATCTGTGCAACTCTGTGGCCCAAGCATGACAGCGTATGTGGATTTCACTTTCACCAAACAAGAAATCTTTTAATTCTTGCAGATACGCCTCTTCATTGGGAAGAAACACTACTTTTCCCCGATGGCAACATGAATTAGACGATCAACAAGTCTCCGACTAAAAGTTTAAATCCGAACAATATACTCAATCTCTTTTCGCTGTTCCATTATTTCACAGAGTAATAATTTCCGTTTGTTTGTGCTAATGCGATCTTTGCTATCATTTTTTTGAGACTTTCGAATTTTCGTACTTCCATTATTTCTAACCTGCTCTGCATGTGTATCGCACCAACATTTTTGAATTCTTTACAACATTCTACTTTGACATCTACTCTTTGTCTTTTTCCGGCCCCAAGTGTGGTTAAATCTCTTGGCACAAAGTCTCGTCTCGCGGGGTGTGAAAGTGTCTCTCTGAAAAAGTCACGTCTCGTCCCAGGATTTTTTTATTATAATAAAGAGGTGAGCAAAAATGGCATAAATTGTCTTAATACCCCATCATGGCCATAGTGAGTTATTTCCAAATGGACAGCATTTGGAACAGTGGTGAACTTTCCAAGAAAGGCTAGCCTGCCAAAATTATCCCGGGGCACAGCAACGAGTGATTCAAGAAGTCACTAAGGCCCCCAAAGAACTGCAAGCACCTCCAGTCTCAGCTGAGGAGGGTTTACGACTCCACAATAACAAAGAGACCAAGTAGAAATTCAGATTCATGGGAGAGTAGCAAGGCAGAAACCTCTACTATCCATGAGTAATATCAGTACTTGATATTTATTGACAAAATGGGATTTTAATTCTTCAGCTAACAGAAATCCCTAACTGTTGGAAGACATCCTTAAAAAACAGTACTGTCTAGTGTTTTGTCCAAGATAGTGACTAGATCATGTTATCGTCTCCCATACACTATGTGATTATGTTTTCTTGAAAAATTCAAAAGTAATGATTACATTAAAATGATGACAGTAGTGGCAAATAGCCCTTTAAAGCACCTGACACTACCAACATCCAGTAATTTCCATTACTGTCCATATTGAAGGCTGCAGATTACCCTTTAATGATGTGATTACATATTTTTTGCATCTGAATGTTACAAAAGTAATACATTGTAATAATGAGCTAAAGGGTTAAGCTATCCATTTACTGAACCGGCTTTCCATATTATAATTGTGGTGAGCTAGGGTCCAAATTTGTTAATACAGTTTTTTTTTATATTAAAAACAAAACGCACCAAAACATTTTGTGGAATACCACTCCAGTTGTTCTTATTTTAAACACTTCAGCAATAAACTTCTGACCCAATACATACATGTTTTTCTCTAATAAATGTTGTTACTTGCATTTTAAATGCCATTACAACAAATAACACTTACTGTAAATTTGGGAAAGAAAGCGGGTTGTTCCAATAACTGCCTATTTAATGGGTCTGACCTGTTGAATTGAATAGCAGAATAAGACCAGTCAAACACAGCTGTGAGGACTAGCTCTCATGACCTCTTACAAAAGCCTTTTTATATTTTTTAAACATTTATGTTTGATTGACTTTACACACGCACAATATTTACACAAAAATATGGAATAAAAACAATATTCAGTTTGTTTAGGTCTGAAATTTTTCAAAAGTTAATTTAATATGCTTTACAGAATCAAAGTCATAAAGTTAAATAGAAGAAAGAGAAGAAGTACAAAAAAAAGTTTCCAAAATTGTCCATTTTATTTATTTATTTTTTAACTAAATTATAATGAATGATGATTATAAACAGGATTACCACAGCAAATGTTCTCTTTCAACTCTTTTCAGTTGCCGTGCACAATTCCATTGATGCCATCTTCAATTTCTGCCATGTTTTGTAAAATGTAGTTCACCTTTGCTTCATCAACTTCCAAGCACACAAACTCCGACTCCTAAAATTGAAAACAAAAACGTTATATGAAGACTATAATCTATCACTATAATCCAACAAACATTAACTAGCTTTCACAGTTTTCAGTTTCATTCTTATTATTCTAGTGCCATATTTCAGTTGTAAAAAAAAAGTACCCGTACAAGATAAGTTTTTATTTTACCGTATGATGAAGCAGATTGGGGCGGCACGGTGGCGCAGTGGGTAGCGCTGCTGCCTCGCAGTTGGGAGACCTGGGGACCCGGGTTCGCTTCCCGGGTCCTCCCTGCGTGGAGTTTGCATGTTCTCCCCGTGTCTGCGTGGGTTTCCTCCGGGCGCTCCGGTTTCCTCCCACAGTCCAAAGACATGCAGGTTAGGTGGATTGGTGATTCTAAATTGGCCCTAGTGTGTGCTTGGTGTGTGGGTGTGTTTGTGTGTGTCCTGCGGTGGGTTGGCACCCTGCCCAGGATTGGTTCCTGCCTTGTGCCCTGTGTTGGCTGGGATTGGCTCCGGCAGACCCTCGTGACCCTGTGTTTGGATTCAGCGGGTTGGAAAATGGATGGATGGATGGATGAAGCAGATTTCAAAATGTTTACTCTAAAAGGAAAAGTTCATTCCAGAGCCCACAGTAACTGACAAATTACACAGCACAAAACACTAAATTCTGTTGGGACTGGTAATCATTCTAAAGCCAAATATGAAAAATCAAAGAATGTAACAGGTCTGTTTTCCCACAACATCAATTAAACTGGAAATTGTGAATTTCCCCTTGGGATTAATAAAGTATCTATCTATCTAAACATATTACACGTAAATACTATTCCAGCAGAGAATTTTGAAAAATAGCATTATGCACTGCCTATGTATCACTGAAAAACTAATATATTAATACAATATATTCAGTGATAGCCACCATGGAGTCCAAGCTGTGCAATTGCTATATTCTAGTCTACTCAAAAATGCATTTACATACACTAGAAAGTGTTTTCATGAGATAAACATTATACACCATACACATAAAGAAAATCTCCACTAAATACACATTATACTCAACACATACAAAAAATATCATAAACCAAACACACACAAAGTGCAAAATGGAATAGTAATTGACAAGATCTTGTTAAATGATGAAGATAGCCTAAATAAATAAAGTGAATGCAAAAAAATGACTGAAATTATGGTGATATCCAAACATAAATGAACCATAAAAAACAAATCTATCTCACTAGTCTGAAGCCCAACAGATGTCAAGTATTTTCCCAGTAAACGTTCTGCAGAACTATCATGAGGTGAATGTTGAATTTCCTCAGCACCGGTAGTAGTCATCAAAAAACTGTGTTTGCAAGTGATGTCAAGATGGCAAAGTATGATGAACATCAACAAGGATAGTGGGAAATGATCCCTCTCTCTCATATATGACCTGGAAGTCTTAACAAAAAACGGAAGTCCCATCTCAAAATGCCAACAGCTGGTAATCATGCGTCTTCCCCATTCTATTGGGGAAGTGAGTGGTTAGTTTTACACAAGGGCCAATTTAGAATTTCTACAACTAATGTAGTACTAGGGTGTTGTACCGTGTTAGCCATTATGAATGTAGAGAAAAGCCAAGCAAAATGACACCTTTTATTGGCTAACTAAAAAGATTACAATATGCAAGCTTTCGAGGCAACTCAGGCCCCTTCTTCAGGCAAGATGTAATCATTGCCTCGAAAGCTTGCATATTGTAATCTTTTTAGTTAGCCAATAAAAGGTGTCATTTTGCTTGGCTTTTCTCTACAACTAATGTAGAACTACATTACTAATGTAGTGAACTACAACTAATGGGTGGCACAGTGGTGTAGTTTTAGCGCTGGCACCCCCTAACAAGGAGACTGTAGTTCACCTCTCAAGTGCTTACTGCATGGAACTTGCATGTTCTCCGTGTGTCCATGCGAGTTTCCACTGGGTACTCTGGTTTCCTCCTTCTGTCCAAAGACAAGCAGGTTAGGTGGAAAGGTGATGCTACTTTAGCCCTAGTGTAGGTATATGTTCACCCTGCGATGGACTGGCACACTATGCAGGGATTGTTCCTGTTTTGCACCTGATGATTGCTGGGATATGCAAGAGTTTCACCGCTATGCTGCTCATGATAAGCTGGCTTGGAAAATGGATGAAGGGATAGATGGGAAACAACTAATAAAAATAACTGAATGGACCAAAGAAATGACAAAAATTATGCAGCACTGCTATAGTGTGATGTCCTCACAATTAGACTGCCATGTTCTCTCATCAGTTTAAACTAAAGGTTCATTGTTACACTATTCTCAACAGATATGCACTTGATGATTAACCTGAGTTCTGAGGTACACCAGTTAAAAACAAGTTGTTATGGTCCGAACTGCAGTTCATGCACTATTTAAAACTGTACTACCCTGATAAATGGCTGCAAGCTATCCTCTTTAATAAAACCCCTGTGTGCGTCCAGTATCCGTGTGTGTGTGTCTTCTGGTGAAGTGCACATGCGCGGGGCATGGAGCGATGCTACAAAGCACATGCTTCAAAGGCCGCCTGACGCGTCACACAAGACAGAGAGGGTGGGACCTATAAAATATTGTGCAGCCAATCCAGTCGGATTTCGGTAAATGAGGCAAGACCTAAAACATAAAACACGAAAAATCCAATCGGGTAGGAGACGCGGAGACCAGCTTCTCCATTGTTGTGCAAGTGTTCACTCTGAGGATGTCAGATTTGCGATTAAGAAGCTTGGTCCGGTAAAGTGTAAAGTGAAAGTCGTTGAAGGGGTTTTCCTAAATACAGTATACGAATTTTCATGATATTACAATACAATGACTTTTAAAAGTAGATTTATTTTTGCGCACATTAAATCAGTTGCTGGGGAGAATCTGCTGATTGCCCACTGTTGTGACAGAAAATTAAACGCATATTACGGACAGCAAAGCCAGTATTACTGTCAGAGAAAATTACAGGCATTTTACAGAAAAAAATTAATGAGGTAAAAGGTCCCTTGCCATTTAATATAGTCTGTTCCTACTAGTGTTTATGGACACTGTTACTGTTCTAGCACCCGTTATTGTAATGGGCTTAATGTCTAGTACCTAATAATATGGTTTTAACACTGTTCATAACTGTATACACTGTTAGATGTTCCTGTAATGGATTTAGAGAAAGCCCTGAATTTACATGGGAGGGCAAGGAACTTATCCATTGTCTCAGGGAAAACTACAACACTTACAACATTCCCTGGGCAGTTGTACTTAAGAAGAAAAGGAAAACCAGGAATGCCACTAGGATAATCCTCAATATGGGACTACATTGGTGGGTCATTCAGGCAGATTCACATGTATGTATAGATTGAAAAATTGTTTTGTTTCAAGTGATTTATTTTTTGGTAATGAATTCAATAACGAAAGCCACTTTTCTCCATCATGTAACATTTTCAGAAAACACATTTTTTACCTTTTAATTATATGCATTTTTTATTATTGTCACACCCCTGTGTTCGGATACATTGGGTTAGAA
The DNA here is from genome assembly GCF_900747795.2 of Erpetoichthys calabaricus. Classification (NCBI taxonomy): domain Eukaryota; kingdom Metazoa; phylum Chordata; class Cladistia; order Polypteriformes; family Polypteridae; genus Erpetoichthys; species Erpetoichthys calabaricus. The sequence goes on along the minus strand of NC_041408.2, from coordinate 29,199,123 downwards.
AATGGATGATTGTCACACTATAATTAATTAAATATTTTATTGATAATTTGTATGAATGTAATATTTTCTAATATAAAAATCTATGTTTCATTCAAAACAGTTATTTAAACGCCTATTAACTACAGTGAGCACAGTTGATTCATATGTGGAGGCCTGAAAGTTCTGTGCATCTTACTGGATCAGGGCATACACAATCCACAAGTTTTCACTGTGAGTGGGACAGCAGAGCCAAGAACTGACATTGGGTTCAGAAGGAATGCACAGCTAGAAGAAAGCTACAGCTTGGAGCCAAAACCATCATCAGGCTTAGCGTGCTGGATCCAGATACAGTGCTGCTACCACTGCCCCATATTAAGTTTGGTTTAATAAAGCAGTTTATCATCAGTTTAAACCTACCGAAAGACAGAACTTGTTTTTTGTATTTGTGCCAAATGTTGGAGTTTGTCTGGGGCTACACTGAAAGAAGGCATTTTTGCTGGACCCGATACTAGAAAACTGGTTTTGTATGCAGAATTTGATGGTGTCATGAATGACCTGGAACAAGATGCTGGGGTATCATTTGAAGAAGTAATAGCTAAACCTTTTGGTAACAAAGACCAAAATAACAAAGATATTGTGAAAAATGTAACACTTAAGTGTAAAAGAATTGGTTTGCAACACGAGTCTCAAAGTTCTCTTTTTGGATTTGCATTTGGAATTTTTTTCTGAAAATCTTAGAGAGATGAGTGAAGAGCAGGGTGAAACATTTCATTAGGATATCAAGGACATGTAAAGAAGGTATTGGGATGCTGAGGTGAGGCCAGTGGCATAGCAAGGTCTGGTTACACCTGGTGCGGAGTTTAAACTTGTCACCCCCATGTCCACCAAAATATAAAATGAAATTTATTGAGAAAGCAATTTTTTATTCAATTGGTTAAGAGGGCATAATGTTAATTATTTTGTAAACAATTTTTTATGAATAAAAAAAAAAGTAAAATGCCTTTATTACAGTTTAATGTACAATGTAAGAAATCTTTTTCATAGTGATAGTACCTAGTGCATAACTTTATTATTATTCTAATACAATTTAATGAAAACTCAATTGTTTACAAGTTTCATTCTCTAGGTTCTAATCCAACAAACTGTAATGATTATTGATGAAATGATAATTTCCCAATACTGCCCCTTCTTGGCCTCTGATTTGTCACCAAAAATTATGCCAAATCGCCAATTAACCAGAATTGTGACACATGATTTTGTTGTGTGTCCCGGCTCGTATATATAGGGGCCTTAAGATAGTGGGATGGGGAGGGAGATATTGTCCATTCGCTCGTAGAACGATCCTAAAGTAAAAGAGCGGACAATACCTACCCACCCCACTGTCTAAAACGTTTCGTGCCGACTATATTATGATGATGTTCGGGTTAAAAATATCTTGTTGCACAGAACGACTTGGGGCGATTAAATATTTGTGGCAGGGATGAGACAATGAGTCACAGGACCGGCTGTTTTGTTTACATGAGCACCAGCACAGTTCAAAAGAAACAAGACAGAACACCCCCTCCCCCCACGCACCACACAATAATACTAAATCATTACAGCATCACATCGTTCACCCGCAATTTGCTGCAATTAGGGATTGTTAAAGCCCATGTAAATTATTTGACATGTTATTTTATGTAACAAAAAGGCGCATTAATACAAAACCGGCAATTTTTTGTCACCCCCTCAGAACTGGTACCCGATGCGGGCCGCACCCACCTTCCTACGCCACTGGGTGAGGCAGACTACTGCTGGGTGATACACAGTAACAAATCAGAAAAAGTGAGCAAATGATAGGCCTCCAAATCAAGTTTTGGATCAAAATAACAAAAATGATAAAAACTAAGGAAGTTGTAGAAGAATGTAAAATCAATTAATATGTATTGTCCTTTTCTTTACATAGACTGTATGTTTAAAAATATCACATTGACTAAATATTTTCAAATTAAATTGGTTTAGAACAATATTGTACACATACATTTGTTAAATTTTAATTTAACATTTGTTTTCAGTTTTTACTTTAATGTGACACAAATTGAAAATTGCTAATTTTTTTTATTGTGTTTATGAATGAAAATAAAATTAGCTATTCATAATTTAAAAAAAAAAATTGTATTAAGTTTAATTTTGCAGACCTGTGTTTATGTTTAAACTGTTCTAACAAAATGGGATAAGGAATTCAACATAAGCCCTTTAGTTTTATAAGGCTAGGTGGACTGTCATGTAGATTAGGACCATCAATGGTAACACGGGGTGGCATCTCCATACATTTTTGTGTCAATCTCCTACATCAATAGTGTTTGGTTGGCCAGGTTACAGCAGTATAAAAAGTGGATATTTTTTTTTATTAAGCCCAGCATGCTTTGTGCTCAGCAGCAATGAATCATTGAGCTGGATTTTTATAAATATTTGCTTAACTTGTATTTGCATTACTATCATGTTGTCTTTCCACTTTGTGCACAAGCCTACTGTATATAAAAATACTTTTAAAAAGCATCATATGAACAGGTGTGCCACATTTCAAGAGGCAAACCTTTTTCTGAACTGTTCTTTTCACAGAAATATGTTTACACTCAAACAATGTAAGTTTGAATACTTTTGCTATAACTGAACATATTAATCAAGTTATTTTATGTTATTACTATAATCACTGATGTGCAGAAATAAAACAAGTAAATATTTTTAAAAATAACTTTTTCACATTTGTTTTTTTTGAATGTTTGTTATGCTTTGTTGAAAGTGAAAAAAAAATTACATTTTCTTTTCATTTTTGTTTAACATTGTGCCTTTCTGTAGAAGATATCTATTGAACTGTGTAATGCAAAAACTATGCTAGCAAAATAAAATCAACTTTTCTTTTTGCATAACTACAATGTAAATGTCTACTATAAAAATGTAATGAATTATTATTATTATTAATATAGTCACAAAAAAAAAATTGCAAAATCTTTACAAAATATATTTAGCTCACCATATTGAAATAAGTTTGTATAGTCATCTGTTGTTGCAAAATGACACATAATTGAGGGTAACTTCCTGCAATAAGCAGAAGTAACCATCAGTCCCAAGGACGTGCAGAAATGTTAAAGGATGTGAAATGGAAAACCACCATAACTGTTCATCATGAAGCCTCTTACATTGAAAACAAAACAGAAAAAGAAGATTCAAAGTACAGAAAAAAGGTAATAATGCTTTATAATAGGAAATCTACCTGAAGCTTTTTGGTCCAGGCCACCATATGGATGTGAGACCATCTAGAAACAGCTTAGGTTGCTGCTAGAAGAGGTGGCCATGAGGGTGAGGCCATAAGGGGGTGCTTATGCTGTGGTGGATCCTAATGCTGAAGTGTAGTGATGAGGAATGTCCTTCACACAAGACATAAATCCAAGATCCTAACTCTCTGTGGTCATCTTTCAAAAACAGTAGGGTGTTTCCTGCTGTCCTGGCTAAACTGTTTACCTCCGGCCTTGTCTATTTTGACTCCTAATCATTCCCTGTCTCCAACTGGCTCCCTCTCTCTTACCCCTTCACCACCTAATAGCTAATGTGTGGTAAATGTTTAAGAGCAAAATTGCCTGCCGTCACATTATCCAAGTGGATGCTACACGTTGTTGAAGTGGCTCCCAACTGTCTATCTAAAGCCCTTTGTTTTGGTAAGAAAAGTGCTATATAAAAGTAATAAATTATTATTAAATCGTTTTTATTATTCAAAGTTAATGTAAATCACATGGAAGTAATGACTGTCAGCGTACAATGTGCTATTAAGTTAATTAACAGGAAGGTCGGAGACACACCAGAGTGCAGTCATCATTTGAGCAGAAAGCACAGTAGAGTCAATTTTAGACAAAGCTGGTATTCAGGTGGGATTTAAAATTTATTAAAATGTATAAGTTTATGCTGCACTCCAAAATCCAACTTTAAAGAATTAAGCATATGGCTGCCAGACAGATGTTGAATAAGCAGAGAAAAACAAATGTCTCCAATAAAGAATTTTGATGCTGAACTGAAAGTACTGAGACAGCTCTTGTATGTATGAGGGAGGAAGGAGCTAAGTCATCCTGAAGACATCCTATTTCTCTTAAAGGGCTGATACAGATTAATATGCAGTTTTCAGTAAAATTATTTAAAAATACCAGACACTTCATAATAAAACCAATGCTTAAACAAAAATAGAATTAAATTTTTACAGAGAAATGTTATTTGAGCACACCAGATCAACAATACATACAACTGAAAAAAAATTTAGAATCATGTGGTGTCATGTATCTGGAAAGGGAAGAGTGATCGCCTGGATTGCAGCAACTACAGGGGGATAACACTGCTCTCGGTGCCGGGTAAGGTCCTTGCTAGGGTTGTCCTCAATAGGATCCGTGATCACTTGCTGACCTACCAGCAACCGGAGCAGTCTGGTTTTACACCTAAGAAGTCTACCATGGACTGTATCCTGGCACTGAGAGTTCTCATGAAGCGAAAATGAGAATATCGGCAGAGTTTCTTTGCAGCCTTTGTCGATTTTCGTAAAGCGTTCGACTCAGTTGATCGAGCTGCCCTGTGGGACTTCCTGAGGGTTTGCGGTATCCCCTTTAGGTTTCTGGATATCATGGCCGGCCTGTACACTGGTACTGTGAGTGCTATGCAGAGTGGAGGCAGAACCTCTGTTTTTCCCGGTTGATTCTGGGGTTCGTCAGGGGTGTGTTATCTTGCTCCTACTCTGTTCAATGCTTGTATGGACTGGGTGATGGGCAAGGCTGTGGGATCCAGCGGCAGTGGGCCATCTGTTGGTGAATAAAGATTCATGGATCTTGACTTGGCTGATAATGCTGTGATCTTTGCGGAGTCAACAGAGGCTCTGATCGGGGTGCTCGAGAGAGACTGAGCGAGGAGTGTCTGGGTGTGCGAGTGTCCTGATAAAAACCAAGATCCAGGCGTTTAATGACCTCTTAGGCACATCCATCAGCAGTGTGTCTGTTTGCGGAGAGAGTGTCGACCTTGTTGAGAGGTTTACTTACCTTGGCAGTGACATTCATGTCTCTGGTGACTTTTCCTATGAAGTCAGTAGACAGATTGGGAGAGCATGGGGGGTCATAAGGTCGCTGGAATGGGGTGTGTGGCACTCCCGATATCTGTGCAAAAGGATGAAGGTCCAAGTCTTTAGAGTCCTGGTGCTTCCTGTCTTGTTGTATGGTTGCGAGACATGGAGGCTATCCAGTGACCTGAGACGAAGACTGGACTCCTTTGGTACTGTGTCTCTCCGGAAAATCCTTGGGTACCGCTGGTTTGACTTTGTGTCAAATGAGCAGTTGCTCATGGAGTCCTGAATGAGGTACATTACCTGCATTGTGAGGGAGCATCAGTTACGGCACTATGGCCATGTGGCATGTTTCCATGAGGGTGATCCCGTTTGCAAGATCCTCATTGTTGGGGACACAAGTGGCTGGACCAGAGCAAGGGGTTGCCCAAGTAACACCTGGCTGCGGCAGATAGAGGGTTATTTCCGGACCACGTGTCTGCCTGGAGGGTTGCCAACTGGGATCCCGAGTTGTTTTGTCGTGTAGTGGGTGCGTCTTGGTGTCAAAATAGTGCATTGGTTGGCATCACTGAGCTCAAGCTGAAAGCTTGGTAGTTGTTTATATGACATTTGCAAATTTTTCTTGTGCCTGTGTGTTTGATGTTTTCACAAGGTACAAAAATTTTTCTTTTATATCACTAAAAATGTGTGTGGCTTTGGTTATTCTGAATTGGTTCTGTGTAAGTGTGAGTGTGCATGAAGGGACAATGTAATGGTGTGGTATACCATCCTGGGTTGGTCCCGGCCTTGCACTCAACACTTCCAGGATAGGCTCTAGTCCCCTGTGGGAATAAACAGAATTAAGTGGATCTGCGAATATTATGTTAGGTATGTTACAATCAAAATGAACAATTAGATCTGTACAGCCGGAAGAAAACAAACATCAAACAATGCCAAACAATCTAGGAAACTCAAAGACATATTGAGAATAATTCTGAGTGGGACTCAGTAACTGGGAGTAGCAGGAAAAAGATCAGGCAAATCAACACTGAAGCCAGAGAACCTCAGAGCTGGTTATTAAAATGATGTTAATAATCTGCCAACATCTGCTCAACCAGTAGTTCTATTCCATGTGATATTAATAAGCTTACTGGCACACTTTTTTTTTGCTTTGTTATGGACAAAGCTATACATAAATGAGACCATGAGGTTGACAGAATTAAACAAAACAAAAGCCAACAGTAAACACAAGTATTACAACAGAAATCAGACTTAGGAAGTGGTCAAATATTAGAAAGATGAGCAGCATAGTGCTCACCAGAGTATCTCTTCAGAACACAACCATTTCCTATATGCAAATAGGATGGGAAAAAAACCCTATCCATATTACTAACCGAGAATGGTAAACCGGATATGGACGCAGGTACATGGCATGCCCATGGACGCAGGAGACATAGTGCGCAGGCGCCGACAGCAAGCGAAGTCTGATCCACTGAGAACGAAGGAGTCACAGCTCAAAAACGAAGGAGCTCAACTAACGTAAATAAGAAATGAGGCAACGCGCCCATAGGTAACGACACAGCCACACAAAAAAGAGGATTCCGCGCTGCACCCCAGAGTCAAACGGAAGAGGCTACGGAGGCCCCACAGGTCCACAAAGATAGTACGGAAGGCGCGTGAAAGTACGAAAGGCGCATGCGCCTACAACGCGCTTCTGAACTAAATGGCCACACTACACAGCATGGTCCACGCGCTTCTAACACACCTACGGAGGCCCCACAGGTCCACAAAGATGTGAGCCCACATGGATAAAAACAATAGACGTGGGCGCCTACAACACGCGTCTGAAACCGCGGAAGCAAAACTGTCTCGGCTCCAAAACCAAACAGCTCGACTAACGGAGCTACAGAAATGAGCCCGCATGGACAAATACAATGCACATAGACGCCTACAACGAGCGTCTGAAACTGCGGAAGCAAAGCAGGCACGGGTTCAAAATGAACGACCACAACTGACGGAGATACATACAGAAGCGAGCCCGCCTGAATACAATTAATGAACGTAGGCGCCTACAACGCGCCTCTCAAACAGCAGAGTGAATAGATAAACGGCAAAGAAAGGAACGACAGACGGCCGATAAACAATTCCGCCAATTAGCTGACAACGCATTCTGTAATGAGTCCACTATTAGTGGACATTCATTAGGATTAATGAATATACTTCCTTTGTTCGTCATCTACACCTTTATACTCCAATATATCTCATACATTCATCAATGTATTTCGGGTTACCCAACACCGGGGGTAGGCGAGCGAAGCGAGCAGGGGGCGGAGCCCCCTTGTATAAACTAATCTACAAATTCCACAATGGCTGCACTTAATGTAACAACTGAGGCTCACATAAAAATACTCAACAAAATAAAGTTTCTTTATATGAACAGGACCAAAAGTGTACCTTATTTGTAGCATCTCAAGTTTACAAAGTGGCAAAGAGCACACAAGGAGAGTGCAATAGAATCAGCAGCTCGGCAAGGCCAGAAGTACAAATGTACTTACAATACAATACAATTTATTTTTGTATAGCCCAAAATCACACAAGAAGTACCGCAATGGGCTTTAATAAGCCCTGCTTCTTGACAGCCCCCCAGCCTTGACTCTCTAAGAAGACAAGGAAAAACTCCCAGAAAAACCCTTGTAGGGAAAAAAAATGGAAGAAACCTTAGGAAAGGCAGTTCAAAGAGAGACCCCTTTCCAGGTAGGTTGGGCGAGCAGTGAGTGTCAAAAGAAGGAGGTCAATACAATACAATACACCAATACAGAACACAAGTAATCTTCAATACAATATGAAAAATAAAAACATACAAGTACGGAGCAGAATTTAACAGTAGATCATATCACATAATATGATTTTGAATTTGTTTAGAGTCCTGGAGACCTCAGCCATCAAGCTGCCTCCCCTTATTGGCCATTCCGCAGCTGAAACAGTGCTGGGCCAGCCAATCTAATGAAAGGACCCCTCTACCCCACGATTCCTGCGATCCTCCATCAGGGATGACTTTACCTTAGACAGGCAAAACAACTTGGCAGGTGGACCGTGGCACCAAGTGCCACACTTGAGTACCAAGAAGAGAAACAGAATAGGTGAGGGTTAGTAACAAAATATAACTGTCATGTTACTTATATTTTAGTGCGAATGACTAACAACAGAGATGCAATCTGTACAGTTAATCAGCAGCTCTAGTCAGAGTGTGCTAAACTGAAGCAGTGAGTCTTCAGCCGGGATTTAAAAGCTGAGACCGAAGGGGCATCTCTTATAGAAGCAGGCAGACCACTGAGAACCCCATAGACTGCCAAGCACCCAACAGTTAATTTAGTCAGAATGGAAGTTCATAAAGCAGCTGGAGCAGAGCAAGTGTTCAAAGGATAGATTTAAACTCAACCAGAAACGAGAGGCAGATCATGGGTTCTATAGCACTGCTTCACTTCTAAAGTCTCAAAATCATAAAACAACATAAAATGAAATACAACAAATCAAAAACCAGCTTCATCCAATTTACAGGTCACAGGCATTGATACTGTATATTACATGTCTAACTTAACCACATACTCAAACCGAGCCAGTCTGGAGTTGCAAATCAAACTAACCAGCATATCTACAGGTATGTGGAAGGAAACTGGAGTACCCAGAGAAAAACCCACTCAGAAACAGGAAGAACAAGCAACATGCAAACTCCACACTGACAATGACCACATGTGGGACCCTTGAAGCGGCAATGCTATCCATTATGTCATAGTCTGTGCAGTCTAAAGTTGTAAATAAGAATAATCATTTTTTTAATTACTGGTTATAAAAAGGACCGTGGTGCTCCTAATATCGAAAAACCTGATAAAAAAAACACATAATGAAAGACAATCAGTAACTCAGTATGGAGCACTAAAACATCAGGGTTTGTCACAGATCTCATTCTTAAGTTTCAATATGTGCAAGAAATACAAAAAAATGACAACCATTAATTACCCAAAAGACAACATGAAACAGTATGACTGACACAAGGGTTGAGAGATATATATGAAGGATCGCTCAACTGGGCACAAAGGTAAATTTACTCACAAACAAAAAGCAAGTGTTTTATGGCTTTAACGGCATGCCAATAGCTCTACTGAATGGGTATATCTGAAGGCAAAAGGCTCAATCTTCATGTAAAATTTCTCTTTTAAATTTGGTATTTGGGGAAAAAAAATGATTACACTACTATCGAACCAACCAAATATTTGTAATTCATGTAATGCTCAATTGATGAATTTGAAAGGTTTACTTGCAAACTTTAAGGATAATATGCAGAATATACATCATAACATAACATTCTGATACCTGCTTAATCTACCTGTAGGTCACTGGGAGCCACAGGCTGCCCAGGAAGCATCACATGCTAAAAGGAAACCATTCTGGAGAGGAAGCCAGCACATTGTAACATATAGCATTTATTTATTACAGTGACACAGAACTGTACCGGTGGTTTCTGCCTTGCTCCTGATGTAGAACACCAAACTGTGCAAAAGTTTAACTACAAACAACTTCCTAAAATCAAACTGAATCTGACGAGATTAAATAAAAACTTTTCACATTTACTTTGGAAACAGTGACAGCTACTGGAAGCAACCAATGGATGTTGCAGTTTGCAATAAACATAACACTTCATGACTAGAATGGGTTTGGCACAGGCAAATTACTGAAATATTTGCGGACATAAAATAAAAACTGGATGGGATCACATTATGAAATATAAACAATCAGCTAAATAAGACGGAGGAAAGGAAAAAAATAAGTGCACCAATTCTCATATTTCCACAAAAGATTGATGCCATTAACTCATTGCAAACCAATAATCAGAGTAAACAGTTTCAAAGTTGTGTACTGGGTCCCCTTTCTCATGGTTACATTTTGGATTTGGACAAATGGACTTGATAACATTTGTGCTATAATGGATGGACAAGTGGAATCGTTACAATAATATTTTCAAAGCACTTTGTAGCCTTTTATAAAGAACATTCTTACTTGGCTGTTAAACTACTTGTATTGAAAGAGTCATTAGAAATACTAAAGGTATTGGTTAAAAATTTGATTCAGTCAACAGAAAGAGATTAAAGAGTGCAGTAAGAATAGTAAAATGTGCTCAAAGAAAAAAAATTATACTGACTGATGCAAACAAACAAGAAAGGTAACCAAAATAGATATTCTGTCAACAAAAATCTTAATCTAGCAAAAAGATCAGTGTTTGTTTTAAAAGTAACCTTTCCCAGCAAAGACAATTAACTGCTGCTTTAAAAAACTAAATAATAAAATATGAAGCAAAACTAAATAAAACAGACTAGAAAATTACGTAAAACAGAGATGGAAGCCTTGTGAATAGAACACTTATGTAACAGCAAAAAAAATCATGAATACATACAGTATTTTATCTTGGTGAGATTTAAATGGCCAGTAAGCTCACAATTCAACATGGATGATCAAAATAGATGCCATAGAAATCTAATGACTTTGTAGTCTATCAAGGTCAGCTTGAAGTTCCCACATTTGATTATCATCATACCTGACAGAGATTAAGGAAATTATTAGGCAAAACAAAGGGTTGTGGAGTTTACATTAATTGATTGAGGAATCACAAGCCTACAGTATCTGGGAAGGAAGGAAGGAAGCACCCTAGCCACCTGAAGTCTCTGTACGCTATCAGTTTCCTGCAGACAAGTTTCGCCTCTGGAAAAAAAAAGTTGGCTCCAGTCTTGACTAATGTTCTATTAAGTTATACAGGAATTATAACAGTAGAATTGTCTAAGACCCACTTTTTTCTTTGTGAAGCTTTCAAAATTTCTTTACTTAGTAACAACAGCATATACAAAAGACTGACAATTTCCTTAAAACTAAGCACTATATGCAACTATCCATACCTTAAATATATGTTTGATAATGTTTATAACCAAACCAAGGAATTTTTTTTATCTGGAATTATGACCAAGCCCACACCTGAATGCCATGTTTGTCACATCCAGAGATGTTATTTTCTGCCAAGGAGAGTGGTTCAGGCACTGAGTACAAAGCAGCTGTCTGTATGTTTAGTGAATGTCATTTGTAAATGAGATTCAATAACAACAAGATTTTAAAGATCCATATTTGGTGACAGGGAACTGAGGAAAGAACTAAACCAGATATTCAGACAAACATTGAAACATAAGTCAGAGTGAAACAACCACAAAAAGTGGTAAATGGGAAAAAAAAAAATCGACCAGAAAAGCAATGTAAGGAATTGAAAATGTGTTGATTCTAATCGTGTTCAGGATGTTTATCACTTCAGGAAGACTGGCAGGATGCTGTCACTGGCAAAAGTTAAGGGAAGTTAATCCTTACTGAATAGTGCCAGATATGCTGTGGTAGAGGAACAATACATACTGCCCATGTACACAACTAAACCATTCACATCAATACAGAATTAACACTGCACTAAGTCCTACATCCATAGGGATGCTTGTGAGCTGCTGTCTCTTAACAGAAAAAGTGTGTAGCTGTGAAGATTCAGTAATTGCATACAGTTATTCACTTAGAGTCAGTCTTGGCTCTGTACAGAAATAGTGGTTAGCAGTGTGTTTTCAAACAGCTCAGCCTTGTTTCTGAAGGTTTCCTTGCTATACAGCATCAGCTCACTTGCTACAGTATATATGCATCACAGAATCAGCAACAATGTCATCCAAAATGTTGCTATTGCACACTGAAACACAGAGGGTGCCTACACATACAAAAGGTCAAGAACATCACTGACAGAAGAGTCTACAATTTTGTAAAACCAAATTTATAAACAGCCAATTAGACCATTCTTGCAGTGTTTTCAACTTTGAAACTTACTTCTTGTTAATTTTTACAAGAATTAAAGAGTTGAATATCTAAAACATGTGCTATATACGTGGGTTTAAAGTTTTCAGTTCCTAGTAAAGAAGAAGCTTCGGTGTTATTCCAAAACAGAATGTACAATTCTGGGCTTCCTTTCACAAAGCGGCCCATATGCACATTCTTTAATTATCACTGACTTAAGAGAGAGAGAGTTGCCAGCATTCACATCAGTACAGAAAAATCCAGGAAGACTGCCAATCTTGAAATATATATGACAGTCTACAGACATTTTAACAGTTTTAAGGGTGATGGAATACCAGGGTATTCCAAGGTAATTGTACCTTGCAATGGATCAAACCCAGCATGGAGATACTTTTTCAGTAGGTTGCCCAGTTTCTCAAGCTTTACTGAAATGATCGAATAAATTAGAAAAAAAAAATATTTTTTTACAAAAAGTCACAAAATAGCAAAGTAAAAAGATATATACTGTATATTATAAAGTGTGGTTATTGTGTTACCTTGCATCCACGATAAATTATGATCTTAACTTACACCCTTCAAAACATGCTAGCAGAGAAGGACTTAAAAAACAAACATCATTCTATATTGCAGCTTGGTAAACATAGCATGCTCACTATTTAATATTTACACAAGTTGGATTCAGCTGTGCAAAGTCATAGTGCTGCTTGCTTTTATTACCCTTGTTTGCTTGTTTGATACAATTTGTTATGTACGGGGCTATTAATAGCAATTCACGTGTATCAGTCCTGATTAGGAGCAATAGTTAGTGAATCCAAATGACATGTCAATATATTTACAAAATAATTTGCTGTAACTGTCATCATTCATTTTGCTTAATTTATTATAACTGTAGTATTCCTAAAATGGAAATTCTGTCATTTTTGTACATTTTTGTACAATACAAATAATTTTTATTTTACTTTTATGGGCACAAGTGTGGGTATAATTATTTATTAATTCTAAGTCTATTTAATAATTTATCACTCATTTAGAAATTAGAAGGAATGAAGCCAAGGTTCAGAAATATTAACTTTTAATTTAAACGTTATCACTCTGAACTTCCTATATTGTGAAAAATTCTCCTGAAACAAAGCATCCTTATTATCTGTTCTTAACCACCCATTTCCTCAACTCTTTGAAGGCAGGTTTCAACAAATGTCAACAATAAGGGCTACAAGGCTAAACTTGGAGAAAAGTGGCCTAGAATTCTTTACCTACTTTTATCTGTTACATGACAGTGAAGACCATAATGTGATCCGACTCATGAAAACATTAGCCATTAATCAATATTTACAGCAAAGCATCATAACCCAGCAGTGTCTCTCATAAAAAAAGGTCCCCAGCAGAATAGACTTTGTGTATTGTAGTTGACTTGGATTCTGCACTGTCAGATGAGGATTTTGAGATGTCAGTAGATAGTCACAATGACAGTGCTGCTAAAAAAATATCTTGGCAGTGCACCATGAATTAAAAGCAGTTTGACTTAGCACTGCATGCAACTGGCTGCTTTGAAGTGTATTGTACAATTAAAAAGTATCATAAGTTCTTAAGTTTTAAGTTGTTGGTTTTCCACAATCTGAGTAATTAATAAATGACAAAAAAAAAAATCAGCTTCAAATGAGTTTTTCTAACACAAAAGGATTTGGAAGAAAATCCATGGCTCAAATGCAGTCTCCAGCAGCTATGAGGAAGCAGCACTGGAAGCTGTGCCACCTAAAGTTTTACTAGATTGTCCTAAACCTCTTAAATTCCAGGTGGACAAGTCAACCAATGACCCTGTAGCTTCAGAATTTTTTTCTTTGTAATAACAAGCATAGTTCACAGCTCATAGACTCATTACTGCACATACTGTCACTCCTTCTTGTAAGATCAAGCCGAGGCATAAAGGAAACCCCCAGGTGTTGTTTCCAATTCACATGTAAAGGCCAAATGAATGTCACAAAAGGCTCTGCCGAGGAAGGTCAGTAGAGCTCCAAGGACCAAGATTTGCCCATTAAGGTTTCAAGAAGAAGCTATGATTATACCACTACTGGTTATGTACCAACATGGTGGGTTACCCATCTAATAAAGTTTTTCAGTGCTGCAAATGTCGTCAAATTTACAATGACTAGATAGACAGACAGACAGACACACACACACACACTTTATTAATCCCAGTGACAGCAGTTTAAGGAGGAACCCTGCTTGACTAGGAAAATGGCATCATGAAGAGGACCAAGAACCACATAAAAACAGACAAAAAGACAGTATATTGCTATTAATTTGTTTCCATTTTCAAACACTGTGTGCAATCATATGTGTTTACATGTAAAAGTGTTTCGTTTTTTTTTCTCCCGTGCCCTGATCTCTCTCTGATGATCATGATGAGAGGCATTAAACTAATTAGACTTTGTGTGGGCATACTGTATATGCTACACAAGTGTCCAAGTTTGGGACTTTGAAAATCTGGTCACTCTATAATTTGTCATCAGAATGCAACATTCGCCTGGTATCCATAATGGTCAGTCGCTGTAATAAAATTTGCCTTTGACTTTTTTTATTCCCTAATATTTGCCATAATATCACATAAATGTCACATTTTATAAAAATTATAAAAAAATGTTTATTTAGAGTATGTTAATTGTCACATTTAAATTGTCACTGTGTGTGAATATGATGTGTGTTTATGTGAGTGTGTGAGTGAGAACAGACCCTGTGATGGACTAGAGTCCTGTCCAGTTCTGTTTTCAGCCTTGTGCCATATCCTGATAAGATAGCCTTTGGCTCCTGAAACCCTGAAATGGATTGAGAAGATTCTAGAATCCATCTACTGAACTTAGTCCATTGAGGGCTACAATGCCTGCACAGCTCTCGATCACACCTAAATGTTACGCCATGCATACATTTTCTAACTTGTTTATTATTGCAGCAGAGTCCATAGTACTGATATACCTTTAAGAAATATGAATATTTCTCAGAACAATATCCCACCAAATCTCTGAACATTTCACTGTTGTTACTGCTTGTCTTAATTATTTTTTAAAGATACAAAATACCAGTACCACAATGAGCTACGAGTTAACCAGATTCAAAGAATGTTCATCTTAATCAGTTGATACAGTATGGCTTTATTCCTATTAATGATTTTGTGCTGTCTATAGTATTGGTTTACTTCCTCAAACAATATAAAAAACAGGACCAGTATTCTTTGCCAGCCTTACAAAATCAAAAGGAAATGTATGTACAGAAGTATAGTTGTATAAAAAAGTACTTATTCCCTTCCTAACATACTGTTTCTGCACATTTTATACGATGAATGTCTCCAGATCTTTAGACAAAACACACATGTAAAGAAAGTGACCATGAGTGAACACATAATACAATTTTTAGAGAATTATATTCTTTATTCAAGCAACAAAGTTATTCAATACCCCAATCATCCATGTGAAAAAGTAATAGCCTCCATAATTTCAATGCTTGGTTACAGCACTTTTGGCAGTAATAATCACAACTAAATGCTTTTTATAATTTGATTATAAGTCTTCACATTGATGTTTAGGAATCTTAGCCTACTGTTCTTTGTAGAACAATAAATATAAAGAAACATACTAAATAATTAATGACTATAAAAAAAACAGACTATGTAACAGCCATCAGGGCTTTATTACACGAAGTTCTCACCAGACCAATCTTTTACATTTTTTGAGCAGGCTACTGCAACATCTTTTACTTAGACTTACAAAAAGGCTTTAAAAAAGTCACAGAAGTTCAGAAGTTTAATTCTGATACTAGAAGCTGTTAGCATCAGAGGTAACCTATAAAACTGGATTTCAAGTTGGTTAACCTGCAGGAGAACAAAAACACAGATAAGAGGAGAATGCTCCACTTCAAATGAAATCATCATTGGAGTCCATCAGGGGTCTGTCCTGGGACTGTTACTTTAGCGGATTTATATTAATGACATAGATTGTGGTAGAGCTTGTAAACTTATGAAATTCACATATGATACTGAAATCAAATGAATAGCAGACACTAGGGAGGCAGCAAAAACAATTCAATAAGGTTTGGACAAACTTCAGAACTAGACAAACACTTGGAAAACGCAGTTTATCATAGAAAACTGGAAAGTGTTACACATGAGCAAAAGGAATGTCAATATAAATACAAGAGGGGAGACACTGTTGTACAGGAAACAACATCTGAAAAAGATTTAGGGGTTTATGTTGACACATTTTCATCATCTAAAAAATGTGCAGAAGCAATTAAAAAGGCAAATAAAATGTTAAGTTATATTATAAAAACCATTGAATATAAATCAGGGGACATTGTGCTCTGACTACACAATGCACTAGTAAGACTGCTTTTGGAGTACTGAGAGCATACTCATTTGTCAAATTTCTTATGTTGTAATTCAGACCTAATTTGCAGGTTTGCAAGCATGAACTGCTTGTTTCAGGGCCTTCCACAGCATCCCTATTGGGTTCAAGATAGGGCTCTGACAGGACCACTCCAATACTTTAATTTTATTTCTTCTGAGCCATATAGACTTGCTTGTGTGTTTTGAGTCATTGTCCTGCTGCATAACCTAATTACACTTTAGCATCAGGTTACAGATAAAGGACTGGACAGTCTCATTAAGTTACACTGTGTCACAAACTCCACAGAGAGCCATAGCAAGGTTTGAGGCAGCCACCCGTATATTTGGTTTCCTGGCTGCAAATTGACATAAATGATAGCATTGCTGTGCACAAAACCGAGTCCAAAACAGAACTGAGGGAATAAGGAAAAGGTGGAGGCTTTTAAAGAGGAAGACAGGAAGTGAGGTCAAAGGGGTCGGGCTCATAAGGGTTTTCAACCATAGGCTCGGACCCGGAAGTGATGTCAAGAGGGCCAGGTGGAATCTCCCGTGAATGGTCTGCAGGAAAGGGAGAAAAAGAGTCAGTGCACTCTGCCACATCCTGGTCTGATTCAGAATTGCCCTTACTCAAGCCCTTTAGCTGCCTCCCATGCACACGTGTGTAACAACTGTGTAGTATTCATGGTTCCTTCAGTAACGGCAAGTATCCAGAGTCCTGAGGCAGCAAAGCATCCCCTCATCATCACACTACCACTGTTTTATTGCAGGTATAAGCATAGTATTAATTTAACACAAGACACAAAGTCAAAAGTGCCATTCAACAGTTCAACTTTTGGCTCATCTGTCCATAGAATATCATTCTAAAAGTCTTGGGGCGTCAAGTGCTTCCTTGCAAATGTGAGACTTTGATGTTACTTTTACAGAGCAGGTGTTTCTTTCATGGTACTCACCCATGAATCCTGTTTTATCTTGGTCTCTTGGTTTTGGTGGAGTTATGAGATTATAGTTCTTCAGATATTCTGGGGTCCTTTGTGACTTCTTGAATGAGTTCTGGCTGTGCCCTTAGATCAATTTCTCAAGCCAGCCTTTCCTAAAAAGTTTACTACTTCTCCAAATATTTTCCACTTGTAGATAATGGTTCTCACTATGGTGAGATGAGATTTAGAAATGGCTCTACATACATAAATAATTCTGACTGATACATGTTGCTTCAAATGCCAAGGTCAAGATTTTTCCCCCAACAAGTTTTTAGGTAATGTGAGCAGAGAAACTGGAAACATGGAGTCAGCTATAGTAATAAAGTGTTTTCTATGAATTAAAATGAAATTTTGTATTATAATACATTCTGGCTTATCACAGTGTCAGACGTGACATGTTGCAGGTTGAAGGCAAGTAAGAATTTCACTGTACTCTGTACAGATGACAATATAAAAGCTACTACCACTAGTACACACTATACAGTAATACCTCTGTTAATGTAGATGTGTGTGACAGTGTTTGTACTGGTCCATAATCTCACTACCCTTGTGGTAGCCTCTCCAACCCAACACCGTCGGTAATGTAACAGGATGAGCTGGTATGATGGGGACAAATCAAACTGAGCAAGGGGATGATGGAAAAAGGTGCAGGTGTTTTTATTAAAAACTAAAATCAAACTAAATTCAAAATAGTGTGAATAGAGAAAGTGCTGTGCTCCAAAATGTTCATAAATAATCCATAAAATCAGGTAAAAAAATGCAAATGTTTAAATCAAGGCTAAAACATGAGAATAACCTGCAGCAGTCACTGGGGCCACACCAGCCAAACACAGCTCTCTTGGCTGCCTCTGCCGGCGTCTGCCAGACCGCTCAGGGTTGGTTGCCCTCCTGTCTTCCTTCTTGCACACA
Source organism: Erpetoichthys calabaricus (assembly GCF_900747795.2). Classification (NCBI taxonomy): domain Eukaryota; kingdom Metazoa; phylum Chordata; class Cladistia; order Polypteriformes; family Polypteridae; genus Erpetoichthys; species Erpetoichthys calabaricus. The sequence goes on along the minus strand of NC_041408.2, from coordinate 29,180,972 downwards.
TGGTTGTCCATCAGATCCCTAGGAAGGACTCCACCTCGATCAAACCCACTCCTACACATTGTCAGTGGGCACGATCTGTCCCTTGAGCGGCGATCCTTAGCTCCACACGGGACCCCTGACCTCTCTAAGCTGGCTGGCTTGTCCACTCTCTTTCACCCCTGATGCTGCTCTCGCTCTCTAAGCCTCTTTTGTTTCTCCTTTTCCATCTTTTTCCTCCTGATCTCCTGTGCCAGCCTGTACTTTTACGGCTCCGTGGGTGCAGCGCCTCAAATCACGCACCGCAGGAAGCCAATTAAGCAATTGAGAACAATCGCACCCTCATGTGCAGGTGCGACTCACCCCAATTACCTCATCAACTCCCTGCAGATGCATGATCACACCCATGGGGACTGACACAGCCAAATTGATTATTTAAAAACTGGCCTTTCATTCAGCACCGTGGACCTGCTATACCACAATGTGTTGCAGTACAGGTGATCCCCTGTCTATCGTGGAAGTTACGTTCCAGACCCATCAGCGATAGGTGAAAATCCGCGATATAGAAGGAAACTTGGGAGCCAACATTGGGCTTAAAACAAAACAAAACGTTCACAAAAAATTTGCTCACAACAATTGGGCCACAAGCAAGGTGATCGGGGAGCCACGCTCACTGTTCTTGTGAGATTACACCATGTTAGCAGCAGCCAATCAGAGTCCAAGAGAATGAAAATCCCGCTCTGATTGGTTGAGTCTCCTCTTTCAGCCAATAATGGGCCTTGTAAGAAATCATCTGGGTACTATAATGCAAAACTATTTGTCTACCGTACAATGTACGTATATTTAATGATTTTTTATATTGCTTAAAAATGTTCATTATTTTACATACATATTGACTTTTTACTGCATTTTAGTCAAAATTTACAGTTATGTTATAGTAATTATAAATTATAATACGTACTAGCCATGTGCGCCCAACTACGTTGCGCGTGTTAAAGTTGTCTGTGAAGGGCTCCCTGTTTAAACGCGGCTGCCAGTCGTGAACTGGGCCCTTCGTCGCACAGCATTATGATTTTTTATAAGGGAAACAAAATTACAAAAGAAAACCCTTGGACATTGATTCGATAGGAACGGCCTACTCGGAATCACTGTCTGAATAGTAATTATGTGGTGGTGTAGGAGCATTTCTGCTTCTCTCCGTTCACAGTCCGTCTCGTTTTCACGACGCTGTCGTTTCCTCTCACGATCTCTTCTCAACCTTTCTCCAATCTCGCAGGTTGCTTTGTGGCAATCCAAAGAGAAAGGCAATATACACGGAGCAATGGTTATAAAAGGGGGACACATAGGTATCCAGGCTCTTTAAAGCATAAATAGGGATCACTTCACTGACATGTGAGCAAGCCACGGTACAACTGTGAGACGCGCAGCACTCGCCGGCTACAACGTAACAATAATAATTTCCGGAATGTGCTGTTACGTTGTCATTCATTTTACCCACTGTCTTTCTTTCATTCATATGTTACGTAGGCACGTACCTTTTATCTTCGGCAATCTCATTCTCTAACCAGGCCTCAGGAGCTAACCAGCATAACACTGTCCACCACCCCTTTCGTTATTCCAGCACATTGTTGACATCCGTGAGTAACAACAACGTACTAAACTGGAAGGTGGTCTACGCATGCGTGGAATTCGCGGACAAACAAAGATCAAGATCCAAATGAAGATTATACATAGAGATTGTTCTAACAAACTCTTGTCTAGCACACGTAGTGACAAATGAAAAGCGTATGTACATTTCGTTATGAATTGCGACTCTGCCTACGTAGCAGTATGTTTTATGATTTACTAGTGTATTGCTTAAATGTTACATATATGTTAGTTATTATAAATTATAATATTGTTCTAACGAACTTTTGTCTAGCACAGGGGTGGGCAGATTCAGTCCTGGAGGGCCGCAGTGGTTGCAGGTTTTTGTTCCAACCCAGTTGCTTAATTAAAAAACAATCCTTGTCAATTATTTAATTTCATGGCTTGCTAGTGCTTTAACTCTGCCATGTCAAGTCATTCTCATATCCTACATTTTTTTTCCTTTCTAAGGATATCATCCAAAAGATTTGAGTTATTCACAGTGCTTCACTTTTTTCTCTTCACTTTCCAAGTATTTAATTAAACCAAATAGTGCATGAGAAATACACACAGGTGTAAATGGTAACAAGCTAAATGGAGAAATGCTGGTCTCTTTTGTCATTTGCATTTTATTGCTAATTAGGAGCAATTAAAAACCGAGAATACAGCTGTTTAAGACTAAAATAAGCAATAAGGGTTCAAAATTTTAACGAGTGAGACAACTAAAGTGAAGCAGAAGTGTTACTTGAGCAATAAGAGCTTCTTTTTAAGCAATTGGGTTGGAGCAAAAACCTGCAGCCACTGCGGCCCTCCAGGACTGAATCTGCCCACCCCTGGTCTAGCACACACAGTGACTGCTGAAAACCGTATGCTTTGTTATGAATTGGCTGCAAAGTACACTACAGGTAGGATGTACTTATTGAATTTTTACTCCATTTTTATTTATATACAATACAGGTATATGTTATAATTACAGTAATACATTGTTATTAATAGTTTAGCATAGAAAAATGCTTATTTCAACGTAAAAAGTTGTCAAAAACCCATAAAAAACGATCACTTTAAAACCACGTATTTCCGCAATAGAAAATTAGATATGTTCAACAGAAAAATCCACGATATAGCGGGGGCACAATAGCTGAACCGCAATATAGCGGGGGATCACTGTACTTTAATTCATTATAGGATCTAGATTTAATATAGAAGAAATGTGGATATTTATTTTTAACAGCATAAGATTGGGAAAGACATGCTGTCATGTTTTTTGGCCACAATCTAACACCATAAATATACCAATAAGCCACAACACAAAAACCCCTGATAGATGAAGTGAATAACACTGATAACATTTGGTTATCTTGTCACAATGGCACTTGTCAAGCGATGGGATTTACTAGGCAGCAAGTGAACTGTCAGTTTTTGAAGGTGATGCGTTGGAAGCTGAAAAAATGGCAAGTATAAGGATCTGAGTGACTATGACAAGGGCCAGACTGTGAAGGCTAGATGAATGGGTCAAAGCATTTCTAAAATGGAGAAAAAGGTCTTGTGGGGTGTTACTGGTATGCAGTTGTAGTACCTACCAAAACGTGGTCCAAGGAAGGACAACCAGTGACCTGGTGACAGGCTCATTGATGCATGAGGGGAGAGAAGGCTAGCCTGTCCAGTCCAATCAAAGAGACCGAAGCACGCATTGTTAAAAAACAATGCTGGCCATGGCAGAAAGGTGTTAGAACACACAGTGAATTGTAGTTTGCTGCATAGCTAGAGACCTGTCAAAGTGCCCATGCTGTTCCCTGTCCATTGCCAAAAGCACCAACACTAGCCATGAAAGTGTCAGAACTGGACCATGGAGCAATGGAAGAAAGTAGCCTGGTCTGAGGAATCATGTTTTCATTTAGATCATGTGCACAGTGGTTTATGTTCGTGTTGTTTACCTGGAGAAGAGATGGCAGCATCTATGGAAAGAAGGCAAGACGACGGAGGCTGTATGACGATAGGGCCTGGCATTCATGTGGATGATACTTTGACACGTTTCACCTACCAAAGATTACTGCAAACTACATACACCTCTTCATGGCAACAGTATTGCCCAATTTCAGTGGCTTCCTCCTTCAAAATAATGTACCCTGGCACACTGCAAAAAAATTGTTCAGAAATGGTTTGAGGAACATGACAAAGAGTTCAAAGTGTTGACTTGGCCTCCAAATTCCCCAGATCTCAATCTGATTGAGCCTCTTTGGGATGTACTGGAAAAACAAATCTGATCCATGGAGGTGCCCTCTCTCATCTTACACAACTTAAAGGACCTGCTGCTAATGTCTTAGTGTCAGATACCACAGGACACCTTCCGAAGTCTTGTGGAGTTAATGCCTCACAGCTGTTTTGGCGGCACAAGGTGGTACCCTTTTGATTCAGAATGTCAGTCACTCTGTGCAAGTCACTAACTCTGCCTGCAGCAAAAGAACCCCAGACCATCACACTTCCTCCTCCGTGTTGGTGTAACACACTGAGGAATCATCCTTTAACCAACTTGACAGCGCACAAATATCCTGTGTGATGAACCAAAGATTTCAAATTTTGATTTGGTCTATAAGACTTTCTTCCAATAGTAGTCCGCAGCTGGTATTTCAAGGCCCTATTTTGTCTTTTATGGAATGGCTTTATTACCGCCACTCACCCTGTCAAATCTTCAGCTCAAAGTCTAACAGTAGAAACTAAGACTTGCTTTTTTCAACCACTGTTAAGTTTGGTTATTACTCAAACTGGTGACCCTTAGAAACTTGTCTTCTGATTGGGTTGTGTCTTTGGGTCTGTCAGATCTCTTCCTATCAGAGTCTCTTCCAGTTTCCAATTGCCTTTGGATTATGTAGGACATTGTACTCACTGACACTTGGATTTTCTTTGCTATTTCTGTAAACGAAAGGGCTATATATAAGGGTAATAATGTTCTCTTATTTAATTTGTTAATTGCAGTTTTCTTGCCATTACCACTGGAACTTACAACTTTCTACAGTGTAACATTGTCCAAGTAGTACTTCAGATGGTGTAGTAACAAAGTCTTTTCCAACTCTGCTTTAAGACAGACAGAGGGTTTTTAAGTTATCCACAGAAGTTGGGAGACCTGTGCAAATGTTTTGCTTCAACTTGCAAGGCTTAATTTATTTTAATTGCTGCAGAACATCTGTATGCTGAACCTATTAGTTGTTCCCAGAAGAAGGCAATTTGTAATATTGTGAAACTTCAGTTTTTGCTAATCTAAACATAAAATTCAAAATTTTGGTAGTTTACTGCTTACCTTTTCACCATTTTAGGTGATTCATTGCAAATATATGTAGATAGATATAGTTTATATGAGAGAGAGACAGACAGAGAGAAAAATGTTTTATTTGTCTGCACACACATACTGTACGTATACTCATGCATGCAATATACTGTATATTTGCCTGCCTTCTGCTTACCTATGATCATCCATTAAAATATTTTTTTAATATTTTTTATTTTAAGAAAACATACTTGGAATCCAATATTTCTTTATCTGGAGTACTATACTTTGTAAACTGGTAACACACATCACTTGTATTTCAATCCAAGCTATAAAATAAGGCCTGAAAGAATTTCTAAAGGTTACTAGCTGGAGAAAGTAAGAAAGCTGGTGCTTGGGGAACAATTTGCTAGCTGGCTTTGGATGGATGGATGGATGGATGGATGGATGGATGGATGGATGGATGGATGGATGGATGGATGGATGGATGGATGGATGGATGGATGGATGCTTTATTAATCCCAAGGGGAAATTCACATACTCCAGCAGCAGCATGGCTACAGGGTGGCACTGAATATGACCTTAATATTAAACAAAATAATAAGAAAATAAAGGCTAAGTCTGCCACTCTTTATATTCCTTTGCAGATTTGTGTCATTTATTCAGTAATTTGTGTAACCTGTGTGTGCAAATAAACTGTTGGGAAATGTAAAAGGAAAAAGACAGCAGTGTTTTATCTGCAGTTTGATTTTCCAGCTTAGATCTTTATTTACTCTGATAACACACCTGACAGCCAATATGTCACAGAGACAACAATGTTCCTACCACGGGTCATTGAATTTAGACTGTTGGGCTCTCTCCATGTCATGTGCTCTGCTCTGTTTGCCATGTAGCAAAATGTCCATGTGACAAAAATATAAATTCTGCTTTTGAGTTATGATAACCTTCCTGGTGTCACATCACACTTGCCCACAATGAATGTTTTTTCTCTAAACAAACTGAAATATGTCAGAAAGTATCAAACAAAGTAAATGGACATAAAATCACTCACAGTATGTAAGCTATGATTTTTACAAAAAATCGACATCAATACTGCAGAAGTTCTTTGTTGTAGCCTTCACAGGTTTAGGTGCCTATTTAATTTCAAAGATCTGTGTTGCTTTTTCCATTATAATCATAATGAAAGAATCACTTTGCACCATCAGCTAAACAAATCATTTACTTGGAAGAGTATTTGAGAAATTGTTGTATACAGTAGATATACAAAGAAAAAGTATAAATCACTCAATTACAGAAAAGACCTCTTTTCCACCACCACCTTAAGTGAATCAAGTTTCAAAAACTAAAGACAAGTTGTGCTCTTCAAATTTTAGCTCACTTAACGATTTCAACTTATGAGTTGGAGACATCTTAGCATCGTTCTTCTGGTACTACTGGGGAATTCCTCAGTGCTCTCAGGCCAGAAATGAGATGAAGCATATATCTAAAATAACTTATGTCTGTCACATTGGCTTGTTCCAATAAATATCCATCAGTCAGGTGAGAGATACCTAGAAAATATTCTCCAAGCCCGACGCATCTCAATTGGCTTGTCTCAATCTAAAGTGGCTGTCCTACTGTGAGATGTCCCTGTGCTGATGAAATTCATACTCAGACACAATTGGTGAGCTTAGCAATTCTAAACAAAAACTTTACAGTAGTGGCGATCTCCTTTCTAGAACTTATCACTGTACATACTTGTTAGTATGTAAACACAGACTATTTCGCCAATCTAACTTTCATATGAGGTCTTGGTTCTTGTTTTTGCATCACTGTCACAGAACAGATGGTTCAGTATATATTAAATCGGTAAATCTTACCATTAATGTAGAAAAACCACAGAATATGGGAACAAAGAAACCCATTATCTATCAACCTAAACTATTACACCAAGCAAACTATAAAAAGATAATTTATAATCTTTTCACATACGGGAACTACACCAAGCAAACTATAAAAAGATAATTTATAATCTTTTCACAGTAAATCATAAAGAACAACGAAAGAACCTGGTTAGTTATTACAAATATATATGTGTAAATATAAATTCACCATGGGTGTGCCTGGTTTGCCCAGAATATTATACAGCACAGCATGCACTTCCTCACAGCTAGTTGAAATACTCCCGTCAACACAATTTTTGTAAAACCTTCTGCAAAAAGGAACACACATATAAAGTGTCTGCTGAAGCAACTATTTTAGCTCCTTTGGTCCTGTCACCTCCAGGCCTTTACAATATCTACAACATTTAAGAAACACACAGATGTATAGTACTGGTCCTATCCATGCCTGCCCCATACTGTGAACTCTCCTCCTTTCTTCTGTTCTTTAGGATACCATGGATTGAGCCAAAGACACTTAAATCTTCCTTAGATAAAAGGGAAAATACAGAATACGCAAACAAGGAGGATGCCTAACTAAAGAGTATTCACTAGTTATAGGGGGTGCCACTGTGTTTTCTGTGACTGAGTGATACAATGAAGTCCATTTGATACAGCAAAAATTGTATCTCAAAATATATCATGTTAGTTGTTTTACTTTTCAGAAAAGGTAATTGAAGGAACACTTACAGTTCACAATAATATGAACAGGACACTTGTTTGCATATCTTATTTTCCCTTTCAGCTACTAGCCAATACAAAACTTCAATAATTTTCATTATTAAAAATAAATAGACAAATACAAACACTTCATTTTGCTATCACTATCATTTTTTCCCATTGCCCTGCAGTGCTCATATAGTTCTGCTGCTTCTGGGTTCCTCTCTGACTGCATTGCATACAGTGCCCTCCATAATGGCAGCATCAGAGACTTGGCAGAGCATCACCAGAGAAGATCCTCAGCACCTGGAGATGTCTGTGAATCGCAGACTTTAAGCAGTCATTACATGCAAGGGATACGCAACAAAGAACTAAATATGACTGCTTTAATAGACCTGCCACTGCTATGACCCAAATGTATAGTGTCTTGAAATGGGGGGATTTCGGGGGGGTTTTTGAGTCTCATTGTAGAAAAAGTATTGTCATTTCTACATGGTGTGACTGAAATGTATACAAATACCCTTAAATTAAAGTCTGCATTGTGTACTTTAATAACATCTGAATTATTTGATTTGTAATTTTAAACTGTGGAGCAGAGGGGTAAAATCTAGGAAAAATGTGTCTTTGTCCCAGACATTATGGAGGGCTCTGTAATTACACTCATTTATGTCCCATGCTATCAAAAAAGGCTAATGTCAAATTAAGTTATTCTACTGCAATATATACAACTTTCACTGCAACTTATTAAAAAGCTATTCCAGTAAGTGTGGTACTCTACAATAACCATCTATAACTGGGTGAATACTCTGAGAATGCAATGCTTACATTATCTCATTTCCAAAGAGTTTTCTGAAAATGGAAAATTCAGGATAGCCACATTACAAATCAGACATTATAAAATGCATAATATACCATCATTTAAAGGTTTGTAGATTCTAGTTAGCTACTTGGTCATAAGCTGTGGCCTTTGGACATCATAGTGGCCATTGAGAATACCAAGATTAACTAAAATCTATAAAAGAAAATAATAATAATACGTTTATTCAAAATCTTTCCAATGCTGAAAGCACTTAAAACACACCTTGAACTTTAAAATTAAATTTTAGCTAGGGGCTTTGCCCCCTGCTCGCTTCGTTCACCAACCCCCTAGTCTGTGCTACACGCTAGCCTCTTTGCGGTTCTGCTGCTCGCGTTTAGGGATGCGGACGTATAATTTAAACAGATTTTTATTTTCATGGGAATTGTTACATATGCATCAACGCAACATATAACTGCCCGTGATTGAATATCGTTTCTTTCTCTCTATTAAAAAGAACAAATTTTTTGAATGTTTGGCTCTGAGATTTGTTAATTGTCTTTGCAAAAGCTATTCTAACCGGAAACTGTTAACATTTTAATACAAATGGCATATCAAGATCTCCTTTGTTGTGTAATGTTATCCGCGGAAGATGTACTACATTACCTTTCTTGGATACATCCTTCTTTCTACAGTAATTCGTGCATTGTAAGACCGGACGGTGTTAATGGTTGTAGATATTTTTTGTGACATTATAAGTTGTTGTTTTCATCTTCCACACGATCACCACCAACTGTTTCAGCATAGTCTATTGATATGCATTTAACCAATTTGCCATGTAACCGTTCGACATTTTTGGACGCATTTAGCCAGTTTGATGTGCAACTGATCGACATTCTTGGCTTTAATTTGTTTGACTTCCTCGTTTCTTGGTGCTAAGGTTGCGCGTATACTCATTTTTTCTGTTGATAACCCTTCATGATGAAATTCTTCAATAATATTTGGACATAATACGTCTTCTTTAATTTGAACTTAAAGTGAGGAAAATGTTAAACGTATAAGAGCCAAGAGCGCAGGCAGTGTGTCTGACAAAAGAATTCACACGAATGAGAGTTGAGAGGACCATGGTCTTGTTTGAAAATATTTGAGAGGAGGATGTGACTTGAAAAAATCTCAAGGTAAAAGTCTCGTCTCGCGGAACTTGAAAAAAATCTCTCTTCCAAAAAGTCGTCTCGTCGAAGGATTTTTTCATAATAGTGAGATTTATTATTTAAATGTAAACATAAAGAAATATACCTATATAAGCAATATCCTCACAATACAAATTTATTAAAGTAATAGTCATTTAATTAGGACACAAAAACAAGAAATGTTACCAAATTACGTGTGTGCAAGCTTGAAGGAGCCCAGCCATAAATATTCTACTAACATAATTTCCTGGAAATCTGTCCACACCCTGTCAGGCTTCATCCACTAGGGATGGAAAAAAAACAATACACGTTGTACATCATGATAAACATGGATGCCTCTCTTTGAAATAAAAGTTAACTTTAATTTAATTATATAATTCACTAATGAACAGGTAAAAAATAAATAGGTAAAAAATGAAAAAGTAACAATTTCACTAAATAAATACAATGTTCTAACAAAACCAACATTCAGAGAAAAAAAATATTTTATTCTACCTAAATATTGTTTCATCTACTTTTGGGTTAACCAACATTTTCATAAAAATAAACCGAGAATCATGTTTCCATAGAAAATATATCTGTTATATGTTTGACCTTTCAGAGTAAAGTCTGTTAAAGCCCGAAGATATTATGTGTGTTGTTTTGTTGTTTGCTTGTTTATACAAATAATTTTTTCATCTCTCTGTTGACCTTCTGTAAAGTTTATATTTCCCCGTGGGGACATATAAAGTGTATCTATCTAAACAGAGTATTTTTATTTTTTTTGTCCTGAGGCATTTCCAAATGTGACAAGAAAAATAATGAGAGATAACAAATAGTTTTACATATCAAATTACTAAACATATGACATTCATCCACACCCCTGAAAATATAAACAGTTTAAAAGGGGCTTTTATGCCTTGCTTACAGTACATTGCTTAGATTCTTATTTTAATTTAAAATACACTATGTTTTTAAAGCAAAACACTACTCATTAACTCATAGACTACATTTTGGTATTCGTTGTAATATGTGTTCACAATGAAAATGCAGCCTTTAAGAAAAAGAAAAAATAAATAAATAAAAATAGTACAAAAATGACATTAAACACTTGCCTGTTAGATACCAATGCTACCTGCTCAAAGGTATCCAATATAAAGCCAATGTTAGGCTAGCTAGCTGACCAAATACAGTGCCATGATGGCACTATGATAAGTATGAACTGCATATTTCGACAAAAGTGAACCTGACAATGTTATGTTATGAATTATGCCAGAGTGACGATACTTAATGAACTGTGCACATACGCACACACCCATAAGCGAAATTAGGACCCCATTTCCTTAGTTTCCGGCTACCACAAAAGACTAGTATATATTTAAAAAAAAAAAAAAAAAAAAAAAAAAAACCCTGACCACACAACTGTACATTTTTAAAACTGTACAATAAACAAAGAGTCAACATAAACTATTCCTAATCGGGTTAAATATATGTTTAGCAACAAAAGTTTGGTATCTTAGCAAGATACTAGAAAGATACTAGTTGGAGCAAAACCTGCAGCCACTAACTTTGGCAGCATTAGTTTAAGCCACTCCACAGCCCCCGAAATGAATTGCTTGTCTTATTATTGTTTGTTAAGCAATGCTCTTTCACTTAAATTGCATTTATTTTTTGTAACTTTGTAAACATGTTTTAATTTTTTTTACAAATTTAATTTAATTGAAAATCTTCCAACTGGGGCTTTAGTTAAGCAAATGTTAATTACAGCACACATTGCAAGTAATTCATTTTGATTTGTCTTTTGAAACCACACAGTATTGTTCATCATACATATCATCCATCTTAATAAAAGGATACGTGTCTGTGTGTCCATCCTGTTGCTATGTCACTGTTATTTCAACAGATGGTTTGTAGTAATGAAATGCACTGCATTTATCATTCCAGCAGTTTGTGCATCAAAAACATTAAAACTGTTTTTAAGATTCCCATACCAAATGGCATATAATGAAGACATATGCATTGCATGTGTCATTCCAACTGGCTTACAGGTGGGTATCTTTAGACATAGTATTTTATAAATTCATCTACAACACTTAAGGAGGGACTGGCTGTAAAACCAGCTTTCTAGAACCTTTACTTCACCTTTCTATCTCTATGCTACTGCCATCACTAATATTTTTCAGCCATATAAACCCTAAGGCCACCACATCCAGAAAGGGAACAGGTTTCATCTTTGTGATTTACAAAAGCTAAATCTGCCAACATCTTGTGATCCTCCTCCTAAACTTCTTATCCACTTGACTGACTAAAGAGAATATCAACATATTCTTTCCACAAATACTGCAGCTGGGCAGTATTTTGGTAACCTACTCTCTGTGAAAGCTCATTGGTGAAAGCTAGACACCATACACTAAGAACTGAAGAAATGTTAAATTTGTTTTCGTTGCCGTTTTTTTCTTTGTATTTTCTCACTGCACCATCTGACTCTGCTCTTTGTCCTTTTCAGTGTTCCTGCAAATATAACCATGCTCCCCACCTGTCTAGTCTAACCTGATCTGTTTATCTGTTGTTCCTCTACCAGAAGTATTACAATAAAAAGTTTAGTTGCTGATAAATTTTATGTTTACTATCCCACAGTATCATAGACTGCAATGCCTCAATGACTTTTAACCTTTCTAATGATAAATACATAAATGGTTATTGCAGCCTCATTCTGAACTATAGTACAATGGAACAGAAATCTATTGATAATGGTATCTCTGGAGGAAGCAGTTAATATTTTTTCTCACACACCTCTGCTGTTGGTCATGCATTTAAAATTAGCAATGGCTTAAGTCATCCATTATAGCAACAACTAGCCTTGAATTTACCAGATGTCTTTTTTCTACAAATATCATTCATGAGTCACACTCACTTGAACTTAACACAGTATCACTATCTAACGCTCTTTCCTGGATGCTCTGTAACTGTGACCTTCCAAATTCTGAGTCAAGGCCAGGTGACATTATTTGCAGTCTTCATTTATTTCTTGACGTTCTTTCACGACTTCTAAAACCCATCTACTCTCTCTTGAACTGAAATAACAATAATCAACAATTCTGCAATAAAACATAACACATCTAATGAATTAAGCCAATTTTCTACTAGATAAGATTTCCTCCAAGGAACTTTCAAATGTGTTCACAGTTGTTTTTGAGGTATTGCTTGTATTTACAGAAATTACATGGAAAACCTTTAAGAACTTGGCTAGACTTTGCCCATTGCCTTCCTTAGAAACTGTTAACATCTTGTTAGCTAACATCTTCTGATTTAATAAACTTCACCATCTCAGACATCTCCTTTTCACATTGTAAACTGCCATAGACTTTGTCACTCTTTTTCTTGACATTCTCCCCTAAGAAATCTTGTAATTCTTCATGAATGTCATCCCCTCTTTAATCTCCTTTCCTTATTTATTTTATGGTTCAGTGTCTTAATTCATCTGTCACACTGCCTTCAATGCTGACTTTTATTTCTCCCATGGTAGATAGAAAACGTTTTTGTTCCTACACATGTCAATATTGTATGCCTCGCAAAAACCCAAGCTCTGAGTTCTCTTTAAAAATAGCGTACCATATAAAAGTATTTCACCGTAGTACACATTATCAAGCAATTTCCATATCATTTAATTAATAGTGAACTATAAAACTATTTTATAGAAAATTTATATAAAATTCTTGTATTACTACTTTCATCAGTGGGACTGCCATGAACAGCTTAAAAAAGAATACTGAACCACAAGTCTATGCAGCAAGGCAAACTCAAATACAAAAATTATTCAAATAAATTAAAAGAAACATTGGATACAAACAAAAGAGCATACAAGTTCATACATATTAATTTTGAAATGTCTGCACAATCTAAATTTATTTTTAATTATTTATTTATAGGTTGATTAACTGATCGATTGATTGGCTGCATTATTTGTCCTGTTAGCCTGCATCTGAATTTCCTTTTGAGATTAATAAAGTTAATATAATCACAAAAGTATAGCAATACTAAAGCATCAAATAATAAAAAAACATTAGGTAGTTTATCTAATCTAATTTAAATTATAAACAGAGTATCACCAATATGGTAATGATCTTTCTGTGGGTTTGTGAACTTCAACCACCTTGTCTTTTTTCCTATCTGGTCTAGCGTAACTTTCGGATGTGAGACCCAATCTTTTCATATTATCTAATACCACTTCTTAACATGTTTTCTTTAGCCTGCTGCTTGACCTTATCCCACGACTGTCATTTTTAACGCACTTCTTCAGCAAATCAGTCCTCTGCCTTTTGGTCCAAAGAACCAAGAGTCATTTCCTTAGTACAGTGCCAATCACCTACTTTCTCTTAACTCAACATTTATCTTCTTCTCACTCTGTGACACACTACATAGTTGCTGGTGCATAAGGCAGGATCAAGCACTAATATATAGGCAAACATTCAATATAACTTAAACTAGCAAATGGCTCTTACACTACACATTCATCCGATCATTCTCATCTCCTTTCATTTTAGCTCTGCTTTATGCTCCTCTTTAATCATTTACATTTACAATTACATTTACGTTTGGATGAAGCCTTTATCCAGGGCAGCTTACAACATTTATGACACAATTGGTTACATTTCCTTTGGTTTTCCAATTGTAGCACAGGCAGGTCAAATGACACACACAGTGTCAGCAGCAGGACTACACCCACAACCTCAGGGTTTGATGTCTAAAGCCTTAACCACTACATCTCACTGCCTCATCAGCTATGTTTCACTTAAATAGAGCAACAAGTTCTGCTTCCAAACCTTCGAGGGACATACTCCTCAGCAGGTGGCGTACTGTCTGAATTGGAAAGAATGCTTGAAAAAGCTGGCTATAAAGCAGCCTGTGAGCAGCAGGTAAGAGAGGTGTGGACACAGCACTTAGAAGAGTACTTCGATTCAATGAGACTCATGGCTGCTGAAGACAAACAGCTCAAAGGTTTTGCAGTTGGCGAGACTCATATTGGACCCTGCACTTGGGTTGGCCTGCAGAAAGCTGGAGAAACAGTTTAGCATATGGGTTGCCTCACACCCCAGGTGAGGAGGAGCTCGGCAGCGTGCATGAAAGGATACAGGGACAAGTGGCTGGGAGCACATGTCGTCACTGAACACCTGAGTGGTGGGCGGAAATAGCCCTGAAGATACCAACGATATTTTTAGGGTCACTCACCAGCAATTAGGGTTAAGAGTCTAATTCTGTTCCTCCGTCTCAAGCACCCTGGGTTATTACAGTACCAAAATATAAAAGAATGTTATTAGAAGGCAAAAAATATGTAAAAGAATTAGGGATGCACCGATACCGAAACGGGTATCTGGTATCGGCCTCGATACCACATTTTCTAAAGTACTCGTACTCGTTAAAAGTCCCCCGATACCGGGGACCGATACCACGGTCTGAGAAATGTCTATGTTTGAGCGGCGTGTAAGGGGTTAATCACAGGCGCTGAGTGCCCGCCCCCAGGCCCCGGCTGCAGCTCAGAGCGGGGAGAAGGCGAGGCGAGACATGTCAGCCATATGGAACTATTTCAAAGTGAATGAAGACGACAAAACAAAGGCGGACTGCAAATTGTGCTCAGCGAAATTGTCCAGAGGAGGCTCAAAAGGTAGCGCATTTAACACAAGTAATTTAATCAAGCACCTAAAATCCCAACACGACAACGAGTACAAAGAGTTTACCCACGCTTCTAAACCAACACAACCCACGCTGCAGCAAACTCTTGCAAGACGAGAGAAAATGTCCAGAGACAATCCACGTGCTGTGAAAATAACACAGGCAATTATCGAGTACATTGCATTGAGTGACCAGCCACTCTCGGAGGTAGAAAATGTGGGAT
Source organism: Erpetoichthys calabaricus (assembly GCF_900747795.2). Classification (NCBI taxonomy): domain Eukaryota; kingdom Metazoa; phylum Chordata; class Cladistia; order Polypteriformes; family Polypteridae; genus Erpetoichthys; species Erpetoichthys calabaricus. The sequence goes on along the minus strand of NC_041408.2, from coordinate 29,165,671 downwards.
TCCTGCGTCTCCTCCATGTTCTGGAGCCCAGATATGATGTCCCAAGCCGCCACTACATGACTGACACGGAGCTGCCTAAACTACACGACTCCGTGAAAAAACATATCCACAGCCTACTGCAAGCCTCCTCTGCGTTTAGTTTCACCACGGATATTTGGACAAGCAGTGTTAGCCCCGTGTCGCTAATTAGCCTAACCTCCCAGTGGATAGACGAGAGTTTCTTGTTTTTTTTTTGTTAAATTATATGACTAAAGCTGTTACCTGTAAATTTAAATCATGTTTTTATTAAGATAGATAGATAGATACTTTATTAATCCCAGGGGGAAATTCACATACTCCAGCAGCAAAAAAATATTAAAGAGTAATAAAAAATGCAGGTAAAAAACAGACAATAACTTGAATAATGTTCAACGTTTACCCCCTCTGGTGGAATTGAAGAGTCGCATAGTTTGGGGGAGGAATGATCTTCTCAGTCTGTCAGTGGAGTAGGACAGTGAGAGCAGTCTGTCGCTGAAACTGCTCCTCTGTCTGGAGATGACACTGTTTAATGGATGTAGTGGATTCTCCATAATTGATAGGAGCCTGCTGAGTGCCCGTTGCTCTGCTACGGATGTCAAACCGTCCAGCTCTATGCCAACAATAGAGCCTGCCTTCCTCACCAGTTTGTCCAGGCGGGAGGCATCCTTCTTCTTAATGCTGCCTCCCCAGCACACCACTGCGTAGAAGAGGGGCACTCGCCACAACCATCTGATAGAACATCTGCAGCATCTTACTGCAGATGTTGAAGGATGCCAGTCTTCTAAGGAAGTACAGGCGGCTCTGTCCTTTCTTGCACAGAGAATCAGTATTGGCAGTCCAGTCCAATTTATCGTCCATCTGCACTCCCAGGTATTTATAGGTCTGCACCCTCTGCACACAGTCACCTCTGATGATCACGGGGTCCATGAGAGGCCTGGGTCTCCTAAAATCCACCACCAGTTCCTTGGTTTTGCTGGTGTTCAGTTGTAGGTGGTTTAAGTCGCACCATTTAACAAAGTCCTTGATGAGGTTTCTATACTCCTCCTCCTGCCCACTCCTGATGCAGCCCACGATAGCAGTGTCGTCAGCAAACTTTTGCACGTGGCAGGACTCCGAGTTATATTGGAAGTCCGATGTATATAGGCTGAATAGGACCGGAGAAAGTACAGTCCCCTGCGGCGCTCCTGTGTTGCTGACCACAATGTCAGATCTGCAATTCCCGAGACGCACATACTGAGGTCTGTTTGTAAGATAGTCCACGATCCATGCCACCAGGTATGAATCTACTCCCATCTCTGTCAGCTTGTCCCTAAGGAGCAGAGGTTGGATGGTGTTGAAGGCGCTAGAGAAGTCTAGAAACATAATTCTTACAGCGCCACTGCCTTTGTCCAAGTGGGAGAGGGATCGATGTAGCATATAGATGATGGCATCTTCCGCTCCCACCTTCTCCTGGTATGCGAACTGCAGAGGGTCGAGGGCATGTTGGACCTGTGGCCTCAGGTGGTGAAGCAGCAGCCGCTCCATGGTCTTCATCACATGTGATGTTAGAGCGACAGTCATTCAGCTCACCAGGACGTGATACCTTTGGGACTGGAGTGATGCAAGATGTTTTCCAAAGCCTCGGGACTTTCCCCTGTTCCAGGCTCAGGTTGAAGATGCGCTGTAGAGGACCCCCTAGCTCTGATGCACAGACCTTCAGCAGTCATGGCGATACTCCATCTGGACCTGCTGCTTTGCTGGCACGAAGTTTCCTCAGCTCTCTGCTCACTTGCGCTGCTGTAATTGTGGGTGGGGATGTCTCTCCTATGTTGGTATCAGCAGAAGGATGTGTAGAGAGTGCAGTACTCCGAGGTGAGAGTGGGTTAGGGTGGTCAAACCTGTTAAAGAAGATGTTCATTTGGTTTGCTCTCTTCACGTCTCTCTCAATGGTGGTACCCCGCTTCGAGCTGCAGCCAGTGATGATCTTCATCCCATCCCACACTTCCTTCATGCTGTTGTTCTGCAACTTCTGCTCCAGCTTTCTCCTGTACTGCTACTTCGCCGCCCTGAGCTGGACTCGGAGTTCCTTCTGCACGCGCTTGAGCTCATGCTGATCACCGTCTTTAAAGGCTCTTTTTTTCTGGTTCAAAAGGCCCTTGATGTCACTTGTAATCCATGGCTTGTTGTTAGCATAGCAGCGTACAGTTCTTACTGGAACTACAATGTCCATACAGAAGTTGATGTAGTCAGTAGTGCAGTCAACAACCTCCTCAATGTTCTCACTATGTGATTCCTGCAGGATATCCCAGTCTGTAGTTCCAAAACATTGTCTCAGAGCATTCTCAGCCTCCGGGGTCCACTTCCTGAATGATCGTGTGGTTACAGGTAGGACTCTCACTTTTGGTTTGTAGTGAGGCTGAAGCAGAACCAGGTTATGATCTCCTTTCCCAAGCGCAGGCAGCGGGGTGGCACTGTATGCGTCTTTAACGTTTGCATACAGTAAATCAATAGTCTTATTTCCCCGGGTGTTGCAGTCCACATACTGGGAGAATGCAGGTAATGTTTTGTCCAGCATCACATGGTTAAAGTCTCCAGCGATTAGCACAAGTGCCTCGGGGTGCTGCGTTTGTAACTTAGCAACAGCAGAATGGATGATGTCACTCGCTGACTCCACGTCCGCCCGAGGAGGAATATACACGATGACAAAAATGACATGTCCAAACTCTCTGGGCAAGTAATAGGGACGCAGACTTATGGCCAACAGTTCGATGTCCCTGCAGCAAGTGGAGATTTTGACTTTAACATGTCCAGAGTGACACCACCATGTATTAACATAGAGAGCGAGTCCTCCTCCTTTGTGCTTCCCACAGGTACTTGCGTCTCTGTCCGCTCTAACTGTGCTAAACCCGGGTAGCTACACATTAGCATCTGGGATGGTGTTAGTTAGCCACGTTTCGCAGAAACACAACAAACTGCATTCTCTGTAGGTTCTGACATTTTTCACCAGCGCAGCCAGTTCGTCGATCTTATTTGAGATTGAGTTCACATTCCCCAGAATAACAGAAGGCACCGAAGGCTTAAAACGCCACTTTCTCGCAAGCCGCTTCATTTTTAGCTTAGTGCCGGCTCTGCTGCCACGATACCGCCTTCTTACCTCGTCGGGTAAATAGGGAACCACACCGGCACTGGCATTTGTTCTCAGCGCTCGAAGTTGAGTACTTGAATAGGCGAGTCTCGGCGTGTAAAAATCCATGCCCACGTTGTCATAAATTGAAACTAATATGTAACCTAATGATTTACGCCATATGAGTGACACACAAACTTACAAAAGCTGACATGCTTGAAATTTAATGTTGGAATCTGGATAAATCAACATCATGTCTTTTAAGGGCGCTCTGCAACTATTAATTCATTCACTCATTAATTAATTTAATAAATTAATTTAAGGGTCATTGGGCACAAGAGTCTATAACGGCTCCCATAGTTCGCTGGATTTTTTATTCATACATGTTTAGGATGCCAACTCAAAACTTCAGATTGAAAGAATATGAAGGATCTGTAACCTTTGAATTCCTTTCACATATTTGCACATCTGCCTTTCTTGTTCCGTACAACTTCAGATCCTTTTACTACCTCTGTGATATCATCCATTTTTCCCTGTTGTCTCTTCAGAATCTGAGGCATTTATATTTCATCAGAGAGAACTGAAACAAAAGAACCTTAACAATTTTACCATTACTTCCTTCAAGCTTCTTTTACCTAAAACCTTATAACTCACAATATAACAAAGATTAATTCAAACTATAATCCAAATCCAAAGATAAATCTTTTAAAAAAATACTTGATTCTGAGTCACCTTTAATACCTTTTCTCTCTCTCTGTCTTATGGATGTTGCCCTCGACCTCCTTTTATTAGCACAAAGCGACAATGATAAATTTCATTTTCATTACGATGCTGCTTGAAAGTTCATTTACAATATATATTTTTTTGTGGCTCAAAAGTAATTGGTAAAATTAAATAACTGCAAATAAAATGTTTATTTCTAATACCTGATTGAAAACCCTTTGCTGGCAATGACAGCCTGAAGTCTTGAACTCATGGACATCACCAGATGCTGGGTTTCCTCCTTTTTAATGCTCTGCCAGGCCTTTACTGCAGCGGCTTTCAGTTGCTGTTTGTTTGTGGGCCTTTCTGTCCGAAGTTTGGTCTTCAACAAGTGAAATGCATGCTCAATTGGGTTAAGATCAGGTGACTGACTTGGCCATTCAAGAATTTTCCACTTCTTTGCTTTAATAAACTCCTGAGTTGCTTTGGCTGTATGTTTTGGGTCATTGTCCATCTGTATCATGAAACGCCGCCCAATCAATTTGACTGCAATTAGCTGGATTTGAGCAGACAGTATGTCACTGAACACCTCAGAATTCATTTGGCTGCTTCTGTCCTGTGTCACATCATCAATAAACACTAGTGTCCCAGTGCCACTGGCAGCCATGCACGCCCAAGCCATCACACTACCTCCACCGTGTTTTACAGATGATGTGGTATGCTTTGGATAATGAGCTGTTCCACGCCTTCTCCATACTTTATTCTTGCCATCATTCTGGTAGAGGCTGATCTTGGTTTCATCTGTCCAAAGAATGTTTTTCCAGAACTATGCTGGCTTTTTTAGATGTTCTTTAGCAAAGTCCAATCTAGCCTTCCTATTCTTGAGGCTTATGAGTGGCTTGCACCTTGCAGTGCACCCTCTGTATTTACTGTCATGCAGTCTTCTCTTTATGGTAGACTTGGATATCGATACGCCTACCCCCTGGAGAGTGTTGTTCACTTGGTTGGCTGTTGTGAAGGGGTTTCTCTTCACCATGGAAATGATTCTGCAATCATCCACCACTGTTGTCTTCCGTGGACGTCCAGGTCTTTTTGCGTTGCTGAGTTCACCAGTGCTTGCCTTCTTTCTCAGGATGTACCAAACTGTAGATTTTGCCACTCGTAATATTGTAGCAATTTTCGGATGGGTTTTTTCTGTTTTCGTGGCTTAAGGATGGCTTCTTTCACCTGCATGGAGAGCTCCTTTGACCACATGTTGTCTGTTCACAGCAAAATCTTCCACATGCAAGCACCACACCTCAAATCAACTTCAGGCCTTTTATCTGCTTAATTGATAATGACATAACGACGGACTTGCCCATACCTGCCCATGCAATAGCCTTTGAGTCAATTGTCCAATTACTTTTGAGCCCCTGAAATGAAGGGATTGTGTTAAAAAAATGCTTTAGTTGCCTCATATTTTTATGCAATCGTTTTATTCACCCCACTGAATTAAAGCTGAAAGTCTGTACTTGAACTGCATCTGAGTTGTTTCATTTAAAATTCATTGTGGTAATGTACAGAACCAAAATTACAAAAAAAGTTGTCTCTGTCCAAATATTTATGGACCTAACTGCATGTGTGTGTATATTATTATATATATATATATATATATATATAATAATATATACATCTATATATATATATATATATATATAATAATATATATATATATATATATATATATAATAATATATATATATATATATATATATATATATATATATATATATATATATATATATATATATATATAAATGGAAGAGAAGGTCTGTGATACGGTTTGCATATTTGCAGCTGGAGATCCACGAAGGGAGAAAAAAGAATCATGTATCATAAAATAGTTTTTTATTCCTGAGCTTTCAACCCCTATCAGGGGTCTTCATCAGAGGATAATGCTTAGACTTACAAGAATCAAAGGCAATATATAGCAACACATTCAGTGGGGGGTGGGGTGGGGGGTGGAGGTGACTAAGTCCGTATGATCAAGGGGGGGGGGGGGGGGGGGGGGTTGTATAGTTTATTTATTGTGTATATGTTCTTCTTAAGTTGGCATATGCTGGATTTAAGTCCAAGTGTCTGTTGATGGCGTTTTCATCTGATAGCCAAGACTCGGCCAACTCTCTGGCACTTTTAGTACTGGCGGACTTAGTCACCTCCACCCCCCAACCACCAAACTCCCCCCACAATGAATGTGTTGCTATATATTGCCTTTGATTCTTGTAAGTCTAAGCATTATCCTCTGATGAAGACCCCGGATAGAGGTTGAAAGCTTAGGAATAAAAAACTATTTTATGATACGTGATTCTTTTTTCTCCCTTCGTGGACCTCCAGCTGCAAATATATATATATATATATATATATATATATATATATATATATATATATATATATATATATATATATATATATATATATAAAACCAACATCTGTCTGTATGTCTGTCTGCTTTTCATAAGAGAACTACTTAACAGATTTAGACCAGGTTTTTGTTCTATAATTGGCTTGAACATTCCGGTTGATTTTGCGACTTCTCTCATTGTGCTCTGTATCATAGTTTGCTTGCTGTAGCGATTTATTTGTGCGAATCCGAGGCACATGCAGCAGGCCGAGGGGAGGGGGCGGGGCCCTCCTCACTCACAAGCCAGCCTCAGGATGTACCTCACCTCTGCTTACTTTAATTTGCTTGAACATTCTGTTTGATTTTGTGACTTCTCTTATCATGCTAAGAATCATAGTTCGCTTGCAGAAGTGATATATTCGCGCTAATCCGAGACAGAGGCTGTGGGCCGAGGGCAGGGGGAAGCATGACGTCAGGAGTGGGGGGCCCTCCTCACTGTCCTGTTTCACAACTACGTGGGCGGAGCCATGGGGGATGGCTAGTAGTTTATAAACAGCTCATATAAGGTATAAAACAGCCCTGGCTCCTCTGGGGGTTTTCCCCATTAGAGTAAAAGTGGTAACAAATTCTAAAGGAGAAATACTTTTAGATTAAATAGACAGAACGTAAATCAGAATATTTGCCTACTTATTCACACAGAGGATACACAAGAAATGACTATACTCCTGATTATTCCTCTCCTGCTTTTCTATACTCCGGATTTTTCTCAGAAATGTTCATGATGTACATGATGTCAGTTTCAAATAGCTTTTTTTGGTACTCTGTACACATGACAATAACAGTGCTACTACTATTACTACTCTCATTATAGATGTACATTTGCAATATGTATCAAACACTATTATTTGGTCAAATTACTCTTCATGAGGAAGAGGAATTAATTGATTAGTTTGAATCAATCAGTTATCAGCTTTGCTTTTGGCAATTCCAATAATAAATTATACAATTCACAAAGGCCCCCAATTCATTTTCCTTTACTTCTCTGTATGGATAGGGAATACTTGTTAGATTTATAACAAGATAACAAAAGCACCTTCATTTTAAGCAAAGGAATAATATAGATTACTGATATACTTAAGGATTACACTGACACATGGATGGATTGAACTTTATTTGTCCTGAGGATTCTGCTTTTTACAGAAGCTGAAGAAATGTTATAACAAATAATAACTACAACAATCTCACTCAAATACATACCAGAATTACTTTATAAAAAAACAACCGACAAAATGCAAACTTCTGACTTGGCTAAAGATCAAAGAACAACCACAGCAAGGCATTAAAAACGCTTATTGCTGTAGGTATAAAAGGAGCCCCAGTATTGTTTCTTGACAGACTTCTGCTGAAAAATACAGTATGTTGGCCATAAGTACTCTAAGTAAGGGTGTCACGGAGGGGATGCGCAGTATTGTTCGCAATGGCCATCAGTTTTGTCTTCATTCTCTTCTCTACTACTACTTCGAAATGACAGAGAGTGCCCCTCATGATTAGCTCTCTTGAAGTGACGTTACCAGTCCTCCTCCCTCAAATGATGAAAATATCACTGGTTATTACAGAAAAATAGAACACATGAAGGATGTACAGTAACAACCCACAGTGAAGGAATGCAAAAACAAGAAAAACAGTTTGCTTTGCCCTTTTTTTACATAGGTCTTCTGTGTAACTAGAACAATTCAGTCAGCCATTGATGTGAACCGCATGTAATTCTAGCAGTGTACCAACTCCACATTAACTCCCTGAACAGTGACTCTGTGTAGAGGCTGTCTGGCACAGCAAATGTCAACAACCAGTTCCTTGGTTTTGCTGATGTTAAGTTGCAGACAATTCTCATTGTGCCAAGAAACATAATTCTCCACTGGAGTCCTATACTCTGTCTTATTTCCCTTGCATATATGTGAAAGACTGAAGACAAGATACATAAGATATTTAACACACTCGTAGTTCATTTGCACGTTTTCTGAAGTTTCTTGCCGTTACAGCTTTTTTGTTTACTGTTTAACTTTGAGACATCACAGAAAAGTTCTAAGCCTGCTCATACTCATTTGAATCCACGGGCAAAACAGGCCTTGCTTCATATTCCAACTTAAAGCTCTCATTTCCAATTTATGCAAAATTGTGTAAAAGCCTGAAATTTACCTGACAGTTATTATTGAGCTTATTGCCCAGTAACAAGTAAATATTAGAAAGCAAGTTTTGAATGATTGTTTACTAGCTACTTAAGTGTTCTAATTTATCTTGGCAAAAATAAAGGAGGTTTTATTTATTTATTTGGTTATTTATTTATTTTTACACCGAGTGATAAAATAGATGTCCAGTGTTGTTGTTGTGTGTGCTGGCTTTGTCCATTCTCATGAGAGTATGATGTGGTCATCTTCATCTCTGCTCAAGTGTTAGCCTCTTTTCTATGGCCTCAAAAGCATTATAGGGAATGACATGATCCTTCTAGGCATCTTTACTTATGTTTTCTTCTTCCAGAATGAGTTCAGTGACTATTAAAGAGTTTGGCTTCTAAGAGCTAGAGATTTCTAAAAGAGTTCTAGAGACATTCCAGAATTGTTAGCTCCAAGAGCTACATAGACAGCACATCAGACTCCACTTCCACTTACAAATCAAAGTCAGTTACTATAATAGACACACTCAAGCACCTATAAACAAAGAGTTCAGGTGTATGCATTTCCAGGAACTTCTTTGTCTGGCAAAGTCTACAGAGACAGTCATCTTTGACTATTACCTCTGGTTATTAGATGAAATTCAAAAGCTAACCAAATAGTGGAGTTTCCAAATAACGTGGCTACAAAAATAATTGTCTTTTTGGAATAGAGAAGGGTAAGTCAGTCAGTCAGTCAGTCATTATCCAACCTGCTATATCCTAACACAGGGTCACGGGGGTCTGCTGGAGCCAATCCCAGCCAACACAGTGCAAAGTAGGAACAAATCCCAGGAAGGGCGCCAGCCCACCACAGGGCGTGCACACACACACACACACACACACCAAGCACACACTAGGGACAATTTAGGATCGCCAATGCACCTAACCTGCATGTCTTTGGACAGTAGGAGGAAACCGCATGAGCTCAAGCGCGTGCAGAAGGAACTCAAGAGTCCAGCTCAGGGCGGCAAAGGAGCAGTACAGGAGAAAGCTGGAGCAGAAGTTGCAGAATAACAGCATGAAGGAAGTGTGGGATGGGATGAAGGTCATCACTGGCTGCAGCTCAAAGCGGGGTGCCACCATCGAGAGAGATGTGAAGAGAGCAAAACAAATGAACAACTTCTTTAACAGGTTTGACCACCCTAACCCACTCTCACCTCAGAGTACTGCACCCTTCACCCATCCTTCTGCTGATACCAGCATAGGAGAGACATCCCCACCCACAATTACAGCAGCACAGGTGAGCAGAGAGCTGAAGAGACTTCGTGCCAGCAAAGCAGCGGGTCCAGATGGAGTATCACCACGACTGCTGAAGGTCTGTGCGTCAGAGCTGGGGAGTCCTCTACAGCGCATCTTCAACCTGAGCCTGGAACAGGGGAGAGTCCTGAGGCTTTGGAAAACATCTTGCATCACCCCAGTCCCAAAGGTATCACGTCCTAGTGAGCTGAACGACTTCCGGCCTGTCGCTCTGACGTCACATGTGATGAAGACCATGGAGAGGCTGCTGCTTCACCACCTGAGGCCACAGGTCCAACACGCCCCCGACCCTCTGCAGTTCGCATACCAGGAGAAGGTGGGAGCGGAGGATGCCATCATCTATATGCTACACCAATCACTGTCCCACTTGGACAGAGGCAGTGATGCTGTAAGAATTATGTTTCTAGACTTCTCTAGCGCCTTCAACACAATCCAACCTCTGCTCATTAGGGACAAGCTGACAGAGATGGGAGTAGATTCATACCTGGTGGCATGGCTCCTGGACTATCTTAAAGACAGACCTCAGTATGTGCATCTTGGGAACTGCACGTCTGACATTGTGGTCAGCAACACAGGAGCACCACAAGGGACTGTACTTTCTCCGATCCTGTTCAGCCTATATACATCGGACTTCCAACACAACTCGGAGTCCTGCCATATGCAAAAGTTCGCAGATGACACTGCTATCGTGGGCTGCATCAGGAGTGGGCAGGAGGAGGAGTATAGGAACCTCATCAAGGACTTTGTTAAATAGTGTGACTCAAACCACCTACAACTGAACACCAGCAAAACCAAGGAGCTGGTGGTGGATTTTAGGAGGCCCAGACCCCTCATGGACCCCGTGATTATAAGAGGTGACTGTATGCAGAGGGTGCAGACCTATAAATACCTGGGAGTGCAGCTGGATGATAAATTGGACTGGACTGCCAATACTGATTCTCTGTGCAAGAGAGGACAGAGCCAGCTATACTCCTTAGAAGACTGGCGTCCTTCAACATCTGCAATAAGATGCTGCAGATGTTCTACCAGATGGTTGTGGTGAGTGCCCTCTTCTACATGGTGGTGTGCTAGGGAGGCAGCATTAAGAAGAAGGATGCCTCATACCTGGAATAACCGGTGAGGAAGACAGGCTCTATTGTAGGCATGGAGCTGGGCAGTTTGACATCTGTGGCGGAGTGACGGGCGCTTAGCAGGCTACTATCAATTATGGAGAATCCACTGCATCCACTAAACAGTATCATCTCCAGACAGAGGAGCAGCTTCAGCGACAGACTGCTGTCATTGTCCTGCTCCACTGACAGACTGAGGAGATCGTTCCTCCCCCAAACTATGAGACTCTTCAATTCCACCCAGGAGGGTAAACGTTAACATTATTCAAAGTTATTGTCTGTTTTTACCTGCATTTTTATTACTTTTTAATTTAATATTGTTTTTTGTATCAGTATGCTGCTGCTAGAGTATGTGAATTTCCCCTTGGGATTAATAAAGTATCTATCTATCTATCTGTCTATCTATCTATCTAACCGGAGCACCCGGAGGAAACCCACGCGACACGGGGAGAACATGCAAACCCTGGTCTCCTTACTGCAAGGCACCGTGCTGCCCTGAGAAGGGTAAGTGCTAGAGATCAAATCAAATCAAATAGCCTTTTATTGTCAATTCACTATATGTGCAGAACATACAGGAGAATCGAAATACTGTTTCTCATCTTCGTAGTACAATACAATATAAAAAGTATAAAAGTATAACATATAAAATAAATAACATTAGAACTTGTAAAGTAAACCTGTGTACAATGTGCAATAGTCATTAGTGCAAAAGCCAATTAGAGTAAAAGATGAGAAGGTGCATTATAGAGTAGCTTATGAGATGTACAAAAAGACAAACAGTTAGCAGCAGATGTAATATTGAGTCTTTATATAATACCAGCTGAGGTAGGGTACTTGGTAGATAGTGACTCTTGTTACGGTCCAGGGGCAGAGGGCAGGGGGGGAAGGTAGTGGACAGAGTTCAGCATCCTGACAGCTTGGTGGATGAAGCTGTTAGACAGTGTGATAGATAGAAGCTTTGTCCACCTCTTGAACCCTCAGGTACCACTCTGAACACGAGGTAAAAGTATAATAATTATTTATTTTGCTATTATACTGTGCACCAAGCACTCTCTACACCAGTCTCATATAAACAATAATTCTCAACAATAAATCAATCCTCCTCGCCCAGACACTTTGCCACCCTACCTCCCAGCTCAGCTCAATGTACTGGGCTTCCCACAGTCCTTTTATAGCCCCTGACCCGGAAATGGTTCCTGGCCAAACCCACAAGTCTGTTTTCCTTCCGGGTCAGGGCAAACAGTCTTTCTTCAGCCCGGGAGCACGTCGTTTCTTCCTGTCACGTGGTGGTGACGCACTCCCGGGTTATAGGGCACGTAAGAGCCCACTAGCCCCCCTACAGCGACTCCCAGTGGCCCCCAAGGTATCCAGCAGGGCTGCGTATAAAAACTACAAAGTCCATGAGGCCCTGCTGGCATTCGGGGCACCATCATGCTGTCCGGAGGGCTCCTCCTAGCGGCCTGGGGGTGGCGACCGGAGTCCATAGCCGGTCGTCCATCACAACAGTCTTGTGGAGCGGGCCCGGAGGCTCCGGTACCTTTTTCCTGAGGGGAGGAGGCTAAAAAGGGAGTGAAATGGGTGGGAGGAGTCACCAGCAATGCTGATGGCTCTACAGGTGAGACGGGTGTGGAAAATGTCCTTGAGGGAGGGCAGTGGTGCACCAATTATCTTACTGGCCACATCCACTATGCGTTGCAGGGACTTCCTACAGGAGGCAGTGCAGCTTCCATACCACACAGAGATGCAGCTGGTGAGGATGCTCTCGATTGTGCCCCGGTAGAAAGAGCACATGATGGGGGGTGGAACTTGTGCTCTCCTCAGTTTGCGTAGAAAGTAGAGGCAGGAATGAGCTTTCTTAGCCAGTGATGTGGTGTTATCTAACCAGGAGAGGTCCTCAGAGATGTACAGTACGTCCCCAGGAACTTGGTGCTACTCACCCTTTCCACAGCTGCACCGTTGATGGTCAGTGGAGGGTGATGTGAATGACCTCGCCTGAAATCAACCACAATCTCTTTGGTGTGTCCCACATTCAGGAAGAGATTGTTGTCTTTACACCACTGGACCAGTTGGCTCACCTCGTTCCTGTAGTTGGCTTTGTCATTGTTGGTGATGAGGCCGACCACGGTTGTATCGTCCGCAAACTTGACAATGTGATTGAAACTGTAGATTGGTACACAGTCGTGGGTCTGTAGGGTAAAGAGCAACGGGCTGAGCATACACCCTTGTGGGGCCCCTGTGCTCAACGTGATGGTCTTAGAGGTACAGTGGAACTTCGGTTCACGACCATAATTCGTTCCAAACCTCTGTTCGTAAACTGAATTGGTCGTGAACCGAAGCAATTTCCCCCATAGGATTGTATGTAAATACAATTAATCCGTTCCAGACCATACGAACTGTATGTAAATATATTTTTTAAAATATTTTTAAGCACAAATATAGTTAATTACACCATAGAATGCACAGTGTAATAATAAACTAATGTAAAAACATTGAATAACACCCAGGCTCCCTGCTCAGCTGCTCTCTCTCATCAGCACACGAGCCTGCCCTCCCTCTCTCTCTCTCATTGCAGCAATTCAGCAGTTCACGTCTGACTGAGAACAATGCAACACGTGTGGAAATCATCAGTGCGCACAAACCGAAAGGGAAATTGGCTTGTTCGTATACCGAGTGTGTGGTCGTGAACCGAGGCAAAAGTTTGGTGAACTTTTTGGTCGTAAACCGAGTTGTACGTGTACCGAGGCGTTCGTGAACCGAGGTTCCACTGTATTATTGCCGACCCGCACATTTTGTGGCCTCCCAGTAAGAAAGTCCAACACCCAGATTTTTCCCTTTCTGTAACTTTATTAAGAATTTTCATTTAAAAGAGAAAGCATTGTGAGCTACTGAAGTCCTAGCTAAAATAAGTAATACTCACTTATCCTACAAATTCACATGAGGTCCAAATCATATTTGTAAGTCAATTTTGGTCAGAAATAAAGTATTGCACAGAGGGTCATTGAAAATGTGTTTAAACATAGCATTGATAGGAATACTCTTTTGACTACAGTTTTAAAATCTGCATCACAACCTGGTCTGCAAACAATCAGTTATAATGGCATTAGCACAGCTTTTTTGAAGGCCTTGTTAAAGGTAAAAACAAAATTTCACAATTGTGAAAAAGATAGAAAAGCAGCATATGTAATTTAATGCATTAGCCCAGAGTTCCTTAAACTATGTTTTGAGGGTTGCTGCTTTCTGGGTCGCAAGTTACTACTGTTTTTAATGGTAATTAGTCAAGGGTTGTTTGCGAAGTGGGTTGCTGCAGGTTGAATAAGCATATCAGCATTCTCCAGTGATCGTCATCGATTACCCCCATCTAATGATTGTTCACTATTCTCCAAGGGGGGCACCTCCGTGCCCCAAAGATTGGCCATGATTCCCCTACCCCCCACACACTGATAATCATCCGAGAACTTAAAATGGAAGAGTTCTTGAAGATACTAAAAAGGGTAAGATTGACTCTCAATGAAAAAAAGTTTAAGAAATCCTGCATTAGCCTAATGAACTGACTGCTTGCTGATTTTCTTTTCTTTGTGGTGGAATGGAATGTGAATTTGATTTTAGAGAGTCGGAGAATGTCTGGTTAGAGTATCTTCTGCTTAGGATTTCTCTTTTTCTTAACTCTTTCTTCTATTTCATTACATTTCTCTCTATTATAAAAGGAAATCCTGGAAAGCAAAGCAAAAGCAAGGCTACGATACGTGATCCTCTCGGAAGACAATTTTAAAGACCCGCGAGACCAAAGTACACTTGCCACGGTGCAAGACACGCCCTACTTACTAGATAAGACCACGGGCAGGAAAAAAAATCAGTAGTGTAAAGGCAGTCACGCAGCACACACAGCTCAATGGCTCTCAGTGCATATAAAAGTGTATAAGGTCAATACGGTAGAAATGAAATGAATAGGGTAGAAATGAAATGTCGACGACTAAACGAAGACAAAAGAAAAGCACAGAGAAAAGGGACCCAAATGCGGTGGAGAGAAAAAAATGCTAAAAAGAAAAACAATAATCTAGGTGCAAATTTAGAAAATAAGGAAAGTGATAATCAGCCCAGAACAAGTGGAATTGAAAACAAAGCACGTCCAATAGGGCTCAGAATTATTATACGTCCTGCAAGAAAGAGATTTAACCACACCCGGGCCGGAACTAAAGGACAATTATTGTTTTTACAACGTCACGCAAGATAAGTCAGTGAGCCATCATTTAAAACAAGTCCAGAGACCTTTAACTAAGCAGTTGCTGGATTGCTTTTGGCAGACATGCATAATGTGCTCCCAGCTCTTAAAACAACGACATGTGACAAGCAGAACAGGCAGCTCGCCAGCAGGTTGAAGCCTTTTTTGTTTTAAGTGACTGATAGGTCCGATTGAGGGGGGCGGAGTACAACACGGAAGACTGATAGCGGGGTACTGATTGATGCGTTAAGGGGGAGGCGAGACCCGGGGGAGGAGGGGTCGGAGAGGGTGCTAGACAGTTGTGTTTGGAGTTACGAAGTCGGCGATTGTTCAAGTAAAACTTTTGTGACACTTTATTACGTCAGTCGCTACAGTATAAAAAAAAAAAAAGATAGTAAAGATCTCATTAGCGCAAACAAAAGGTGATTAATCATCAGAGCCAGGTGTAATTGAAAAAATAGCAGGACAAAGCAAGGTCGTCCCACAACAGTTAAAGCAACGACAAGTCTAATTTCAAAGAATACACAATTCGGTCAGGTGTATATTTATGATGACGGAGAAGCGATGCAAATTTTAACAGGCGACAAGTAAGGTGATGTATATATTCCGCGAATAACATTAGGCACCAAAGGAGATCGTGATATGCCATTCGAATTAAAATGTTTACAGTTTACCATGAGAATAGCTTTTGCTATGACAATTAACAAATCAAAGGGACAACCATTAGAAAACATTGGATTATTTAATAGAGAAACAGAAACAATATTCACTCACGGGCGATTATACGTTGCGTTGTCACAATGTATCTCCAAAAACGGATTCAAAATTCAATGCGATCTTGAAGAAAAGGTAATTCCATATATTGTTTTTAATAAACCTTTAAAGTAAAAAGTGCAACTAATGAAACTGAAACAATTTCAAAGAAAACAAAAGCTTTTAAAACTGTATATCCGATTAACCAAACAGCGGTACGGTGGTGCAGTTGTTAGCGCTGCTGCCTCGCCGTGAGGAGACCTGGGTTCGCTTCCCTGGTCCTCCCGGTGTGGAGTGTGAATGTTCTCCCCGTGTCTGCGTGGCTTTCCTCCGGGTGCTTCTTCCCACAGTCCAGAAACATGCAGGTTGGGTGGATTGACGATTCTAAATTGTCCCTAGTGTGTGCTTGGTGTGTGTGTGTGAGCCTTGCGATTGGCTAGCGCCTTGCCCGGGGTTTGTTTCCTGCCTTGCGTCCTGTGTTGGCCGGGATTGGCTCCAGTAGACCCCAGTGACCCTGCAGTTAGGATATAGCAGGTTGGATGATGGATGGATGGATTAACCAAACACAGGGGTTGGCGAGCGAAGCGAGCAGGGGGCGGAGACCCCTAGTCTTTCTTAAAAAAAAAAACACAGAATGCAGATTACTAACAAAAAAACTAAAGCTTCTGAGCCTAAGTATAATAATTAATCCATTACTATATATTGGGAATAAACCTAAATTTATAATATGCAGTAAATAAGGACTTTATAGAAGGATTTTCCAGCATCTAAAGACTGCAAGAACTCCAGGAGTTCTGTTGCTTCTGAGATGTATATTCTATTCAGTATCAGAAATATTCAAGGGCAATGGGGAAAAAATACCAGCAAATGACAATTTTTCTCAATAAAATGCAAATACATGGTCAAGTAAATGGCATAAAATTATGCAAAATACTGGAAATAATTTGACATACATTGCTGTCATTATTGAACTAAAAATGGCTTGGATGCCCTTATTTCATCTAATATTACTCAAAGTGCTATATAAATGTAATAAATTATTATTATTATTATCCTTTTTTAATTCTTCTCCTTCGCCACCTTGACATGCTGACTACACAAAATGGGCTTCTGTATTGTACTGCTGGATAGAGACTATTAAATAAGCCAATCTACAGAAAAATGGAAATTGCATTCTAACAAAATAAAAATACATGATGAAAAATACCTCCAATGTATTGCAAAGTTTGCCAGTCTTCCCTTACAGTAGTATCACTGCAGCTGCTGATTTAACAAAATGCGGCAAAAACATAAAAAAAAAAAAATGTGACATTTTGGCATGAAGTGACCAGTCATCGCATGTATGCATACAATGAGAAATGGTTAATCTCAAAAGCGATGGCTTTTGAATAGATTCATGTAGGCAGCTAGCTAATGCTTTACCATGAAAAGACAATGGGTGGATATATCGAGTGCCATATCGAGTGTCAAAACAGGTCTCTATCACCTTACAACTGCACACATAGATGCTGCAATTTTTATCCCATTCTTCTTTGCAGAAAACTATGAGCTACAGTAAGTGAAATGGCAAGGTGATCTCCTCATAACAGGTCACTCCTTAGAGGCGTCAGGTTCTGACTACACTATGTTGAGCATGCTTTGGATTGTTGTCTTACCAAAACGTGAAAATAATATTTTACTTTTGAGCTCAAATAGCTTGATATAGTTAACAATTCATTTTCAACTCTATTCTGACCAAACCCACCTGCTAAAGAAAGGATGACCACAACATGATGCTGCCAATATCACCCTTGCGAGTAGGTATTGAGTTCTTCAGGTGATGAGCCAAGTTGGCATGACACCAAATACTTAATTAAGTCTAAAATAGGGTACCTTGCCATCCTTACACTTTAAAACAATTTCCAGTATGGCTTTTTGGAGTGTCTTCTTGGAAAGTTTACAAAGGATTTATTCCTATTTTATTGCGAAAGATGTATTCCTATTTGGTGTGTAGTCATTTAGACATTTACAAGAAAAGAGGAACAAATGGTCTATTAAGAGTGAAAGATTAATTTAAATGAGTACCAATACATGGGTGTATACACAACAGACTGTTACAAACAAATCAGCAGTGAATACCTGCTATTAACTGAACTGATACAGACTAGCTTTAAATGAATCTACTGTAGCTGTTCCTACCCATTTTCTTGGTTATATACTGAAGAGATAAGCATGATCTGCAAGGAACTGGAACTGAACTACATAATACTATATTGTAATAAATGTATACCTTTTTTATTATTGCATATGTATTATTGTGTTTACATCTGCAATTGTTTTGTTTCCTTTTTGTGTACTGTTACATTAGTACATTATTTGGCATGGGGCTGGTTAAATATTAACACGTTTTTAACTCCACATAATAAAGGATGCACATTCAGGCCCTTTGTTGTATACAGTACGTTTTAGCTTTCAATTTTTTTTTTCTAAAATTAATAACTTGCTTTTCACATAAATTCTGTTGGTTAAATAAATAAATAAGATTAAAGGTAGAGAAAAGGGAACTTGATGATTTTATTGAGTTCAGTACTGGCATCAACAAAAGCAGAAGTTTCAATAAGGGGAAACAGATTTTTGATATGCATGTTAGTGATCTATTGCACCTGATTACCAAACATACTTTAAAGTGAAAATTAAATATTCTACCAAAATGATCAATTATAAAAATTACAAATAGAGTATGAATAAAATGATCTCCTTGTATACTAATAACAAATTAATGCTAAGTACTGCACACAAAAGAATAGAAAAATTGTCACTTGGGTTACTGCCTTAATAAATCAAACTGTAAAAATAGAATGCTAATTTATATAAACAAACTTCACATGTGTAATATTATATTCTGATGCCACTGGTAGCTGAAATATACAAAAAATACTGATAAATAAAATTACATTCTGAAGCTGTGATCTTTGTAGGTGCATTTAAGTCTTAATGCCTAGCTGAAAAAGGTTTTGAGGTTCCATCTATCGATAATGAGTTGAACCAATACAAACCTTTCAGCATTTTCAAACACTAAAACTTTCTCAGAGCTAGGCATAAAATATAATCTAAGGTAATTCAGACCACACAGGAAATGAACTGCTTCTAATCACTTACTGGTTCAATTAAGAGTATATCTAAGACATATTTGCTGATACTGTGGCTCTTCAAAGAACATATTGTAAAATTATGTTCAGTCTTGCCTTGTTTGTTCTCCAAAAAGTATGTTGTAAAGTAGTAGTTGCAGTTACTAACAAAGCTATTACAATCATTAGATCCAGTTTTTAGGAAATGGTGCGACTGTCTCACCTTCTCCCTTGACATAAGCAGATTTCACATAAATGCACTTAAACTCTTCTAAGACGCTCTTGTATCTGTGAATTTACATAATTTTTAATTTGTTTAAAATAATAAGTCATTTGTTTTACACTGTGAATAGCCCATCTGTCAATCTATTTTAGGGTCACAAGGAGCTACAGACAATTCCAGCATGTTCATGTGTAACAGAGAAACAAAGGGTAGTATTCTAACCCCAGATACAAATTGATATTTTACTAACACTGGGCCTGTATAAAGTTAATTATTGACTTTAAAACCATGTTTTTGGTGTGTGGAGGTTGGTGTTACACAGGAGAAAAGTCCACACAGAAATGTAGAGAAAGAGCAATTCAAAGAGTCTGCAGTTGGGCCAAGCTATGCACCTAACCTCCAGGAGCTATGAGACCACTGCACCACTATGGGTAAAATATAGATAGTACTATAAGCAGGACAAACCAACATATGCATCCCTTTGAAGGAGCTAAATAATGTTTTACCTGAGAGACAAATTAAATTTTCAAGAGACATCTTTTGTACTAGGGCATTCTTGGTCAGTCTGATCATCTGACTATATTACTGATTTCTGCGTACAGACCAGTCATTAAGTGAATCTGAACTGAACTTCAGGACTTTTTAACATGCACTGACTGGGCAATGTTTGAGGAGGGTGCCCAGGTAGGCTTAGAGAAGCATATCTCTTTTTTAACTCTCCACATAAATTGCTGTATTGCCGTTACAAAATGTAAAACCATCTGTACATATCTATACCAAAACCCCTGGATGAACAAGGGGGTTTGCCTACTGCTGAAGGCAAGAAACACTGCATATAAATCTGATGATGTTCTTGCCTACAGTATAGCAAGGTCCAATCAAGGGGCATTGGAACTGCCAAATGCACCTACTGCCAAAAAAGTAAAAAATAATTTCCTCGACACAGATCCTTGATGCATGAGGCAAGGAATACATGCATTCACTGATTATAAAATCATAAGCATCTGCCCTCTAAACAGTGATGCCACCATCCCTGAAGAGCTAAATAACTTTATAATCTTTTCAATAAGGAGAACTTTGAGCCAGCCACTGTACCTCTGTCACCTTTTCTTTCAGATGACCAAGTATTCACCTTTTCCAGCTCACTGCACAGCATGAATACACGTAATTCTGCAGACCCTGAAAGCATCCCAGGATGTGTTAGCAGGGCATGTGCCAATCAACTAGTTGAAGTTTTTACATATATCTTTAATTTGTCGCTAACCTTTTCAACAGTTCTCACATGCCTCAAAAGTTGTGACTTTTTAAATGACTACTGGCTTATTGCACTTACACCAGTTATAATGAAATGTTTTGAAAGGATCATTATGTCCCACATCAAAGCAAGCATCTTTGTCACCCATGACCAGTTCAAGTATGCCTAGCCATCAATTAGGTTTACAGGATGCCATACCTATCATGTTTCACCCTGCTTTGACTTACCTGGATCTCCAGAACAGCTATTTCAGAATTTGGTAACTATAGTTTTGCATTCAATTCAACCTCCAAGCTGGTCAGAAAACTCCACTCCTTGGGTCTGAATAACCTAGATGCAATTGGATATCAGACTTTCTAACCAAACAGACCCCAAAATGATAGAATCAGACACCTCCAACATTGTTATTGAGTATGGGTGCAACACAGGACTTTATGCTGAGACCCCTTCTGTATTTGCTTTTCACCTACGACTGTGTCCCTGTTCACAAATCTAATTTGGTCATTACATTTATGGTGACACCACTGTGGTAGGAAAAATCTCAAACAACAAAGAGATGGGTTACAGAGAAGAAGTTCAGCAGCTAGAGGTATGAAGCACAAACAACAATCTAGCTCTAAACATCACAAACACTAAGGAACTGATCTTGGACTTTAGAAAGTCCAAAAAAATATATACCTACACCTCCTCTGCATCAATTTAGTGGAAGTAGTACAGGTGTCTAGCTTTAGTCTCTTCAGTATTTATCAAAGGATCTAACTTGGACAACTAACACCTCCTCCTTAGTAAGGAAGGCTCACCAAAATCTTAATATCTTATGGAGGATGAAAAAGGCCTGTCTGTCCACTAAATTGCTTCCCAATTTTTACCGATATACAGCAGACAGCATCCTGACCAGTTGCATAACTGTGTGGTTTGGTAACTGCACGGTTGCTGATCTGAAAGCTAAGCAGAGGACTGTTAAAACTGCCCAGCATATCACTGACATCCCACTTCCAGCTATGAAGGACATCTACACAAAGCTTTGCTTAGGAAGAGGGATCCATATCCCCCATGATCCTACACACCCCAGCTGTGACCCATTTTCACTCTTTACCTCACCAAAGTGCTATAGATGTTTTCAGGCCTGATACTCTAAACCAGGGGCTCTTAACCTGAGGTTAATGAACAGGTTTCAGGGGATCTGTGAGGGTCAGATAAAAATTAACATTTATATTCACTATACAGCCCGGTACTGTTGATTTAGAGTAGATGTAGTAGTACTAGTAGTAATGGTAGTAGAAAACGTAGTAACAGATCTGTTTTAATTTGCACAAGAGGATTGTATTTCAAAATTATAATGAGTGGCTATTACTTTTTGCATAAAAAAGGAGTGTTTTTTTAGATTGTTTACTTTAAAGTTTAATAATACTATTTGTATGTCATATATGCATGAGACAATCAAATCTCTATAAATAAAGTACATTATATTCATTGCATGAAAAATCATATTTATGTGAACATTTCTGGGGAAAGGGGACCATAGCTTTCATCAGATTCTTAAAGGGGTCTGTGACTCAAAAAAGGTTAAGAATCACTGCACTAGACAAAGAAATAGCCTCTTTCCCAGGAGTGAGATGTTATTAAATACTTTGTAACTCTGAACTGCCAATTGACCAGCTTCTAGCATTTGCACATTTATTGCATTTTCTCTTTTTATATTATTGTTATTTTTTATTGTTGGCACTGTATTGTTGGTTTTCTTTTAGCACAAATATTTTTGTTGAACACATGTTTAGACAGTGTACAATGACAATACGGTTGAATTGAATTAAAACACTAAGGATTTAAAATTCTATGCAACTCTCTAGATTACTTTGTATATTTCAAACGCATTTGTGAAATAGTACAAGTAGCTGAACATCCATCCATCCATTTTCTAACCCGCTGAATCCGAACACTGGGTCACGGGGGTCTGCTGGAGCCAATCCCAGCCAACACAGGGCACAAGACAGGAACCAATCCCGGGCAGGGTGCCAACCCACCGCAGAGTAGCTGAACAGCAACAGGAAAATACTCAATAAATCCATAAGTGATACTGAGAAAAGTATAAAATGGAAGGACTGTTTTGTTATCTTAAAGATGTTCTAATTACACTACAAACGTAACTTGGGAGTCATAGAATACTTACCTGGTAGGGGAGATACCATGATCACTAAGGTGGTTCTCCCAGGGTGAGGCTCATCCATTGCACTCCGGGAGTGCTGACCCCTGCGATTTCCCCAAATGCGGAAAACTCGACTGCATAATTTGTTGTAGGCGGAGTGGAGGCTCTGAGGCTAGAGATCTGCACTGGCAATCGGAAGGTTGCTGGTTCAAATCCTGTAAATGCCAAAAGGGACTCTTGCTCTGTTGGGCCCTTAAGCAAGGCCCTTAACGTGCAATTGCTGAGCGCTCTGAGTAGTGAGAAAAGCGCTATATAAATGCAAAGAATTATTATTATTATTATTAGAAGATATAGTCACTTCCACCCCATGTTTGGGACTCAAATATTATTCTAGGCTAAGGTTTCTGCCAGATTTGTTGCTATTTTTAAAATTGGTTAGTGTGGTGGTGCTCACATGCATCATGTGATAAACCTGATGTGGTTTGGGCTTGTGTTCTTTGCTACACTGTGATACTGTATTTGGAAACATAATACATGAATCAGTGGTTTTCTTTCTTTTATAGCAACTAAAGTTACTAAACTTAACACAACAAACAAAACAAAACGTAAAGCTTGCATCTCAACGTTGCATACAAAAATATGTGTTTTTTAAAATGAAAAGTATTTATTTAGGCTTAGTTCTGTATGTCTGGAGCAAAGAACAAAAACCACACATGAACATTCAAGCATGCTTACCTGCTAAACATTTTTCTTTAGAATGCACATTTGTCAAAGTGCAACAGAGTGAAAAATCTGTATTAAAAAAATAAGGTTTATGTGATAGGGGACTGGGTGTGCTCACAAGTATATTAGAAGATGTACTATATTTAAAGCTCCAATATATTTAAAGCATGAATATGTTAGAACGTCAGATAAGATATTTGGGTCCAAGATAGATTAAATCTATACTAATAAAAGGCAAAGCCCTCACTGACTCACTCATCACTAATTCTCCAACTTCCCGTGTAGGTAGAAGGCTGAAATTTGGCAGGTTCATTCCTTACAGCTTACTTACAAAAGTTAAGCAGGTTTCATTTCGAAATTCTACACGTAACGGTCATAACGGTCGACAACGTCCGCCATGTTAAACTTTCTTATTTATGGTCCCATCTTCATGAAATTTGGTAGGCGGCTTCCCTGCGCTAACCGAAACCGATGTACGTATTTGTTTCGGTGGCATGACGCCACTGTCAGCCGCCATATTGAACTTTCCAATGGTCTTTGTTACTTATGGGCCCATCTTCAAGAAATTTGGTACGCGGGTTCCCAACGCTAACTGAATCCTACTTACATACATACTGTATATACGTCCATAGCCTGCAGCTCGGTCGCCGTGTGAGGCAGCGTTGGTCCCCCATCCCCACGCCTCCCACATAGTTGGCTGGCTGCCTGCCTATATAAGGCCGTCCGTCGCTCCGATATCTTCATTCCCTTCCTTGCTTCGCCACGGTATTCACGTCTCCCTGCTGATAACTGCAGCCTTTTTATTTAATCTACGGCTCCTCCACTGTTTTATTGTTCGTTTAATATGATTATAGTTATTGTGTAGGTATTTTAGACTTAGTTTACATTGTTCAGGTACCCTTTTCCTTTATCGTTCCAACCGTACCCCCATTAACATGTCTATCGAAGTGATCACTATCAATCAAAGAACTATCACTTACCGAGTGGTTTCCATGCCCGGAGATGGCAACTGCCTTTTCCATTCTCTGTGTTACATATTGTACGGTCATAACAGGCTCACTCTTGATATCCGGAGGAACATTGTATCTTATGTATTGAATGACTGGGACAGGTTCAAGGTGTGGACTGATGACGGTACAGGAGATAATTATACTACACAGGAGCACTATAAGAGTGAAATGCTTAAGCCCTTCACCTATGGTTCTGAACGCATGTGAGTTGATGGCTGCCGCTGAATTCTTTGGTTGTCGCTTTCAAGTGTACTGAAATGGCCAAATGTTTTACACCTTTGGACAACCGCCAATGCCTCTTAAACATCTTAGATTCACAGGTAACAATTTGAGTAGTGGACACTTTGATGTTTATGAATGTTTAAACTCTCAAAATTTGGATGCGAAGTTATCGATGAAACCCATTTCAATTCAAACGCCTCCAATTTCCAGTAAGGCTCTGCTTTGTAATGACAATTAATAAGTCTCAGGGACAGACCCTACAAAAGGTTGGCATTGATTTGAGGCAAGATTGCTTTCACATGGCCAACTATACGTTGCATGCTCAAGAGTAAGCTCAGTGCACAGCTTGGTCATATTACAACCAGAGGGCCGAACTGGCAACTTGGTATACAAAGAGATCCTTAACAAATAATTATTGGTATATTTTCCTTCAGTTTAAAAAGGTTTACTTTTCTTCTTAATAAAAATTTTAAAGCAGTACTTCGCCGCTGCGAAGCACGGGTATTTTGCTAGTATTTTAATACAATACAAACTAGTGCTGGACGGTATGACCAAAATTCTATATCACGGTATTTTTCAAAATTATACTGGTTTCACAGTATTCAACAGTATTTTTTTCCCATTCATGAGTGGAATTTAACCACATTTTCCACTGTAATTACTGCAGTAGACTGGCTAAGAATAACCTATTCCACTGTCATGAGAATTGTACATTGTACAAAAAAACATTTTAATGTGCACACAGGTATTAATACAGGTTTGCATGGCCCCATAAAGTGATAGTTTTCAAGAGAAGGAATCGCATTGCATGACAGTTGCAGTCAAAATATAGAACCTTTTTATTAAACAAATTTTGCTAACAACATAAACTAAAATTTTGACAACATATTTTCAACCATCCAAAGAGGCATTTAGACTTAGTAAAATATCCAGAGGTCAAAAGTTGTATTGCACTGAACATGTCTTAGAAAAGGAATAAATATTTTTTGTAAACGGACTACACTTTGTTAATGTTAACAATCTCTGTCTACTGACATGTTAAAGTGACTTTTTAAACAACTTTACCATCATTAAACTGCATAATATTTAAACTAAAAAATAATAACAATAAAATAAATAATAGTGCAACTTCCAGTAATAATGCTATTACTTCAAGCCCACGTACATTATGCCGTATTCACCAAATAAAAATAAAATAAAACAAGTACAACTTGGTGATGACATCTTTACCAACTAAACCATCATCAAGGCAAATTGCATTAATATGGACCTTGCTTCAAGCTAAGCTATATACATTTCTTTGGCTATATGGATTGTAATGGTGGTGGTTATCTCGATCCTCCGCTTGCTTTTTTTGTTGTTGGCAGTACCTCTAGCAAACGTGTCTACAAGTGACATCTGACTCGAGCGTCCCTCTAGCTTTTTCAGGTTTACCCGAGGACGTGGAAGGTGCCAATCTTAGTTCCATACATTCATGGTATTCCAAAGCATGTTTGCAGCTAAGGTGGTGCAGCAAATTGCTCGTGTTGCCGCCTCCAGCGACAACTTTAGCTCGACAGCATTTGCAGTAAATAGTTGTTTGGTCTACATCCGATCTTTTAAAACCAAAGCATCTCCAGACAACAGACACGGGTCCTTTTTTCGGCAAAAGTTCTTCTGTGTCATCATGTTCAACTTTATCGTCTGCTACAGCTTCAGTTTCAGAATTGTTGTTTAGGCTATTTAAACCGGTGTTGCGGTATATGAAAAATCCATATCATAACAAAAATAAAAAATGGTTTTCGGTATGAACCAGTATACCTGCCAGCACTAATACAAACTATTACTTGTAACATTATGCTTGGAAATGCAAAAAAACACTTTGCAATAATACATAATTAGTTTCTAACTAGACATTATTTAGATATACATATTTTTCTTGACATACAAATTTCTTTTTACTAAAATCTCTTTGATAAGTTAAAATGTCGAGTTTTGACAAAAGTAAGACATTGATTCCCCCAGAAATCATGATTTATTTAGTAGGGTAGAGCTGTTCAAGACAGAAATAACAAAACTCTGTCTTAGCAAGAAAATAATTCTACATATTAGGAAAGAAATAGCTATGCTGTTTAAAGTAGCGGTAATTAACTTTTGTAAAAGTCTATTGAACCACACCTACAAATTAGAAGGTAAGATACTACTGCATTATTAATTTCCTATTCATAGCTGAAGTCTCATGTGAAATGTATCTGGAGCTGGTATTTCTTTCATTAGTCATTGTGAATGCCTTATTTATATGTCATGCCAACTGTAAACAGTACATTCAGGTGAAAGAAAAGGTTGTCACAGCTATACCAATTTATAATGTAAAAGAGACTCAGTTTGAGGTGCTTTTCACCTTAGCTATTTGGTGTAGTTAAGTAATCTTACTGCACTATAACAATATACTGTGGTCGAAATTTAACAACTTATTAAAGAAAGAAACGTTCTCTAACAGGACAATTCAGTAATCAGGCTGGAGAAAAGCTGCTCATTGTATCTTTTAATGACTCCTCGGCAAAATGCCTTGGAAGGGAGCATGCTTCAAAAGCAATGCTTCAAAAGTAGTCTGTTACAGTATGGTCAAAATGATCAGAATTGTCAGAGAATCAAAGACCAGAGGTTCATTTATTAACTGTTGAATTTACATCCAGTGTCAATCAATGCATACATTTTACTCTGGTTGGTTCACTGGTTTACACCCAAATGATTTACATAAAATAAAAGTCTATTATATTATATTCTGGTTCTTCTTATACCTTTTGAGATGAGACACCACCCTTGGAATTTCTGTGCATATAACAACTGTCCATTTTAGTTTATAGGACATCTACTGATTTCTTAGTCATCTTTTAGTCATCCTTCAGTACATTTTTTTATATTACATCAACCTTTCTTCTGGTACATTCTTTATTTACTTGACCAGTTCAGTATTTTTCCTAAACCAAATCTTATATTTCAGTGTACAATTTGTTGTTCACTTGATGTTTATTTGATTTCCCACATTTATTAACTCTTTATTCTATTTCTTTAAGATGAATGCTATGTAACCCTAAAATTATTCTTCCACAAAACAATTTAACTATACATTATAGAATGTTTACCTTGTCATTTCATTAAATTTGAAACGGTTATGGCCATTTGTTCAAAATATGTTTTTCTTTGAATATTATACATTCAAATTAATCAACCAGCTATCCTAGGTGATTACTGGACAGACTTAGCACAGTAAAGCTCTAAAATGTTGACACATGACACTTTTTCTAATTAGTTCCTAGGAGATGCAGAAAGATGGTTGTATTGTCTCCATGGAGATATAAGTTGTGTGGCTTCCTTTGGGAATTATGCTGTTGTTAAAGTGAATGTTGTCTTCCTGAATAAAAGTAATACCATTTGCCATTATTCAGTCATCCAGATTTTTATGGAAACCTTGTTACAAATCCATTTCCTCTAATAAAATTCAATTTGCAATGAATGAAAAAAGAAATATTGATTTTTGGCATACTTGTTATGTATTTTGCTACACTTGTGTCAAACTTGATTATAATGTAAACAATGGACACATCCAATGGGCATATTTTAAGAGCTACTTTTTACTAGATCTAAAAAATACTGTGCAATAACTGAAATGAAAAAGAAAAAGAAACATTTTCATGTTAAAAATTTACAAACAATAAATAACAATAAAGTGCTTTTGCCTTCACAGCTATATAAAAAAAAAAAAATCAGTAAAACAAAAAATAACTACAACACTGACTGCTGACACATGAAAAATAATTAAATCAAGGAATAAAAATAATCTTGTGTGGGATGGCCAGGTACCTTGCCCAACCAGAACGCCCTCAGCCTCAAAGGGCAGTGGGAGTGGAAAGGGCAGTGGGAAGGAAAATCTACATATATAATTCACTAAGCCACCGCCAGCGCAAGCAAGACACCCATGGAAGCACGCAGGATGGAGCCACGCCCACCACCTCTAAGACATTGGATATGACGACAACTCGCAGAGCCACGCCCACCAACTCGGACGCAGCAACTCACAGAGCAGGGCGTCATTCACATTCGTCTCTGCTACACTCCACATGCACCTCTGAAGGAGCATGTTTGTCGCGGATGTGAATCACTGTATGCAGCGTGTAAAACTGTTTGTTGTGGATGTGAATCGCTGTATGCGGAGAGTAGAACAGTTTGCGAGGGGTATCCCATGGTCTTACAGTTGGTGGGCGGGTCTCTGTTGCTCTTGCGAGCGGGCACATGACCAGGCAGTGTGTATGCTTCAAGAGCGAGGGTGGATGCGACAGCACCATCTAAGAATGTTCTGCCCTCCGCGCGCGCCAGCCGTCCAGCCCCGTCCCTCGCTCTGGGAGGTGGGGGAGCGGCAGCGGTCCTCCAGTTTTCAGTCACGGACAATTGTATGTTGCTCTCTCCAGAGTTCCATCTTTTCATTCACTTACAGTCGTATCCTCAAACCCACCCCATTTGGACAACTGTGTCTTTCAGGAAGTGTTCACCCGTCAATACATAATTATGTGGCGTCGGCTAGTGTATTAATATTACTTTAGAATATGTACAGTATATCTGTCCTGTAATGGATTTATTGTTTTATCCAAAAAAATGTTTTTCTTTTTGCCAGTTTCTCTGTTCTTTTTCTCTTTCTTTTGGTTGTATATATTATGTTATATATATTATTATGTTTGATGGATTAGAATGCCATTGCGTTCTCTTGTTTTTGAAAATACAATAAAACAGTATTATAAAAGGTAACTGAAGACATGAGGGGACAGAAGGATTTTCCTTAGCCTCTTCAAAAGATAAAGCTTATAAACAGTTTAGATGGTGAAGAACTTTTAGAGCTCCTTACTGATGTGTCTGCCTAAGAACTTGAAGCTACTCACTCTTTTCACACTAGTCCCATTATTGCCAATAGGAGCATGACCCTCTTTAAATTACATAAGGTTTACAATAAGCTCCTTTATTTTCACTGAGTAACAGATTGTTATCACTGTACCACTCAAGGTACAGTGTCTCAAGGCTGTGTTATCATGGCAAGTAATCAGTGCTACTACTGTTCAGTAGTCAGTAAATGTGAAAATAGAGTTTGTGTCAGAGTTTGCAATCCAACTGCATGTGAAAAGAGGAAAAAATAATTGGGCTGAGTACACAGTTCTGGAGAATTCTGGAGCACAGAGTAAGACTGGTAAGAAGTGTAGTTTTCAAACCTAAGGTCTACCACTCAAAAAATCCTCTATTTAAGTGAAGAGGATACTGTTTAGACTAGGAGTGGGCAATCATGGTGATAAAAGGCAATGGTACCCATAGCTGTTACTATGATTTATGAAACTACGTAGTCAAAAATTCTGCTTAATGAACATGTTTTCATTCTGATACTGTATGTCCTTCCAGCCTATATTTTATGAGAAAATAGGAGAGATGATTACAACCTCTCAAATTTTTCCCTCCATTAACACCCAATTACTCTAATAAAATATTCTAATGGGTGGCCTTACTGTTTCACCTGTTTGTGGGGGGAGTGCTCCCATCCCATCTACTTTATGTAAAAGCCTTCACATGAGGTTCATCGATCACATACATTTTTCTTATTCTTCACCTACAGATTAGTTAGTATACTGATTACTGAGTAAAATAATTGATAAGGACATACTAGGCTAGTATGGAGACAGTCCTGACTTCCTTAAATTTTTAATAATAAAATTACAGTAACAACACCACAAATGCATCCTGCAAAACATGATTGAGTTTGGGGAAACTAGAAAAGATGAATGGGCAAATGTTAAATTCAAATGTGAAAAGTTCACGTGGAAAGTGCCAACTTAGACTTAACTCAGGGCTGGAGCTAGAAGCAACCAACTACCTGACATATTTGATATTTCACTGAGAGGACCTGTTGCCCTGCCCCAGTTTCAAAAGGACAATAATTTCCCCTTTCCCTTTTGTTGTGCAATTATTTCATGTCCTAATTATGATTGTTCACAGAAAGGCAGATCAGGTCAGGTTGGGGAGCATGCACTGATACACCACATTGCCACTCCCACCAAATGAGGAAACAGCTAGGAGTCCTGGTTGGCAGTCCCCCAGGCATATACACACAGCCCAATCCCACCCTCCAGAAATGACCATCTATCTGCCGAAGCCAGGTGTTACGTGGGTGTCCCCTTGGCCTGGTCCAATAGATCTGGTTCTCAACAATGAGGATCCTGTGAGCTGGATCAACCTCACGGAATCGTGCCACATGGCTTGCAACTTAACTTGTTAATTTTTCTCATCTTACTTAACCTTCCTCTTGTGTTAGCTTTCTGTTATCATCTCTTATGTTAACGGGTCGGTTTTGACCCGTGTATTAAATCAGCTATAAAATACACTAAAAACAATAAGCTATCATCCAATTTGTTTCTCATCTCTTGGTTACCTTGTTAGGCTTCCTTATCCATGAAAATGTTGGTTTTAATACTTTTGGTGTGGGCCTCTGGGCCTTTTTTTGTCAGTATACCCCTTGATTTCAATTTAAAAAAATGGTAAAAAGAACCTCAAGAGAATCATATTAATAAATAAAAGGTTCTTGTGTTACCTGACTAATACTGAGGGGTATACAACACATCTCTTAAATAAATTTGTTTTATTTATTTTTTTCATTTTAATATTAATAACTAAAGTGACATCTATGGTGTTACGGGTCAATTTCGACCCATAGATATTTACATCAAGAAAAGGCAAAAAAAATTTTTTTTCAGCAATAGAACTTTAATATAAACTGAAAAAAATGAAAAGCAGAACAGGTCATGACACAAAATATATATTTGCATGGTCAAATAAACAAAAACCAATCAAGAAAATCAAACAAATAGAAATCAATTACAAGTTCCAAAACTAATACAAAGCTAAATCAGAGTAAAAACCTCTGTGTACAAGAACATGCTTGTGTATGTGTGTGTTTAGAGGCATGTGTGGCAAAAAGTGACACTTTTTGAGTGTTCTTTGTAGAGATATTTCTTGCAGTTGAAACACAATACATTTGTCTTTCTGTCCTTACTGCTTGGGCAGACCTGACACCTCTTTCTTTTCGAATCAGGCGGCCTGACTGGGGTTGGGGCTGTTTCGGTTGGTGTTGAGACAGGGCTGGCTGAGGAGGATGCTGATGCAGATTCTCTCTGTGTTGCTGATGGTGAGGATGGAGTGCTGGGTGAGCTCTGCAGCTGTCTGGCAAAGGCTGCAGCGTCTGGGTCTCGGGGCACCCATTCCCTTCGCCTAATGTGTGGCTTGACAAGGGAATTTCCCAACTCCTCAAGAAACAGTCTCCACTTGTTTTTTTTGGTTGAGTTCCACCCTTGGTGGATGTGGCTCCACAACACAAATGCATTATATGCAGACACATCAAGGATGTTGTAAAACACAACCATTGGCCATCTTCTGGTCATTCGCTGGCATGTGTATGTGGCTGTCAGCTTGTCCAGGTTGTCCACTCCTCCTTTGTTTTTGTTATAGTCGTGGATAATTGTCGGCTTTTTGTCATTTCCTGATGATACAGCTGCGTCTTTGTGAAGAGTAGACATGAGTATCACATTCCGGTTTCTTTTTGGACAATATGAGAAAACAGTGGTGGTGTCTGTAAAAGCAAACTTTGAGGAAAGTGGAGCCCTGCCCTTCACCTGCAAGATTTCAGCAGGCAACTCAGGTTTATTTTTCTTCACTGTTCCCACCATGTTAAGTTTCCTCTTGAGAAGTTCTTGTCCGAGGTCATAGCTGGTAAAAAAATTGTCACAAGTGATATTGTGACCCTGCAGTCCAGTGGTCATATAGAGGACCACACGTTTTCCTTGGTTTTTCTCGGGGATGCCACTCGCAGCTTTGCCTGTGTAAATCTGTAGATTCCAGGCATAGCTGGTTCTTGCGTCACAGGCTGCCCAGATTTTTATGCCGTATTTCCCTGGCTTACTGGGTATGTATTGCCGGAAGGGGCATTTTCCTCGAAAAGGGACAAGACGTTCATCCACTGTCAACTCTGGCCCTGGGTTGAACATCAGGGAAGGAGCTGCACCCATCTCTCCCAGACATCCCTGATGGGACCAAGCTTGTCAGATCTCACTCTGGTCTCTCTGTTGTCAAATCTGAGGACTCTTGATATCATTTGAAATGTCTGAAGTGACATTGTTGCCCGGAAAATATTTCTGCCTGTTGATGCGTCCCATAGACTATCAGTGGCCTCATTGCAGGATCTGTACACTCCAGCAAGAAGAAGAACACCAATGAAAGCATCCAGGTATTCCTCATCAATGTCTTTCCACATGTCGCCATTGACTTTTTTTCCTTCAAGGTTCGTCATAGTAATGATGATTCTTTTTAGTGACAATGGCATAAATAGCTCAAAATATGTTTTGATGTCACTGACTCTGGTCAGAGCAAACCTTGTGATTCCAGGGGTCATTTTGATTACATTTGCAGCAGCTGCCCTGCCATGTACATCATGAGGTACTGAGCTCCAAAAGATCTTACCATTTTTGGACTTGAATCTTTCAGCAGGAGCAGCTTCAGCACCAGTGACCTCCTCATCCGACTCATCAGATGTGTCTGTGTCTTCTGGATGATACTCCACATTGTCTTCCTCCTCAGAAACCTGCTCATCTGAATCGCTATGCTGCTCTGTGTCCTCTCCTTCATTTTCACCAAAAATATGATCCAGAACTTGGCTCACTGTAAATCTTCTTCTCATTTTTGCATGCTGCAAATTGTAAATGTGCACTCTGCAAGTCAAATGGCCACTCAAATGAGTGAATTCACCTCACATGTCTGGACATCCCCGTCTTTGTTTGTTTTGTTTTTGTGCAGGTACATTGGAAAGCCACGCAAAATGAGAAAGGTCACATGATTAGGAGAGGAGCTGGTTGTCAGTGTGTCAGCTGACAGTGCACTTAGGATTTCAGTTTTGGCTCTAATTATTGCTTTATCATCGTATTATCATAACTGGGTCGAAACCGACCCTAACAACACAAAGGTCATAATTTCAACCAGAGCATTTTATAATTTAGTAAAAATATTTTTTTTGTTTTATTTTGTTGAAATAGAGGTTCCTGACAAAGTCAAAAAGCCTTGATGCAATAAACAAATTTATGTGATTCTTGTATGCATTTAAAATTTAAAACGGGTCGGTGCAGACCCTAACACAAGAGGAAGGTTTAATAAATAGCTGTGCTGTTGCAATTTTTTGCAAATACATTGCATGTTTTCATTAAAGTTCAACCCAACAATGGTTTGGAAATGAAATGAGATGCTCCATTTGTTAATACCAAAGTAAATTGTATTTTTAATTGTATTTTATTAACAAAACACTGCAATTATGTCAGTTAGCAGGATGAACAAAAAAACAATATATTTCATGGTGTGACAAACTACTTGGGCCCTTTAGCAGAAAGGCCGGGGAGCGGACATGCACAAGGCACTCACTCTTCCAGAGTGCTAGATTGCAGCCCCCCAGGGGTGCCACAGTGCCATGGATTCCCACAGGGCTACAAGGGAGTTAGAGTTCAGCACAGCCCTGTTGGGTTCCATGAGTGCTACCAGGAGTGCTGCAGGAACGACAGAGGCCTACTACCTCGGGCTTCCACCACACTTGGAAGTACTTCCGAATTATGCTGATGGGCCACCTGAAGTGCTTCTGGGTGCAGCATAAAAGGGACCACCTCTCACTTCATTCAGGGAGCCAGAGTTGGGGGGAGGGCAACAAAGTTTTCTGGAGGAGGAGTGTAGGTGAAAGGAGAAAGAGGGAGAGAAAGAAGAGAAGTACTATGGGCTATAAATATTATACTCATTGTACTATGCATTGGTGGGAAACAATTTCAGTGTTTCCCACTGAATAAAGCCAACATGTGTTATGTGTGCTTGGTGTCTGTCTGTGTCGGGTTTGGGATGCTGGTATGCCCCACAATGGCTAAATACAGATATGCAGACACTAAATTTGTGTCATTTGGCTTTTGAAGCCTAATTAATGTTCATTCGTATAATCCCTGAAACGTGACAAATGTAGTGAAAGTACGTATAATATATCTGAAAGGTATGTTGGTGAGAGTAATGCAGTCTAACAGTTACATTGAGGGTCCACGTCTGGAATAGTACAAAGGCTAAGCAATAGCAAAGTCTAATCACTCATCTATAATAATAAAAGGCAAAGCCTTCACTGACTGACTGACTGACTCACTGACTCACTCATCACTAATTCTCCAACTTCCCGTGTAGGTGGAAGGCTGAAATTTGGCAGGCTCATTCCTTACAGCTTACTTACAAAAGTTAGGCAGGTTTCATTTCGAAATTCAAAGCGTAATGGTCATAACTGGAACATATTTTTTGTCCATACACTGTAATGGAGGAGGCGGAGTCACGTATCGCGTCATCACGCCGCCTACGTAATCACGTGAACTGAAAACAAGGAAGAGATTTACAGCACGAGTCACACGCGGGAACGAAGGTAAATGACGTTAATTTTTGACTGTCTTTTAATACTGTGTAAGCATACATATTAACACATGTGCAATTAAACGTGTGCATTTACGGGGTGATTTCTCAGGCTTAAAAGCTCACCTTTTATGAAACGCGGGAACAAAGGTAACTGACGTTGTTCACTGTCTTTTAATACTGTGTAACCATACATATTAACACATGTCCAATTAAACGTGTGCATGTACGCGGTGATTTCTCAGGCTTAAAAGCTCGCCTTTTACTAAAAAGGTAAATGCAAAACTATTTTCAATCAGTTTATTGAAACGCTCCCGTTAAGGATTGCAATAACATATTCGCGAGATAAAACAACGAAGTAGGGGGAAATGGAGGAACAGCCGCAAACAGCGAAGAGCAAAAAATTTATTAAACAATTGAGAACGGAGCGAGTTAAGCATACAATAATAATAAATAATAATTCATTACATTTATATAGCGCTTTTCTCAGTACTCAAAGCGCTATCCACACAGGGAGGAACCGGGAAGCGAACCCACAATCCTCCTACAAGCATGTTCATAAGGGAAACAAAGCACGGTGTAAAACGTAAGTTTTAATTAAGTTTATAGAAACGCTCCCGCTGCGGATTGCAATAACATATTCGCGAGATAAAAGTTTAATGAGAAGACACGAGGTATAAACGAACCACACGCCGTGGCGCAACGTTAGGGGCAACAGTTTCAATCATTCTATGATCTGCTTCTCGCAACTGAAAGACGGCACATGGCGGATGTTAGCCGACTTGCTGACCGCAACGTTAGGGGCTTCAACTATGGCGCTGACGCCATATCTCAGTGCCAACACTTTGCAGACTGTACTTAAAAGACACGCCCTCCTCACTGGACAGTTAAAAACACCAATCAAACTAACGATGACATCAAGTATTACCCAATCAAAAGTAGGAAAGGAGGCATCTTCATAAAATGCGTGTGGGATGATTTGCATGAGACGCTGCTTTAAAAAAAAAAATGATAAAAAAAATACGGGATAAATCCCGTCCAGTATTGATTCAAAACGGGACGCGCAATTTCATTCTCAAATGCGGCACGATTCCGTATTTTAAACGACGGGTGGCAACCCTACAGTGCCAGGTAACCACCCATACAATCACATTGTGATTCAGACTAGGAATGCAATGAATGTAATTACCCCGATCTACATACAAGGCGAAAGTCTTGCAACATTCAAAGATGATGGTTTGGGATAATTAGTACTTATTAAGTACAACATTGAACATAAAAGAGCTTATGAAGCCTTGAACTGAAAAAAGCAAGATCTCAGAGATCGTAAAAAAAAAAATAGGAGGTAATGTCGTTTTACTCAATGTAGATTTTAGTCAAACATTACCAGTTATTCCACGAGGGAGACCAGCAGATGAACTCAACGCGTGTTTAAAATCCATGCTTCTCCCACGCTCGGTTATATGTCGCGTGTTCTCGGGTAGGTGCACCAAAAAATGTATACATTTAAGCATGTAATGGGCAAACAAAAAATGAGGTATACCCGAAGGCACTGCAGTAGTACTTAATGTAACTTTACTTCTTAAATGTTAATGTTTTACTGTTTAATAATTTATACGCTTCTTATATGTTGTTCAAATTCTTTTATCAAAATACCACTGACAGCGCAATGCACGATAACATGGAGTGAATACACCATACGCATCCGCCCACGGCTGCCCTGCTGTGCGCAGATACGAGTTGATTCTACAATAAAATAAAATACAGATAAAAAGAGTAAAACAATCATCACCCATAAAGCGTGTGTGTGTGTATATATGTGTATATATATATGTTGATATGTGGATGTGTATATGTATATATATATATATATATATATATATATATATATATATATATATATATATATATATATATGTAGATATGTATATATATATGTGTATATGTACATGTATATATATGTTTATATGTGTGTGTGTGTATTTTATATATATAAAACACAGCAACACTCATAACAATGACAACACAATTACATTGACAATTATGTTACGTTATTTTTAAAATGTTTCCTTTTTTTTTCATAACCTCTTTAACACACTACTTCTCCGCTGCGAAGCGCGGGTATTTTGCTAGTATACAATATATACCGTATATACCATATACACTCATATAGTAAGATACTATGAAAACAGCTCAACAAAGGGTGCTTTAACACAAGAATTACCAGAGCCTACGAAAAAACTTGTAGATCCGTCCCACCTTAAATCACTTCGCACCTCTCCATCAGCGTCTTTTGTCCTGTAAATGTGTCAATAAGCAGCAAGCAGCCTACTATCACATCCCCACACTGCCGCACAGTTTTCTCAGCTCAAGTCTGTTTACCTGTGTGTCAGTTGCTTAGAGTTGTATAGAGTGAAAAGTCAAGTAAAATGATACCTTTTATAAATACTATATCGTTATTTGGAACACATGCATTTCATGTTTATGTAAACACATCGTTAAAACAAACGTTTTTCATGTTTTAGTAATAATTGACAAAATGTAGACATGAAGTGTATAATGTGTGAAGCCTGAAGTCCAAATATCAAATAAACACTTTCACAAAAGGTACAAACAGAGGTGGGTACAGTAGCCAAAAATTGTACTCAAGTAACAGTAGCTTTACTTCAAAATAATATTACTCAAGTAGAAGTAAAAAGTAGTCATCCAAAAAATTACTCAAGTAAGAGTAAAAAAGTATTTGGTGAAAAGACTACTCAAGTACTGAGTAACTGTTTGATCATAATAAATTATTTTTTAGAAATGTTGTAATAAGACAGACAAAAATATGAAATAATGTGCAAATTCTATTTCCAAATAATAAAATAAAAAATGAGTAAAAATAAATAACATCTTTACAAAATAAAGATGCAAAAATAACAAAAAGTTCCAAATCTCAGTTTTTCACAACAAAGCTTTTGAAGCCAATACCTACAGTAGGTAACATGTATGTTTGAACAGTGCAAACTACTTACAGTGACAAGATATACTGACTGTACACTGACAGTATAATACTGCATATTCACTTGCCCTCCAAATAGCACAGCTGATCCTCTTTAATAAAATCCCTGTGTGCGTCCAGGTGTCCGTGTGTGTGTGTCTTCTGATGAAGTGCGCATGCGCAGGGCACGGTGCAATGCGCGATATTACTGTCAGAGAAAGTTAGAGGCGTTTTACAGAAATACAAACCAGTATTACTGCGAGAGGAAATTAAAGGTACACAATACAGTGACGCATATTACAGCCACATACAAGCCAGTATTACTGTCAGAGAAGATTAAAGGCATATTACCGATGCGCACACCTGCATTACCGCCAGAGAAAATTAAAGATATATTACGGATGTACAAGCCAGCGGACGTACAAGACGGTATCCTTCAATAAGGGCGCGCACAAAAAGGCGAGCCTCAAAAGGGCGACCTCAATTGGGCGCAGCGAATAAAGGTGCGCGTAAATAAAGATCTGCACCTTTGTTGCTCTTCACATATTCCAGAGCCATTTGAACTAAATTATCTACGAACGCCTTTATTCACCGCGCTCAATTGAGGTCACCCTTTTGAAGCTCGCCTTTTTGTGCACGCCCTTATTGAATAGAGCCGTACAAGACAGTATTACTGTCACAGAAAATTAAAGACATACAATACATGGCGGCAGCCCACGAACAACGGTCAGCTCAGCAAGTAAACATCAACAAAAGAAAGGCTGAAAGAAAGAAAAATACGATCAACAAAAAGAATGAGGTCAAAGTCCCTTGCCATTTAATATAGACTGTTCCTACTAATGTTTATGCACTATTGTTCTAGCGCCCGTTATTGTAACAGGCTAAATGACTAGTAGAAAATAACATTAGAACAAGGCAGTTTGTGCACGTACAAGAAGTCTCACTTTACCTTGACTGGCCAGTCGCGGATAGTTGACACAGTTACTGTATAATAGATGTAGGATGCTCTTTTTAAAAAAATTAAAAATTGAGACTGCAATTAACATGAACAAGTGTCCTTATAACTGTTCTTATTTTTAAGTTCTGATAGATAGCTAGATAGATAGATAGCTAGATGTGAAAGGCACTATATGACAGGTGCTGCAGAAAGGCAAGCAGGCAGTGAGAGTGCATTCACATGTGAAAGGCACTAGATAAAAGGATAGATAGGGAAGGCACTTATATAATAAGCAGACAGAGAAGGCACTAGACAGATGCATAACAGTATTAGCTATATAGTAGTTTCGTTTTATATATAATGTATATGTATTTTACCTACTCAGAGAATTATGTCAAAAAGAAATACATTAAATCATATATCAATCGACGCAGGCAGGTGGGCAGTGAGAGTGGAGATAGATGTGAAAGACGCTAGATAGACTGTATACAACAGGCAAAACTAGCGACCATATGATAACAGCATTAGCTATAATCAATGAAAGCATTAATTAATCAACAGAAATAACCGCGATCGACATTTTAAGCTTAATGATTTACTTAAGAAAAAAAGAAAAACGCCCTAGTACGTCTATGAAGGCAGACGCTGCAGGCAGGTAGAGCGGCGAAAAGCACAGAACAGCGCCCCCCGAAACGGAAGTGGTAGAAAATAGATTGCATCGGTAGTGGTTTACTATTACCATAGAGAATGAATGGGAAACGGTTTAGGGAGTTTTAGCTAAGGAATACACGGCGGCCGCCTTCCGCTGTGCATGTTTGGAATACAGCATATATAATGGAAAAAAAGTAACGATTCGAGTGTTGCTCAATGTAGCGGAGTAAGAGTAGCGTTTCTTCTTCACAAATGTACTCAAGTAAAAGTAAAAAGTATGGTGCAGTAAAACTTCTCTTAGATGTACAATTTTTTAAAAAAGTTATTCAAGTAAATGTAACTCATTACTACCCACCTCTGGGTACAAATATAACAGAACAAGTGTGCTTCTATTCAAGACTATAACTGCAGAAAAAGAACCCACGTTAGGGTGTGACAGTGACACGCATTTGCTACGACCACTTCGGTGGCACAATGGTATCAGCTGTTGACTGGTAATCAAAACTTCACAGGTTCAACCCCGGTCTAGTCCGTTTTGAAAAGTGAGCTGCTCTTATTCTTACTATCTTAGAATAAAAACATACATTTGATTCCAGTCTGTAACAGCCGGTGTAAATTTATGATACTTATAAAGGTTAGCTTTGTTTTTTTTTATTCAGTTTTATTCTCTTAGTCAAGTTCACGATCCTCTCCAACTCCCCATCTGACACTGCTGTTTTCACATAAAGACGTGCTATAACAGAGGTGAACTCAGATCATGACGACGGTTCTACATCGGAATAAGAATTCACCTCGCGCTTTTGCCGTCGCTGTGCTTTGTATATGTAAACGGGAAGCTCTGCAGTCCACTTGTGACTTTACGCTGCAGGAAGTAAGAAAATAAATAAAGGTAAATAAGTAAATAACATTCGATCTGGCTCTTATATACAAAGTACAGCGACGGCAGCTTCCACCTTCAGCTATAGATTCTCCACTCTAGTGTTTAGATCTGGACGGTGCATGTGCCCAAAACATTAACATTTATATGTTACTTACATAAAAGCCAGATTGAATGTTACTTACCTTAATTTATTTACTTACTTCCTACAGCGTAAAGTTACAAGTAGACTGCAGAGCTTCCTGTGTTTGA
Source organism: Erpetoichthys calabaricus (assembly GCF_900747795.2). Taxonomy (NCBI): domain Eukaryota; kingdom Metazoa; phylum Chordata; class Cladistia; order Polypteriformes; family Polypteridae; genus Erpetoichthys; species Erpetoichthys calabaricus. The sequence continues at coordinate 29,125,059 of NC_041408.2, read as the reverse complement.
TCGATACGGGCATGCTCAAAAAATACAAGTGTAATGCCATGAAAAGTGCCTGCTGACACTTTAGTACGCAAGCAATGGTACAAGAATGCAGTTAGATTTTTTTTTTTTTGAGCACATACACCGTCCGGCTCTAAACAGTAGTGTGGAGAGTCGCTCGCGTACTGAAGAGTCTATAGCTCCAGGTGGAAGCTGCCGTCACTGTACTTTGTATATAAGAGCAAGATCGAATGTTATTTACTTATTTACCTTTATTTATTTACTTGCTTCCTACAGTGTAAAGTCACAAGTAGACTGCAGAGCTTCCCGTGTACATATACAAAGTACAGCGACGGCAAAAGTGCGACGTGCATTCTTGCTCCGATGTAGAACCGTCATCATGATCTGAGTTCACCTTTGTTATAGTGCGTCCTTATGTGAAAACAGCACTGTCAGATGGGGAGGAGGGAGTTGGGGTGGGATCATGAACGTGACTATGAGAATAAAACTGAATAAAAAAAAAAAAAACAAAGCTAACCTTTACAAGTATCATAAATTTACACCAGCTGTTATAGACTAAAATCAAATGTATGTTTTTATTCTAAGATAGTAAGAATAAGAGCAGCTCACTTTTCAAAACGGACTCGACCGGGGTCGAACCCATGAAGTTTTGATTACCAGTCAACAGCTGATACCGTTGCGCCACCGAAGCGGTCATAGCAAATGCGTGTCACTGTCGCACCCTAACGCGGGTTCTTTTTCTGCAGTTATAGTATTGAATAGAAGCGCACTTGTTTTGTTATATTTGTACCTTTTGTGAAAGTGTTTATTTGATATTTGGACTTCAGGCTTCAACAACATTATACAGTTCATGTCCACATTTTGTCAATTATTACTAAAACATCCATCCATCCATTATCCAACTCACTATATCCTAACTACAGAGTCATGGGGGTCTGCTGGAGCCAATCCCAGCCAACACAGGGCGCAAGGCAGGAAACAAACCCTGGGCAGGGCGCCAGCCCACCGCAGTATTACTAAAACATAAAAAATGTTTCTGTTTTAATGATGTGTTTACATAAACATGAAATGCATGTGTTCAAATAACGATATAGTATTTATATAAGTTGCATTTTGCTTGACTTCTCACTCTATACAACTCTAAGCAACTTACACGCAGGTAAACAGACTTGAGCGGAGAAAACTGTGCGGCGGGTGGGGGGGTGTGATAGTAGGCTGCTTGCTGCTTATCGACACATTTACAGGACAAAAGACGCTGATGGAGAGGTGCGAAGCGATTTAAGGTGGGACGGATCTACGAGTTTTTTTGTAAGCTTTGGTAATTCTAGTGTTAAAGGAATTCTAAGACAATGGATTAACATAAAGCTGACAAGATTGATTTCTTGCATGAAATTAAAGTTTGGACAAATGTTAAGAAAAGGGGGGACAAATTAGTAAAATTAAAGCTCCAGGATTTTTTTGAAATTTGAAAATTAAATCAATTTAACTCACCCATGAAATGTTTCTCTTTATAGGTATTTTAACAAGCTGAAGATGGAAATATAAATTTTACAATAGATAATGGTACAAACCTAACAGAGTAATTCACTGACAAATCGGATTTTAAAAGCATTTTGTTACAAAAACAGCTTTAAAGAATGCTTTTAAATTAAAATATCTGAAATGATCTTGGAATTAACTAATTCAACAGTACATATATGTTTGAATTTTTATTTTTAGTATTGACTTTAAGCACTATTTTTCAGTCACTGGAGTAAATGTCAAGGAGTAAATTTGGAATATGGGCATGGTAGAAAACCAGGTAGTCCTTGATGATATTATACTTCATTAACCCTATGAGGAAATCCACCAAGATTATAAAATTCCGCCCAGTTGTTGTTATAAATTGAAAATATTAATAACAAATGCTTGTGTGTGTATATGTTTTAGATTTTCTTTAAATAATAAACACAATGCCTACCCATGCCGAGATTCGGCCTTGAACACCAAGCATTTACAGCAAAGTCTGGAGCCATTTTCATATACAGTTTTTACTTTTCTCACATATTTTTGTGCCTTCCAGAGGAATCTGTTCACCTGCAGTCACACATGAGTACAATACTGGATCACACTCGGTACTACTAACACTGTAAAAAAGTTTGTATTGTTAGTTTCTGGAACATTGGTATTGACTTGTTATAAAAGTATTGGTTCTTGTGACATCCCTTCCCTTCACTACTGTAATTTACATTTTTAAAACAACTGCTGGATAGTTAAAGCTCCTTTCAATTGTCAATTTTGCAATGTGATTAGTGGCAATTAATTATTAATTTTTTTCCCTAGCTATGTTAAACATTATCCTACCTTTCCACTTTTGGCAAGTTCCAGCTCTACCACAGCAACAGGAACATTAATCTGATCCATATTCCTTGACTGTGTTTTCAGGTCTACCCTCCAGCTGATGTTACACAAGGCATTTTCCCACCGGTTTTGGTTGATGACACTGTCTCTGATCTTACTTTTGTGATTCTTCCAGAATTTGGAAAGGACTGCGGCCTGCTCAGGACTTAACCCACCTTGCTTTTTAGTTTGGGCTGTAAGGAATACTTCTAGCTGGTTCAAGTCCATGTCTGCAGATGCAACAGACTGAAAAAAAGCAAAACAGTAGAAGCCATGAACATCAAAAATCAACACCAGAATATGGGACAGTCTGATACAACTTTGAGCTAAGCAATGTGTATTACTACAAAAATGCACCTGTATTTAATGTCATTTCATTCATTTTACCAATACATATAAACCAGCTTAATTCACCAATTTTATATATACTGTAGATAAAAGAAAACATAAAACAATCTTCGACAAAAATATAACCTATGCAGTTTTTACATACATACTGTATACATCAGTTTAAATACACATAGTTGATATGCAACATATTAAAACTCTATATACCCTTATTGAAAGTTTAGGCTGAAATAAAGACAAATCATTAGGTCACATTAGACCATTTTACCGAAAATAACAATGGATCATTTTCAAGAAAAAAGATTCAAATTCTAAAATATTGAGGTGAAACTGATATATTTCAAAATTAGGACTCAAAAGGACAAAAAAATACTCTCATTTAAACTACATAAATACAAGACATTACAGGTTAAAGTACAAAAATTGTAATGCTGAAGGTTCTCTAACTCCTTGTATTGTTAAACATGACAAATGCTGCAATTTGAACTGACAACATGGAGGAAACCCCTAAATTGCCTTCCTATAATTTAACTGAACTAAATAAATCTCTTAATTAAGAGATTGGCAACTGGAGAAAATTGATTCAGAATGCACACTGTGCGTAATTCCAGGTCAAAAGGCAATTAGTCCATCTGCAGTCTTCTTTGCTGAAGTGCTACGTGAAAATTTCTATGATAATCTATAAACAGATTATACCTACAGATTGCTTACACCGGAGCCAATTGCAAGTGATACAGAATAGATATTTATTACCGGCCCTTTGTGACCCTAAATTAGATTAAGTTGGCTTGAGCATATTATGTTATTAGGAATATCAATTTAACTGTAACTTTCATATTAACTTGCGAGTCCCTGGCAAGACACATACACTTATAAACCACATCTTAAGTCTTTATTTATAAACTTGTAAAGTATTGTAACATACGTGCGCTTGGGAGGGCTTAACCAAGGGCAAAAAATGAGGGAAGGGATTTATAAAGTGTACTAACCTTCCTTCTCTCTCTTCTGCAGATCACCTGAACAGAAACCCACATAAAACTTCACCAGTTCCTGCACTCCCTTCTTAGCCACGCCTCCTTCTGACCTCACGTCTGGCTTGAACCCTCACAGACCCGCCTCTTCCTCCCCTGCAACTTCCCTTCCTATCCTGTCCCTATTTGGACGCTGACCCAGACAGTACTCTGGAGCTACTTTTGCTTGCAATCGTGTATAATATACAGGATGAATCCCCAACTATTTTTTCTGCCTTCTTTCTTGTTTTACAGTACAGTATGTTATAGAACACATTTCTTGCTGCAATGTACAAAAGACATGCAGGTTAGGTGCATTGGCGATCCTAAATTGTCCCTAGTGTGTGCTTGGTGTGTGTGTGTGTGCCCTGCCCAGGGGTTTGTTCCTGCCTTGCACCCTGTGCTGGCTGGGATTGGCTCCAGAGGACCCTGTGACCCTGTGTTATGAATCAGCGAGTTGGATAATGGATGGATGGATGTACACAAGTACTGAAAAATTGTACTGCAGAGTTTCATAGCTAGCTGGCTCCAATAAGCTTTGGGAAAATACATAACACAGGAATGGGATTAGCCTGGTTCTACCTGGTTCAAAGTGGTAGAGGTAAAGGGAAAAATGTATCGGAAACAAAAGAAAGTTTTCACTTATATCACACTAAAAAAAGAATAAAATAATTTTATTGTGGAATATTTCACATATCCTGATCATAGTCACACTGATCTCTCTCTATTTCTCTCCCTCAATGTTTTGTGTTCTTTTATAAGATTTTAAAGTCACCTCTCAAAGAAAAACAGAAGTGAAGCTTACGCTCAGCCCAGGACTTCATAACTGACTAACATTTTACTCTTTCTCTTCATTTTTCTGAATGGTGGCTTTTTGTACCTACTCTCGTCTTTCATGTCCTTCATCTCATCTGGCTTGTTCTTTCAGTCCCCTCCTACAGTATATCCCATATGTAACCTGCTTTTTCCTTTTCAGTCACACACCTGATGTAGGCTATACCACCAGAATGTTGTGTCTCTTTACATTCTTTGTTTCTTGAAAATACCTTTACGTTTTTTCCCCTAAACAACATAACAACAAAAGAAATAATGAATACTAACATCCCTCAAATAGCCAAATAAACAAAAATCAGATTTTTAGGTCAGCATATTAATGGTTACGGGCATCTGACAGCTTTTACTAGAAGTATAGTATTTACAGTAAATAGATGGTCTACATTTTAGTGTATTAGTATGAACTTAAAGGGAAAATGGCATCCAATGATTTTAGAAGTAGCGTATACCATTCACTGTAGTGACGTCTTGCCCTTGGCAAATAAACTGCCATACCACAAAAATGATAGTCAAAATAAAATAATAATTAAAAAAAAAAAAAAAAACACACTTTCAGTACCAGAGAATTAGAAAAACCTTTGTTTCCTGTGACACTGTAAAATTCTTAAACAATCTCAGAGGACAAAAAAAAAAAAAAAAAAAAAGACAGGATGGCAGAAGAGTAGATAAGGTTGCTGACTCAATGGAAAAGTCCAGCATACTGGGTGAAAATCATGTGACAAAAGAATATTAGAACAATTTTGATATCAACAGACCATCCAGTCTAGTAATCCTATTCACTTAATTGCTCCAAAATGAAATTAAGGTAAGTTTTGAAAGACAGCAAAGTACTATTGCCTGCGGTACTATTGAGGAGCATATTCCATGTGTCTGTAGTTCAACGTGTTATAAAGCCCAGGGGCGCATACAGCCGCCCTAACACAACACAGACAGACATGACACGACTTTGCCACACAGCACACGTTTTATTCACTGTCGGGAAGTGCTTTTCTTTTGCTCCCTTCAGCACAATACAGTCCAAAGCACCAATAATCAAACACAGTCCTTTTCCTTTCCTTCTTCCTCCGCCTCCACTCCTCTCCCGGCAAGCTTCATCCACCTCCTCCCAACTCTGGCTCTCCGAATGGAGAGAGGTGGCCCCTTTAATTCAGTACCTGGGAGTGCTCCAGGTGGTTCATCAGGATTACCTGGAATCACTCCCAGGTGTGGTAGAAATTCGGTGAATGGCTCTGCAGCTCCGCCTGGCGGCCCCCATGGAACCCAGTTAGCCTTGCTAACACAATCCATCCTAATCCACTAACAGCTGTGTTTGGTGTACTTCCAGATGGGCTTAAAGTGGAGAAGGACAAACAAACTAATTGGCTTTACTACACTACTGGCACGTAGACTTACCTTGCTCAACTGGAAGAATCCTAACTCTCCTATTCTAAGTCAGTGGGTAACTTATGTTATACAGTATACTATTTGAAACTGAAAAAAATAAAATTCTCACTTAAGAAGATCTGTACAAAACTTTTTCAAAACCTGGCAGGATCTAATCAATAACATTTTAGAATAAGCATTTAAATTGAGGAAGTAGGTTCTCTCCCCTCTTTTACTCCATTTATCTCTATTCATTTATTATTTTAACTATTTGTTTGTCTTTATTAGGATAAAGTTTTACATTGCTGGCCTAACTCTCTTTCTCAGGGGTGGGGGTTGATTTGTTTCAAAAATGTTTTTTTTGTAAAACTTCAGTTATTTGTATGGAATGTTATTTGATTTTAATAATATCAACAAAATTATATAAAAAAAAAAGATTGATGACATTTATGAAGTTCATGTTATAGTTGCATTTTACACACATGCAGCATTGTGTTTACTCCCTGTGCATCTGAACAATGAGGTCATACCAGCTGTGCTGACTAATGCACTCATTACCATTCCAGACAACTGTCGTGAAATTAATTAGTTTAGGTGAGTTTAATGAAGTACTGAAATATCAATGCAGTATTGAAAAATCAGTGTGTTCCCCAATTCATTTTGGTGCATTTTTTGAGAGCCAAGTTCATTTATACCAATGAGCAACAGTCCCATTCTGCCATGTTTCCAGCATCCGTCCATTCATTTTCTACCTCAGATGTGCAGTTTAGGGTTTTTAGGTTGGGTACTAAGGCTAACCTGGTAGCATCAACCTTAGTCAGGACACCTGTGCATCGCAGGGAATTTAATACCATATTTCTCCAGGCAATGCTGAGTATTTACACAAAGAAAGTTATATATAAAATAAATATTTTTGAAGTTCATTGAGAAATAAAATTGGCACATTTAAAACATTTCTGAAATTTGCAACACAGAGGCAAGAAAAGTGCAGTGCTCAAAAAAATCAATAATATAAAACCAGGTGCTAAAATAGTAGAGGTTAAAATGTCTCAAACACAACAATAAATAATCTGTTAAAATGAGGATATAATCCCAAGCAGAATCTGTCCCTTAAAAACAATCCAGAGCCACACTGTCTTCTTTAGAAAAGCTTATGTTTCCTCTGCTTACCCCAGACATTCCCTCTGAAGCCAGAGGAGACATCATCCAACACACACAGGATGAAGCATAACACAACTCAGGTCCCTGTTGGTGGTCCCATGGCATCCAGTGGGGCACCATGCCAAATCCTGCTCCACCATCACTACACAGCCTTAAGGTAGGAGTCCACACTGCACAGCTAGATCGCTCAGCAGGTTCAACCCCTCCCCTACAAGTGCTGGCTATGTGCTTCTATTTGGGCCGTCTTTCCATTCCACTCAAACGGATTCTGCCTCTTTCTCTTTCCTTAAGTTCTGTTCCTTCTTCTCCCTTCTCCTTTTCTTGTTCCCCCTCCTCTGCCATGCAGGCTCCCTTTATAGCCCCCAACTGGGTGCAGGTGCTGTTCCCCACCTTGGAGGTGTTAATGTAGAACTTAACTAACTCGCTCACATTTGCATATGAATGTGCGATCAGCCAAGCACCCCAATCAACCTCAGAGCGGTGCGTGCGTGCATGCTCAGACATGTGGCAACACACTCAAAGTATCACAATTATTTATTAAATCACGCTTCGCCATGGACCTCTTATCACAGAGTCAAGTTTAAAATCCCTGGAAGATCTTATTTACAGACATAATTATAACAGGAATTTATCACTGTTGACCTATTTCTATTAAACAATGTTATTTTATTTTAAACCAGTAACGGCGCACTGCACGATACACTTGACTTGAGCATTCACAGTTTTCATCCTCTTTCTCTGTATGTTTAACATTCATTTGCTCAGAGGTTGATGCTCTTTTCTCATCTTTTTGTGTTAAAACTGATTGTTTGTGTTGCAATTTCTTAGTACATTTTCCTTAATTTTTCACTTAAGCTGGCACTTAAGTCTTCAATCTGTCTCAAGAATGATTTAAGATATGAAGAGGTAGGGGAAGTGAAGGTGAAAGGGATGAGAACGGCGTCCGTACGCATGCGCACCATGGCTGCTCTGCTGGCTGCTGCAGAGAGTTGATTCTATAATAAAATAAAATAAAAAGAGAAATAGCCTTGGAGGTCAATCATCACCCCAAAAGCGGATAGTAGAGGTCACGTAGTACTGTATATGTGTACCAAATCTCAGGTCAATAGGTCAAATGGTTTGCGAGCTACAGGTGATTTAAAATTCTGGACAGAAAAATGAACAGCCACGGTAGTGTATTATATATAAAGATACTTGTTTATTTTGATCAAATTAAATTTTGAGTTAATTGAAGAAAGTCTGCAAATTATGTCTTAAACATTCATACTTACTGCACTTAAAACTGTCATAATCCTGCCTCAAATGCTGTGTAAATGTGCTAATAGGCAGAAGGTAAATACAAACTTCCACGTGAACACACTACAAACTTAGAGTTAAGTTAGACAATTCAGAGAAAACAAAGCTACCTATATTAATTAACTTGTGACATAATGCTGACCTTTTACCTTATTCTACCGTATAAAATAAAAAGAATACCCTAGTTAGCCTGAAATGCCATTTTTGTGGTGAAACAGCATTTGGAGCAAATTGAAACACGTTTAATAAATTTAGCTTGTGCATTATTATCATGAAAAAAACTACAATTTATCTTTGATTGCATTTTTTGCAGGCTAAGTAACAAATCAATAACAACCTCTAATAATCTCTGAAAAATTCCAACTGGAAATGTGTATAAACACACTGAAGGTGCAAAGCTGAAATGTCACAACTCGGAGCTCCAAATACTCTGATAGCACATGAAAACAGCAAAATTGTCCCTTAACCAGGATTAGGCAGATTCAGGAAATGGACGAATAAGCTCCAATATTAGTAAACTATATATCATACAATATCTAATTATAGAACAACTTCCATACAACACATTTTATGTTTTAACAACATGTACTAAATCCACATTCTAATAAACACAATCTGACTGCTTCTTATGAATTAGTTGTACTGTGCTATAACTCAAAGAAATGGATTTAAATGCAACAGGCCATAACTTTCAAAAATAACACCATTGGATTGTTGCCTTATGTATTCAAGCTACCCAACTTGCTAGTATGCATGTAGCTTTTTAAAGTCTACCTTAGAGCTACTATAACTTAGGGCAAGTGGGTTCCTCTGCCAAAGAAAAAGTGAATGTGGACTTATGCTTTCTTTATCTTTGACCAGCAAGTCTATAATTTTCCCATTTCCACAGCACTAGCTCCGTCAATTCAGAGTACTAAAGGCATGAAGTCTGTGCATAACTTTGAAACTAATAATCTGAATAGCATATAAAAAATGATAGAATCTTTTCTTCCATCTCCACGATTTTTCACATAATATTCATTTTCTTTCATTGTAGAGTACTGAAGCATGCATCATCCACATAAAAAAAGACATGTTTATGTGTTGCTGTTAATCTCTATAGAAAGACTGAACAGTTAACATAATAAAGGTTTTCAATGCCAGTTTTTTTGATTGCAATCTATATATAGGCTGCAAGTCAAAAAAGATGCTTGTAGACAGTGAACACAAACACTTAATTTTTAGTTAATTTCTCTTTTTCGTCTAAGTCTTCCATTAAATGCGGTGTTCCTCAGAGATCCATTCTGGGTCCTATTTTATTTTTCTATATACCTCCATCCTATAGGTGCTATTTTTAGGAACTTCAATGTTTTTTTTCATTGTTATGCTGATGACACACAGGTCCTATATACCTGCGTATAACTCGTCAATGAATCGGCTGCACGATTGTCTTGTAGAAGTAAGATCCTGGATGGTAGACACTTTTCTCGATTTTAATCAAAATAAAACTGAAGTGCTGATAGCTGGCACTCCTGCCAAAACTCAAATTGGTTTTGAACTCCTTGGCTCTTTCATGGACTTTTGCAAACCTCATGTTTGGATCCTTTGGGTTATTTTTGATAGTAACCTCTCTTTTGAGAAATAAATTCTGTGGTCAAGAGTTGCTTTTCCAACTTCATTTTTTAGTCATGGTTAAACCTTTTTTTTTAATCTCCTAGGGATCTTGACAAAGTTACTCATGCTTTTATGTTTTCTCTTTTTGATTACTGCAACTTCTTGTAATCTGGGATCAGCAAATCATTGATACACAGGTTGCAGTTTGTCCAGAAAGCTGCTGCCTGTTTTTTTTGGTCAGGGCAAGACAGTTTGATTCTTTTTGTCCAATTTTAGCCTCTCTAACTGGCTGCCTGTTTCAGAACTGATTTTAAAATTTTGCTGCTGGTTTTTAATTTAGTATTTGGGTATGCTCCCTCTTATTTATCTGAATAGTGTGTTATATACTAGCCATCCTTAGAGCTTAGATCTACCGGTTAGTTGTAACTTGTTGTCCCTCCTACCAAGTGCAAAACTAAAGGGGATAGGGCTTTTGCAGCTGCTGCACCTCATCTGTGGAATTCTATACCTAACTATATTAAAGAGTCACCCTCAATTGAACTGTTTAAAACTAGATTGAAGACATTTCTATTCTCTAGCTTTGCATGATCTTCAATGATGCTGATGGTTCCTTGAAATGAAATATTCAAACATTATTAACTTTTTTAATTAAATGCTGCAGTATCAGATGATTTTATTTATTTATTTTTGGTTTTATGTAGACTATGAAAGAGTGTTTAGTCTTTTCCTAAGGAAACATGAGTGAACACATAAGAAATAAAGTTATTGGACACCTGTATCACCCATGTGAAAAAGTAATTACCCAAGTTTCAATATTTTATTTTGCAGATCTTTCAGCAGCAATAACTGCAACTAAACACTTCATTTAATTTGATATCAGTTTTTTACATTTCAGTTGAGCAGTGATGAGCAAACTAATGGGGTTTGCTTTGCTGTGAGTTCAGCGAAATGATCATGATCTTGGACAAGCTCGACAAAATTCACTGAAATCAATGGAGAAGGAAGAACTGAGCTAGTTTACTTAAGTGACCCAGAGGACTGTGGAAGTGTCTGCTAATTGTGGTGGACTGATTAGTGTTGCCAAAAATGTGGTTGGAGTTGTGAAGCAGCAGTGTTAACTACTGAGCCACTATGTCTCAAACAACCAAATACACAGTTGGAATTATAACCATAAACAAAATACAAGAAATGGCCACAAACTAGCAATAAGTAAAAAGAAAATAATATATTATTGTGCTCACAGATATCCAGTCTTAGTGAACACAATAATCATGCCTCAAAGCAGCAGCATGGGGCTGGTTTGTTGCATTGTTTTAAATCAGGTCTTGGAGTGCAGCTGGTATGCTTTTTTTGTTTGTGATCTATCTGTGCAGATAGGTTGCAGTTTTTTCTTTCATCAAGAAGATAGAAATACATTATAAATAGTAATAAATCTTTTGTTATTATTATTACTTTTTAGGGTCTCGTGTTTTCTGACTCAGAAGGGGGGAGGTCTCCTTTAAATCTTGTTTTGAATCTTGGCTGCAGCACAAGGCTAATTTTGCATGCATAATTAGCCATGCAGTGCTCAGAGACTGAGCCAGCACACAGGGATCAGTGTTATATATATGGGGTCAATAGAATATTATCATTATGGTCAGCTAATCAATCATTCATATGAAAATACTGCAGTACTATTTTTATGTAAGTTGGGAGCAGATCTGGGATTAGGTTGTGACATCATGCATACCCGAATCAGATCGTGCAGCGATCTTAAAGTACACATGCATTAAAGTTGTACATATGACTGCTACAGCTCTGTGAAGTCATGCTGGCTTTGAAAAGTATCTTGAGGCACTGGGGAAAAAAGTGTTTGCCTAAGCCGGCCACACAGTAGATTTGTAGGAAAATACTCAGAGAACATTATCATCGGAGAACACAGCATATTTGTCATTAATTAGTACTATCCTGTGGAGGAATTATAGTTCACTCATCTTTGCAGAACTGCTTTAATTCAGACACATTGTTATGATATGCATTCTTGTGTAAGTTTTTTCTGACCTTCCTCTGCAACTATCTATGTCCTTATTTCCTTTCTTTTTTTGATGTGTAGAATTTGAATGCTATTTAAAAATGACAAAAATGTTTTACATTTTACAAATTCAGTATGATTGGATTTCATGTAAACTGAAATTAAGTGAACTGTATTGTTTATGGTTACTATGGTTTTGTTTCACAGAATCAAATGGAAGTGAGCGGTGCGTGATACCATCAATATAAAGCTTTAAAGGTTCAGCTCTGCTTAATTACTGGTCGCAGATATTTCAAAACAAAACCTTCATGTTGATGCTCTTTCATTTGAGAGTTCTGCTCTAGGGCAGAAGAAATGACTGGTTTCAAACTCTTGCCATGGTTTAACTTCTATCCTCTGGTCGCTACAGTTCAAATATATCTACCTTCAGCCTAGCTATTAGCTAAATAAACTGTCTAATACCAAGGAGATGGTCTCCTTTCATTTATCAACTTTCTTATTATCAAGATGACAGGACAGAAGCATAGATCCAACAAAATGAGAGACACTGAGATAAAACATAAGTCACCTTTAGGGTGAAGTGACAGGGATTAAAAAAACAAAATGCCCGAGGTTATAACTTCACTGCAGCAGACAGTTAGGCAATTAAATAATATTTTCCAAAATTTAGGTGATGTTGCATCTCATTGCTTCTGCCAGCAGGAGCAGTAGCACCCCAAAACAAATCATCATTCCCACATTCAGTCCATTATTCAGGGGATCCTAAAAAGTGTCAAAGACTTTTAAATCAATGCAGAATTATTTTTTTTTTTAATTGTAAGCGCAGACTTACCCCGCTAACAGAACACATGTAGCAAAGATGATGATACTGGAATGGACATCTACTATGTTTGACACTTGTTGTTATTAAGATGAGGTCTTTGTTAAATTCACAATCTGTACCATTAATATCAGTGTTTAAAATGGGTTTAGCAACAGAACTAAAAGATGAAATGGCTAGCCAGGATCTGGGTAGATCTGGCACATTAGAAAGGAAATTACAATAAACAAGACAGGGGAGGAATTATGCACATAATTAATGCAGTTATCTTATCCAACGATCTTGACTATACATTGTTCTCCTCCCTTGCTAAATGAATCTTAGCCGGAGGAGGTCTATTAATTTTTTTACATTTAAGATGTCTCACTTAAAGGTTTTCCGAAGTTATATCTGTCCTAGTGTCTATATAAATACCAGTTTCTGTATTACATCTTGCCTAAAGAAGGGGCCTGAGTTGCCTCAAAAGCTTGCATATTATAATCTATTTAATTAGCCAATAAAAGGTGTCATTTTGCTTGACTTCTCACTGCACATATTTCACAAAGCCAAGCAGCAATAAAAATGATTAGGGATGTTATTGGGATGTTAAAGTCAAAGAAATCTGGTAAACGTTTTGTATAAAGAAGCAGTGTCCAACAATAACTTAGGTGTGGTCCCAGCTCTTCAATAAATAAATAAATAACTAATAAAAATCCTGTGCTCTTTGAGGGGGGAAAATTAATTCATAAGTAATAAATTCAAAATGAATGTAAAACAGGAATAAAATGTGTGTGCCATTATTTCTCTTCTCCACCCCTACTAACCCATCAGGCCTAATCATTGAATAGTCAACATTTAAAATGGCATGCATCCCAGCCACCTGTGCCGGTCACCACTGGGACGCCTAAGGTCGGCTCCATCATCCCATCACCTTTGGACACTCCATATTCCTGAATGTTCAGCATGAGCAACCCTACCCTGAGTGCTGTTCCTCTTGCTCACTGTGAGGCAAACTCCGGACAGCCACGACTCCTCTCCTTTACGCATGACAGCTCACTCAATCTTACAATCTCTTGCCAACCAACTTTCCTCCTAAATACTCCCCCACTTTCTGTCAATCTGTTTTGTTTTTTGATCCCCTTCACTAACCTACTAAGATTCCTTTATACTCTGTGAGTCAACGCATCAATGAGGAACAGCAGGACTGATTGCACTTGCACGGTAACAAGCAATTAGCCAGGCTCACCACTGAACACCCCGAGAAGACACAGCTTGGAGCAGTACATAACTGTACCTATTTAAATGTATAATACTCTGCACCACCATGGAACCCATCCCCACATTACCACAGATGAACAGGGTGAACTTAATTTAACTTTAACTACATAAGACCTATTGACACAAATACAGAGTATGTCAATAGTTAACTCACACATACCTCCTGTACAGCAAACACCAAGAAAATGACTCATGTACAGAAGGACTATACTTTGTGAAACTCTTTAACTCTTTTGAAACCCTCCCCAACTGTGCACCATGCCTTAACACAGTTGACGCGTCTGTCAAGGGTTTTTTGTCCGTCACCGAGGCAATCACAGGTTTGCAGCACCAAAGAGGCAACTGCAAGTTCATATCTCCCAACATAACACATGTCACCAAATGGTTTATGTAGGTAATCTTCTAACCCGACCACTGACCAGGCCCAGTCACTGCTTATTTGCTGTGTCTGTGTGTATAGAAGTGGTAGCTCCAGTTTAAATAAATACCCAGACTGTTCCTGTTTTGATAGGAATACAGGTGGTTTTTGTGAAGTCTTTGGACTCAGCATCTTCTTTCAGGTGCGAGACAATGACTCACATGTCACAATTTACAAATGATTATTATTCCTTTGCTGAGAAATTGTATATACTCTGAAACTGAGGGACACTCTTGCACGCTACTAAAACACATTTAAAACAGCAGTTACTGCAATTACATTAAGTCCCTAGAATATAAAAGCAAAGATTCAAAATCTATATATATAATTCACTAAGCCGGGAGACAAGTAGCCACCCATGGAAAGCACGGCGGAAGGGGCATGGATTCACTAAACCGCCGACAAGTAAGACGCCAATGGCGCACGCAGGAAGGAGCCACGCCCACCAACTCTTAGACCATTGGATACGACGAAAAAAATCACAGAGCCACGCCCACCAACTCGGACGCGACGCCTCGGAAAACATGCAGTCATTTCTGTTTGTCTGTGCCACAGTCCACTAGCAGCTCTGAGCCACGTTGACTTTTCATTAGTCAACCTCAGTGGAACCTTGGTTCACACACAGGCAGCGCAAGAGAGAGCCGCGCAATCCTTTAAAACTGAAGTTAAAACACAATGAAGGAAGCAGTCTTTAAAAACCAATAAGCCCTGTGCCTCTTTTTTATTAGCGTCTCACCTGCTTCAGGCCCTGCAACAGTCGAGACGCTCTCTCTGCAGCTGACCTTCTCTGTGCCTGACTCCACTACTGTCAGTCGCCTGATTAAAAATGGCCTTTTGAAGGGGAGCTATGGACTCGCTATACCACAGGAACACATTGCCTTCGAGCCTGCTCTCGCTCACTCTAACGTACCGGCTTTCTCTCTCTCTCTCCTCACTCGCTCACACACTGCACAGGGGAGAAATGCCCAAAGCACAAGTCTACCCGGAAACCGTTTCAGCCACACTTCCACGCCCCTCGCTACACTGTGAGTGCGATGATTATTTATTTAAAAATGGGCTTTTGAAGGGGAGCTGTGGACCCACTATACCACAGGATCACCTGTGACATTGCCTTCACATTGTTTTCCTTTTATTTATGATCCTGTTGAGCAGATTAGACACCCAGGCAAACAACACTGAATAATCAATAGCTGTAACCACTTTGCCCGCCCCAACTCCTCACCTGAGTCGGTTTCGTCTGTGTTCAGCAGTGTTTCCCAAACTCGGTCCTGGTGAACCCCTGTGGAAGCAGGGTTTTGTTCCAACCAGATTCCTAATCATTAATGCCGGTGAAACTCATCCGGGATAAGTCGGTTTTTCAAACGCAGCCGTGTAGCAGATTAGTCTAGCAGGATGTAATAATCCGAGATGAATGCACGCCTCCGCGCCGAGTGGAAACACAATGTATATTGCTGCGACAAAAAGAACGGGCGCATTTTTTTCACACAAGCTGAGTGGGTGGGTGTTAGTTAGTTAATTATCAACTCAAAGGATTTCAAGATATAATATACACAAGAGGTAACACTGCAAAAGCGGCCCAAACCAGAAAAGACGGCCGGCAAATTAAACGCGTGTGCATTGTACTTACTGAAAGCAGCGTTACGGATTTTGCAAATGTTCATTTTTTTCCCTCTGCTTAAAAAACATTGAAAAAGCGGCGTGGATTGGTTTGCAGCGTGTAAAACAGTTTGTTTGTCGCGGATAATTTGCTATCCACACAGGGAGGAACCGGGAAGCAAACCCACAATCTTCCACTGTCTCCTTACTGCAAAGCAGCCGTACTACTACAGCTCCACAAGGCAGTTAAAGAATGCACCGGACCACATGTTCATTTTTTCCCCTGTGCTTAAAAGACATTAAAAAACTGTTTCTCAACTGTGACTCCGGAACAACTCAGTACGCGAAAAGCGGCCAGAACTGCAAACAACAATGAAAACTCTACGTGACTCACAGGTAGTGATGGGCCGCTCGATACTAAGGTTTCGACACTGTGTCGAGCTTTCGAAGCACTGCAGATTTTAATACTTGATCGAATAATGACATCTGTGATTTAAGGATTTCACATTTTCTTTCTCAAATGTGCTTACCTATAACATGGCAAAGCACAGGGATAAACCTTTATTTTCTGTCTACTCCGTTTTAATTAAGACAGACCAAAGAAAACATTTAAGGCTATTAAATGTGATCTCAAGAAAAGATCAGGGTTAATTATAATACTAATAACAGGAGCGATTATAATGATACAGTGCAAAAGTAAATACTAATTGAAAGAGCCGAGAATGCATGAGGTGAGGAGTCTTATTTTGTTTAACTCTTGCTATCGTATAGTGCATTCTGCCTGTCGGCGTTAGTTATATTTATATTTTTTAGACATCACACACTACAAGCTGCTGACGAACCCTTCTCTTCGTTGTCAGTCTGTAGCTACGAAAAAATAAAAGCAATACGACTTTTAACAGACGTCATTGAAGTGTATCATAAGTTTCTGTAACGTTAATGAAAATGGCCAGGAGGTGTCACGAGAGAGGTGAGTGTCAAATGCTTCGAAGCTTCGATACGATTTCCGACACAATTGCTTCAAACGTGTTGATGCTTTGCGAGGCTTCACCCCGCCCATCACTACTCACAGGTTACTGAACGAGAAATCAGCAGACTAGCATGACGGATGGGGCGTAATGGGCGTCCTTCCCCTCTCCTCCGGATTTTTCAAATGTTAATTTTTTCCCTGTGCTTAAAAATCATTAAAAAAGCGGCCTGGTTATGCGGCGTATGGTACGCCGCGGGTTGGCTAGTATTAAATATTAAAAAAAGAAACAAAGAAATTATTAAAACTGTGAAAAAATCTCACGGGATCTAAGACACCTATACCTATATTAAGCCATGATCCAGTAGGAACAAAGAAAGAAAAGTAAAAGAAAAAAACCCTTAGGTTTTAAAAGTAATGTTTTAAAAAACTAACATTTCTTTTAGAAAAAATAAAATATTAAACAACATAATACTCTGTGTACCTGTAAGCAGAATTATCAGCCCAGCTGCAATCAACATCATTAATCTTTATAATGATTAAACCAGTAAGGGATCCTGGACATCGACATAAGTTACATTGCATGACAAACGCTGCCCACTGTGCCCATCATACTGTGTCCTGAATCCAAGAAAGTTCTAACACTTCTTTTCTTTGTGTGCTCATACTACATGCTCCAGTATAGCACTCTCACTAAAGTACGCATCCTCTTTACTTTGTCTACTCTCTACTTGCCTGTAACTTCAATGTTGCTTTCATACCCATGTTATAAAAATGTGAAGCTGGCACTGAGGAAACACTTACTGTATTTTTAAGTTCTTATTGTGTGCATCATTAGAGCATACAAAACGACAAGGACTGGTGAGATTCCAAAAACTCGTTTTACCTGGGAAAGTCAGTGATCATTCTTTATAGCAATCGATTTGATTCAGTTGTGCAAAATTGATCTACAGAATCAACATCCAATTTGTCAAGGAGGCTATGTTGAAACTAACTATTTTTTTTTTAATTTTCTAAAAGGTTTTTAAACTGAAATTGACTAAACAGTTTAACAATTTTGTTCACATCCTTACAACCAATGGAACTGGGGAAAACCAGTATTAATCTGAAATAAAACCAGATTATGCTTTTGTTGTGGAGATCCCAGTCATGTGGTTGGGAGTTGTCCTAAGCTGCAGGGAAATTAAATGTATTGAGGGTTGGTTGGAATGGCATTTGCAGACAAGTGCTGTTAAATGGTTTATGGTAAACAGCTGCATCTGTAAATGAGAGTAAGGTTATGACACTAATTGATTTGGGAGCTGCAGAGATTCTCGTTAGCTCAGCAACACAAATTAAATATTAATAACAAAGCCCTTAAGTACACTCCTCGTGCTCTGTCAGTTAATGGTAAAATGATTGGGTGGGGGGATTTACAACAATTATGTCACATCTCACATTGTGTATTGGAGTATTGTACAGTTATCCATGTTTCCGTATCTTGAAATGTAGTCTCCTTGTTACCAACTGACTACCTGGAATTTCAAGATGTATTTAATAAAGAAAATCTTTAGAACCTCTGCCACACAGAAAGTACAACTGTGCTATTCTTGTTACTCCTTTCTGATGCCCCTCTCCCTAAAAGACAAATTGTGTGAGAACAACCCGAGGGCAACGCAATGTAAGAATATACATAGGAAACCTTACAAAACAGGTTTACTGCTTCAATAAATAATCCAATCAGTGTCTTATTTATATATTTGTGGTGTTTTGACTCCCTCACACTAGGGCTGTCAAATTAGTCACAAAATAAGGTTTGAATAGTCCAAATAAAAAAAAAAAGTAAATATTCACATATACTCAAACTTACTTGAATGATCAGACCTGCTATACATGTAAATTTGTTTGTGCTTTTTTCATACTTTATTACTATAGTACAGATTGACTGTAAAAATAATCCTAGACATACATAGGCAGCTATTATTTAAACACATGTCACAATACGTATGCATTTCAGGGACACCAGCTGAGTGCTACAAGACCCACACAACACTGTCAACATGACATCGTAATTTGCAGAGGAACCCCATAGGGAAAAAAAAAAAAGGAAAAAATATTATTAATAATAATAATAATGTAAAAAAGCACAGTAGTAGCACGTGGGGTTTGAAAGGGTTTAAGCTCCTTTCCGTGGCTGCTTTTATGGCTCGTTGTCCTGACAAAGATTACAAGGAATATATATGGGTCATTAGTAAGACCCTGACAGGGTGAATGAAGTAAGTGAGTAGTGAGTGAAGTAAAACAGCGGGCAAGAGGCAGGCAGGTCGAAAGCAGGCTTGTTTCATTACTTTGGAGGTGTCCAATGTGCAGTGGAACAGTAACACTTATATCATGGTATTCAGAATAAAAGCCTGTCAGCACCTCTGGACTCACCTGGAAAGGCAACTCCTATGTGGCTTATGGGATCATCATGGTATCGAGTCAGGATCAGCACAGTCTGACTGCTTTTTTATCTCCTTTACAGATGCAGCAATAATTTAATACAGGTGGGCTGAATGCTTTTGTTTAAGACCTTATATGTCAAGCTGGCAGCCACATAAGACAGAGACAAAATGTAGGACACAGAGAGTTAGCACTTTAAAACAATGATTTTAAAGTGTTCTAATAAAAGGAAAAATCTGAATTTTGAGTTACTTTCCATTTGCTTCAATGAGAAGGTCTTAGCATTAAACAACAGTCAGAGATCTTAGGTTTAAGAGTAAATGGGACAGAATCAGAAATCAAAATACAGCAATACTTTCAGGGCACCGGAAAAGCATTAAGAAAAACTGCTCCAAGTACACTTGTGGGATTGAAAAAGAAAGCTATGTTGTGAAGTGGTCTAGCTGTAAGTTTAACTAATAAACTAATAACATGCTAACCATTCAAAATTATGATAGGACTGATTCATCCATCCATCCATTTTCCAACCCACTGAACCCGAACACAGGGTCACGGGGGTCTGCTGGAGCCAATCCCAGCCAACACAGGGCGCAAGGCAGGGAACCAATCCCAGGCAGGGCGCCAACCCACCGCAGGACACACACACAAACAGCACACACTAGGGCCAATTTAGAATCGCCAATCGACCTAACCTGCATGTCTTTGGACTGTGGGAGGAAACCGGAGCGCCCGGAGGAAACCCACGCAGACACGGGGAGAACATGCAAACTCCACGCAGGAAGGACCCGGGAAGCGAACCCAGGTCTCCTTACTGCGAGGCAGCAGCGCTACCACTGCGCCACCGTGCCACCCTGATAGGACTGATTGCAGAAGTAAAATGCAAAAACAATATGATAGGACTGAATGCTGAAGTAAAATGCAAAAACAATCTGTAAAATGCTGCTGCTTTGCAGAGCGCATCAGGAGTAACTCAATGCCAAAATTAGTGTAGGTAAAACAAACAACTATACTTTTACAACTGAAGGTTAGCTTTTGCCTCTGAATAAGGCCCTTTTTAAATAAATTCAAATAACGACGTTCAACCTGACAGCCCTATCTCACACTTAATCACATCACTGTTAATATAAAATATTAACATATTATTAGACCTTTAGAGTGTGTACATTCTTAATTAGAATTAGGGAAGGAGATGAGTGGAAACTTTAATACTATATCAGGACATTGTGAATATGGAGCCTATGGATTGTAACTGCAATATTCCAATCTCTTGTTAATGACATCTTCTGCAATGTTTTCGGTATTTATGTTTTGCTGTACATCGATGATCTTTTTTCAAAACACTCAGTCACATATCAGTCATGTAAAAGAAGTCCTTTTATGTAGGTATCGATTCTTTGTAAAACTAGAAAACACGAGCTTCATACAAATAATGTTTTATTCCTCAGGTATGGAATTTCTCAAAGAGGGATAGTCATGGGTCTGTCTAAAGTGGCTGATATTTTAAATTAGAAATTCCCAAGCAGTGTAAAGCAGGTAGCGAGATTTGCAGATTTTTGGACCTACTACTGTACATTCGTAAAAAGTTTTGGTAGACATATTCCCTTTAATACTTTGACTAAATCAAAAAAGATTTCACTGGACTACTGAAGCTCAAGAAGCTTTTGATAACCTAAAACCCTGTGTACTACAGAACCTGTGCTTAGATAGCAGGATCCTACTGCCGCTTATATTTTTAAGATAGTAAATACTCTGCAGTATTGTCTAGCATTGTTATATGCATAGTTTTACCACCAAAGATTCCCGATACTGCCTGTCTATCCATCCGTGTGCCTACCTTTCAAAAAAAAAAAAAAAACCTCCCACTGAACATAATTATGACAATGATTATATTATGTACATTAAAGGATCATCAACAACAAATCAAATCAAATTAATAATATATTGTACAATTACTATAAAAGTTAAATTGAATAAATCTGACTCCAAAAGTTAATACAGATCTACAATTCTGGTGTAACAACCACATGCCAAATTTCATCCATCTATCTAATTGTGTTTTTGAGATATTGTGTTTACGCACACACAGACAGACAACATTCCAAAAAACGTTTTTTTTTGGACTCGGGGAGGTCTAAAACGTCAAGATTCATCACAATGTCGAGGTCGAATTTTTTTCATGATTACTATACTTTCTCTATACTTCGTGTGTGAAGTGGCAGGTGAATTACTGTCAACAAAAAGCAGGCACCTAAGAAATACACTGAAATATTACTCACTCGTGATTTTTCTGTCCATATGGTAAAGTTTTTGTTGACCAGCACATTCTGATTTCAGGCGTTTGAATTACATCTTGAAATACAACAAGTGCAAAGAAAGGCGGCATGTAAATTGCTTTCTATTCCACAGGCTTTACGCGTGTATTCAGCTTGCTCTGTCACCACAAATGCTGTGTGAACACCTGCCCTCTGCCACCAGCTGCCATTTGCTGGATGAATATATGCGGGCAGCTTGTGGTAGATGACTTTCAGTTTTAGAGTTAAAAGTTATAAGGGTTAAAAACTAACAGCAAAAAAAAAAAACCCAAAAACTAAAATTATTTTTAGTTCATTATTATTTCAGTTAGTCTTTCCAGCTACTTTAATAGTTTCGTTTAGTTTTAGTTTTTCATTTCGGTTTTGTTAATTTTACGAAAGTTTAATTTTAAGTTTACGAAAATATTTTTTTAATAATAGTTTCAGTTTTGATTTTAGTTTTTCGTTAACTATAATAACCTTGGTTCTTACTTGGGGTATTTTCACCCATTCTTCCTTGTAAAAAATGCTTCTAATTCTCCAAGAGTCTCGGGCTGTCTCGATTCTCTTGACTGCTCTTTTGAGAACTATCTGCAGATTTTCAATGATGTTTAGGTCAGGGGACTATGAAGGCCATGGCAAAACCGTCAGCTTGCGCCTCTTGAGGTATTCCATTGTAGATTTTGAGGTGTGTTTTGGATCATTTTCTTGTTGTAAGACCAGTACTCTTTTTAACTTCAACTTTTTTTTTTTTTTTTTTTTTTTTACAGATGGTGTGATATTTGTTTCCAGAATTTGTTGGTACTTATTTGAACCCATTCTTCCCTCAGCCAATGGCATATTCCCTGTGCAACTGGCTGCAACACAAGCCCAAAGCATGATAGATTCACCCTAGTGCTTAATAGTTAGAGACGTGTTCTGTTCCTGGAGTTTGGTACCTTTTTTTCTCTCCAAACATATATTTGCACATTGTGGCCAAAAAGCTCTATTTTGAATTCTTCAGTCCACAGGACTTCTTTCCAAAATGCATGAGGCTTGTTTAGATGTTCATTTGCAAACTCCAGGTGCTAAATTTTGTGGCAAGGATGCAGGAAAGGTTTTTTTTTTTTTTCTGTTGACTCTACCATGAATGTCATATTTGTATGTAGTAGAACAGTGCACCACCACCCCAGAGTCTGCTAAATCTTCCTGAAGGGCTTTAGCAGTCAAAAGGGTGGTTTTATTTACCTTTCTAGCAATCCAGCGAGCAGTTCTTTCAGAAAGTTTTCTTGGCCTTCCAGACCTCATCTTAACCTCCACCGTTCCTGTTAATTGCCATTTCTTAATAAATTTACGAACTGAGGAGACAACTACCTAAAGACACTTTGCTATCTTCTATTATTTTAATTGTCAGAGTGCTAGGCAGCTGCTTAGAGGAGCCCATGGCTGCTGATTTTTGAGACAAGGTTTGAGGAGTCAGAGAATTTATAGAGCTTTGCAATTTACATCACCAAGGGTTTCCTAACGAGGACTGTGAAGAAGCCATAGCACTAACAAGCTAATTAAGGTCTGACACCTTGGGAAAGGTTACTGATACCACAAATATATTGGAGTGCCCAAACTTTTTTCACAGTGCAATTGTACAAAACAAAAATAATGCACTAATCTTGCATAAAATGCTGAAAAGAAATGTGTCATCTTTAAATGTATGCTTTTTGGTGATCATTTCATCTTTTGCTCACTTAACTATTAACAATAATACAGCCATTTTAACAAAAGGTGTCCAAACTTTTGAATGTACATACAAAACCGGGATACGGTGAGTAACCTGGTTAAGGCAGAAACCTAGTTTCTTAAAAACATCCATTTACATGTGCGTGTCACATTACAGCAGAGGTCTACAACTCTGATCCTGGAGCCCTGCTCTAGCTGCAGGTTTTCAATCTAACCCTTTCCTTAATTAATTACCAGTTTGTGCTACTAATTAATGTTTTTGCTTTAATTTTAATGGACTTCCTGTTTAAGACTCAGACCCCTTAATTATTTCTTTTTTCCTTAATTAGCACCCAGACAATAATGAGATACAAAATAAGCCAACACATCACCAGCAACCTGCATCCATCACGCAACATCTGAAAGTAAAGAAAGGTGAATGTTTCAGGAATATTGTTCTGCTCAGGTTCACAAAACATTTTGATGGTGTTCTCAGTAAAACGAAAACCAACAGTTTTGGAAATATCTACTGTAGCAAAATGAGTGCACCATCAAGCCATGGAATTTAATAACTTTATTTTTTTCTTTTTCCCTACAAGGTTTGGGGGGAGAGGGGGGGTTTCTTGTTTTCTTAGGGAGGCAAGATTGGGGGGGGGGGGGGGGGGGTTGTCAAGAAACAGGGCCTCTTAAAGCTCACTGAGACATTCCTTGTGTGATTTAAGTTATTATACAAGAAATAAATTAATGTTGTTTGTTAATTTACCAGTTTAACAACAACAATTGGTTTCTAATTAAGAACCTGGTTGGAGGAAACTGGTTGTATTTTGGGACCCTGACTTTGCTGGTCATCTGTTGGCTCACTTCTTATCTCATTTCTGTTTGGGGGCCCATTAAGGAAAACAATGAAGCAACTCAGAAGCATGAATTTTACAAGACAAGGCAATTAAAATGAGTGGAAAAATAAATAAGTAGCAACAAAAAACGTCATTAATTATGAAAAGTGTTAGAATGAAAACCTGTAGCCACAGTAGCACTCCTGGATCAGAGCTGGAATCCCGTGCCTTAAGGGGAATTGGAAAAATTCTCCAATGTCATAGACAAACACTTTTTTTTTTAAAAAAAGGACATTGTCAATGACTGCTGTGAATCTGAAAACAAGCATGGAGTATGCATCTCCCTGGGACTCGGACACACCAACCCAAGTGGGCCTTTAACAAGGCAGGATCCTGTTCCAGAAAAAGGACAACGGAACAGTCTGAGTTTTCATAATTCTGTGAAACCCCACTGATCATAATTTCCAAATTGCTCCTAAAAGTAATTTTGTATTGTGAATTTACACAATCTATTCCTCTACTTAAAGAAAACGCATAGATTAATAAGTATTGTGGCAGGTGGCCAGGGTTCATGCCCAGCCGGGATGCCCCTGCACACTATATTCAGGGGAAGCAGCCCGGGACAGTGCAATACCTCCCCCTGGACGCTAGATGGCCACCCCCCTGGGTTGGAGTGGTGCCTCGGATTCCCGCAGGGCTGCATGGAACTTGGAGTTGGGTGCAGCCCTGTTGAGTCCCGCAGGCACCGCCAGGGGGTGCTGTACCTGGGACTCCTGAAAATGCATGGGCGGCATATTTGTCACACCCGGAAGTGCAGCCGAAACTCTGCGATCAAACACCTGGAACACTTCCGGGTGGACTATAAAGGGAGTCAGCGACCACCACTCAGCAGCCAGAGTCGAGAGGAGGAGGACAAAGCTTGCAGAGGAGGGGTGGTGGTGGAGGAAGAACAGAGTGTTTTCAGGTGATTACTTAGTGTGCTGTGTTTGGTACTGTGTTGTGGCTGGAGGGATTACAGGGAAGACGTGCCCTCCAGCTGAAGAAAAATAAATAGTTTATTTGTTTTACACGTGCCTCCGTGTCAATCTGTGTTGGCTCGGGCACAATATAGAGCCTTTTCTTACAGTATATTATGAGTATAGTAGAAGACAGTATAGATGAATAATTAACTTACCTTACTGAAGATTAATTTCTGGAGCCATTTATTATTTAGCTTTCACATACACAAACATTTTATACTCTGGCCTGATGCTAGGACACTCCCTGACTGTACTGCAGATCTCATGATTATGCTGTTATTTAACATCAATGAATATCCCTTTAACTATGTTGCATTTTTAATATGCTTTTTGTGACAGGCACCATATAAGATAAAAATCCTGGTGTCTACACATGATAATAATTCACCAGTTTCCCTGAAATATTTACTATGTACCAATGTGAATAGTAAAGATTCATGAAAATGACTATCAAAAAAAGATTCACCTATATGACATAACAAGCATCAAGAAATTCCAGTTACTCACTAAAACAATCATGTCTTTCATTTCAATATCTGTAAAATGGTAGGGTGGAAGAAAAAAAGACTAGATGCATGGTCATTAAATTCGGAACTACTGCCTAATTAATGCAACCTGAAACAGATCTGAGCTACCTAGAAAGAAGAAATAATGTAATTTAACTGGAAATAACTGCTGTTTTAACATTAAGGCATAAGAATCACTGGATTCTATAAAGATTTACTTTGAAAAGTTATACACAGCTCATCACGAGATGAATTAGCTTAACTCACAGCTACCATGCATGGGTTTTCGTGGTTTTTGTTTTTTTTTTTGCAAAAAGGATTTTTCTGCCGATTGTTGATGCCTCCTGAATCTATTACTCAAACAATAATTACACTAGACATTAAACACAACCATACAGAGGCTATTATAAATTTCTCAAATTCTTATATTAAATACAGTATTGGATTACTGTACTTTACATATAACAGAGTAATTATCAGCAAAGACTGCCCCCATGTGGCAAGAATTTTTGAAAGCAACAGGCAAAAATAAGTAAAGGTTCAGTCTAATAAATTAGTACTAATAATGCTATATTACATAACAAGTATATGTTTTTGCACTTGACTACTTAATTTTATATTTAAATATATCAATATTGATATGACTAGTCCTTTAAAAATGTCACAATAACATTCATAAAAGGACACCTTAACATATACATAGAAATGAAGCCTGGAGTAGAACTTCTCATTAAACACTGTAACATTCAGCAACAATAGCTCACAAGCACAATGTACAATAGATCAGTGTATAATTTTTTATGCTATTAGGGAGTTCTGGCAATTTTTTAAACTGATACCAAAAAACACCAATCATGTTAAAATTAAAAACAATGACCTAATATTAATTTCAGATGTTCAAATCTCTGAAGTGTAATCTATAAAATGCAAAAATCCTGGTAGTCCATTAAGGCACTGTAAAGCTGCAGCCCAAGACAAGTCTAATACCACAACTAGTCGAGACTGCATCAAGATCAAGTCTAAAGGTGGGTTGAGACTAAGTCTAGCGCTTTGAGTACTGAGAAAAGCGTTATATAAATGTAATGAATTATTATTATTAAATAAAAGTGAGACCAAAACCAGGCATTAACTAGAATAAAAGTTGTTCCAGCCCAAATTTGCAAATTTTTTGATAGCACAATCAAGACTCTGCTCTACTGAAACTCTGTAGATTCAATTTAGACAATGGGTTAAAGTACGGAAAAGGATCTCATCAGTCATTGACTGGGAACGTACACAACAGGACACTGAAATGTGGTAGTGGACATGTAGCACTAATCCCAAACAAAAAAATATGATTGATCTTCAAATGCAAATGTTCTTGAACGAGGGGCCTTGCACTGAACCACTACTTCCTCAGAGGTAGGGCAAATCAGTTGTGTGGTGCCCAATGGCAGGATAAGCACTATAGCCCACAGGGTATCATAACCCAAGACAAAGATTAACCAGGTACAAATCCGCCAGTGGTCATGAGTCCAGAGCCCATCCAGTCACAGCCATCAGTAGAAAGGAGGATGGATGAAAGAAAGCCTCAGATCCTCTGGCCCAAATCAAGCCAGAAAAAAGAGTGGGCAACCATCAACACAGACCTTGTCCAGTTGCTAGAAGGTTGGAAAGGAGATGTTGAAAGAAAACTGGAGAAAATGGGGGCGATCATTTACACCTTATGGAGTAGAGAGGTTCAGGGTGAAAATTAAGAACACAAGGACACAGAAGAAACCATCAGCTCAGTTCAATTCCAGGAGACAGCAGGAGATTGAAAGACCCGTGAAAGAAATAAGGAGCCTGAAAACACAGTGGAAGAAGGCCACAGAAGTTGAACGGAAAGGTGTCGAGGCACTACTGGTTGACATTAAGCTGTGTTTTGCAACACTGTTAATTGCAGCAAGTCTGAGGAAGCAACACAAGAAGAATGTGCAAACTAAACACCATTCCAGACAACATGCCACCAATGCAACCACCAGAATACAGATGGACAGAAGGTCTCCTACATGGAGTGAAGTTAGAAGTACAGTAAAGTGGGCTACATCAGCATCAGCCCCATGGGCACAATGACATTCAATAGAGGTTTTATAAAACTATCCCCGGCATCCTGAAGTACATACGAAAGCTAATGAAGGTGACATGGAAAAAGTGAATCATACCAAAGGCATGGTGAAGGGCAGAAGGGATCCTGATTCCCAAAAAGAAAAACTGCTCAACCATTAATCAGTTCTGCTAGATCAGTCTCCTGAACGTGGAAAGAAAGATATTCAATATTGCGGCCCAAAGACTCTCAGTGTTCTTGCAGAATAACAACTTTAACAATGCCTCAGCGCAGAAGACAGGGATAGGTGGCTTTTCAGGATGTTTGGAACATGCTAACATCATCTGACACCAGGTGCTGACAGCCTTAAAGGAAAAGAAAGATCTGTATGTTTTTTTCTAGATCTTGCCAATGCCTTCAAGTCTGTTCCACATAAGATTCTGTGGGCAGCATTCAACCTCTTCCATGTGCCAGAGGGCATAGCAAAGCTGGTCAAAGCCGACTTCCAGGATATGTAGTTCTGCATAGCAACACAGGTCAGCACCACTGCCTAGCAGCAGCTGGAGACTGGCATAATTACAGGCTGCACCATCTCTTCCCTTCACCATGGCAATGGAGTTCATCATACATGCATTATGGTGGGTGGTTGGAGTGAAATCTCTGAAAAATGGACTACGTCTTCCTCCAATCAGGGCATGCATAGATAACATGACAAGAATTACAACAACAAAAGCATGCACCAAACACCTGCTGGATAAACTCCAGGAAAACATCAAATGGGTACGAATGGAGATAAAACCCGGCAAATCCTGCAGCATCTCCATTGTTAAAGGCCGGCTCACCAACGAGAGGTTCTGTATAAATGACAAGCCAATGCCCACAATTCTTGAGGAGCCCATCAAAAGCCTTGGATGTTGGTACACCGCAGACATCAAAGATCACAAACAGGTGGAACAACTCAGGCAGGACACAATTAGTGGCCTTAAGAAAATTAACACTGCTTTCCTCAGAAAACTAAAGCTATGGTGCTTCCAATTTGGTTTGCTGCCCCGTCTCATGAGGCCAATTAGCATCTACGAGGTCACACTACCCTATACCAAATGGCTGAAGGTACTGGTGAGTGCACAAGTGAGGAAGTGACCAAGATGCCTCAGCAGCTTAGGCCTGTATGTGAAAGGAGCACCCCTCTCTGCCTATATCAAGCCTTGTGGTGGAGTGTAAATGCTCCAAAGTAAGACTGGATATGACAATCGTAGAGTCCGGTGACCCCTTCATAGAAGATGCCATTCCAATGTTATTGACAAGGGAGGAAATGGGACGCAACTTTGGTAGTGGCAGAAGCAAAGCCTGCCCTCAGACACTGAGACAAGTCCAACATGGCAGAGAGGGACTTGGTTTGGGACCAACAGCACCCATATGGCAAAATGCTACACCAAATGAACGCTGGCATCAGGTGGTGGAGAATGTGTGCCTCCAGGAGGAAGCGGCCAGATGTGCCAGAGCAGTCTCCCCAGCCCAACAAGGCTACTGGATGAGATAGGATGGCATAGAGCGATGGAAAAAATCACATGAAGCAAGCTGTGGAACGTGGAAACAAACAGGTTAAGTTTCATTGTCAGAGCCATATAAAGTGGGGAAAATAAGCATTGAACGCATCAACATTTTTCTCAGTACATATACAGTATTTCTAATGGGGCTATTGACATGAAGTTTACACCAGATTTCGGTAACAACCCAAGTAATCCACACATACAAAGAAATCAAAACAAATAAGTCCACAAATTATGTGTAATAAAGTGGAATGACACAGGGAAACAGTATTGAACACTTGAAGAAAAGGAGGTGCAAAAAGGCATGGAAAGCCAAGAAACCAGCTGAAATCTGTCAGTATTTAAAAAGCAACCCTGCCCCTATCAATGCAAATTAATATCAGCTGGTTTAGTCCAAATTGATGGCCTATAAAAAGGTTTCTCATTACCAAGGTGTACAAGCATCTCATGATGGGTAAAAGCAAAGAGCTCTCTCAAGACCTTTGCAACCTTATTGTAGAAAAATATACTGATGGCATTGGTTACAGACATATTTCTAAACTTCCGAATGTTCCAGTGAGCACCGTTTGGGCCATAATCCAGAAGTGTAATGAACATCATTTCACCATAAACTGGCCACGACCAGGTGCTTCTCGCAAGATTTCTGGCACAGGGGTCAAAATAATAATCAGAAGAGTTGCCCAAGAGCCAAGTACAACTTGCGGAGAGCTTCAGAAAGACCTGGGGGGGTATTTTCCGTACGTCGCTTAAATCATCCGAGATCAGATGCCTCATCTTGGATGAGTTAATGCCAGTGAAACTCATCTGGGATAAGTCGGTTTTTCAAACACAGCCGTGTAGTAGATTAGTCTAGCTGGATCTAATCATCCGAGATGAATGCGCGCACCCGCGCTGAGTGAAAAGCCCATATATATTGAGTCTAGAAAACATGATCAGCAAGTCTTTGATAGGCTGTAACAAAATGACGAAAGAACGGGTGCATTTTTTTTTCCCACAAGCGGAGCAAGACCTTTCATTTGAAGGATATGAAGAATTTCAAGATTTAATATGCACAAAGGGTAACACTGCAAAAGCAGCCCAAACCAGAAAAGACGGCTGGCAAAAAGTGGCTGACAAATTAAAAACGTGTGCATTGTACTTACTGAGAGCAGCGTTTCATTTCCTATGTGTCAGATTAATTATTATTTAATATGTCATAATTCCAGATCAAACGTGAGCACAAGGAGAACACGGGAACAGGTTAAAGTGAAGTAAAATGCCCATGGCCCTGTTTCTGAGGGCATTCCACGGGGAAGCTCCTCCCCAGAACCAGTGGCAGGATGCAGTGGTCACTTCATTTCAGGTAAAGGATGGTCATTGCATATATTTGTCCTCAATGTGTGCCATAGGTATGTTCCGTATAGCCCTTTTTTTTGTTGGGTCAGTTGCAGGGAATGTCATATCCCTAGAACCTGTGTCTGACCAACGAGATATTGACAAAGGTCAAATATTTGGTGAAGACACTGTGTGTGATTATTCATCAGGAGGAGAGGTACATTTTCCAAATAATGTTTGATCAAACTCCACTCTGATCAGTCCCATGTGCCCCAATCACATTTGGAAACCCTGAGTAATGAGAATGTTAGGCTGATTGTGAGATTCTTTATGGAACTGTGGGTGTTTTTGCCTGTGTATTCCCCATACCTGCAATGGCATGAAATGCCTCTTTTATTGACTGCACATGCAGGTGTCCAGGAAACACTATGAAAACCCGAAGGAAATATTTCAGAGCCAAACAGACTTAATGAATTGCCTGGCAAACTGTACTTTTAGATAGATTTTCCGCATCGCCTACAGTATATAAAAAAAGTGCCGCTTGCAAAAAAGCTCAAAGCAATGCCTACTGTCAGTGTGGTTGTGAGAGCCCGACTTCGAATATAAGGTCCTAATACATTTTTAAGGTACAATATTCCCCCTCGGCTAAAGCGGTATCTTTCAAAAAGAATTTCCTCCAGGAGCAATAAAGGATCTTGCCGATCGCGCAAACCCCTCTCTATATGAAATTCTCTTCTTATAATTTGCGTACCGATATCAATTGGTTGCTCATTCATGAACGGTGAAGCCATGACTGAATGAATTCCATGCACGGACACTGATTAAGTGTGTGAGCTAATCCTCGTTTACATAGAACAAACCTGCTCCGAGCAGGTTTGAGGATTAGGATATGTTGCTATGACAACACTTCCAGCAAGAGTTTCTAAAAACCGACAGATCCAGGATCAGGCCAAATTGTCAACAATTACATCCAGCTAAACGAGTAATCCACGTACGAAAAATACCCCCCTGGAATTAGCAGGTACACTTGCTTCAAAGAAAACAATAAGTAATGCACTCAAAGGACATGGCCTCTATGCACGCTCACCACGCAAGACCCCACTGCGGAAGAAAATGTTGAAGCTCGTTTAAAGTTTGCTGCACAACATTTGGACAAGCCAATGAAATACTGGGAGAATATAGTCTGGTCAGATGAGACCAAAATTTAACTCTTTGGATGTCATTGCACATACCATGTTTGGAGAAGAAATGGCACTACACATCACCCCAAAAACACCATACAAACAGTGAAGTTTGGAGGTGGGAACATCATGGAGTGGGGCTGTTTTTCAGCATATGGTGCTGGCAAACATCATATAATTTAAGGAAGGATAAACGGAGAAATGTACCGGGACATTCTTGATAAGAATCTGTTGCCATCTACCAGGATGCTGAAGATGAAACAAGGGTGGACATTTCAGCATGACAATGATCCCAAACACACAGCCAAGGAAACTCTCAATTGGTTTCAGAGAAACAAAATAAAGCTTGCTAGAATGACTCAGACAATCACCCAACTTGAATCCAATTGAAAATCTATGGAAAGAACTGAAGATCAGAGTTCATAGAAGGGGCCCCCAGAACCTCCAAGATTTGAAAACAGTTTGTGTGGAAGAATGGGCCAAAATCACACCTGAGCAATGCATGCGACTAGTTTCTCCATGCAGGAGGAGTCTTGTAGCTGTCATTACCAACAAAGGTTTTTCTACTAAGTATTAAATAAATTTCAGTAAGCATGTTCAATATTTATTCTCTGTTTCATTCCACTTTATTACATATAACTTCATTTACGGACTTATTTGTTTTAAATTTCTTTGTATGTGCGGATTACATGGGTTGTTGCCGACATCAGTTGAAAATTTCATGTCAATAGCCCCATTAGAAATAGATTTACTTAGGAAAACATTGATACATTCAATACTTATTTCCCCCACTGTATGATGTGCTGCCTTCGCCAACAAACCTACATATTTGGTGTGGAGAGGATTTAACCTGTCACAAGTGTGCAGCCCAAAGCAACCCGTAAACACATCCTGGTGGGTTGTAATAACAGCTTAACAAAAGGAAAATACAGCTGGCTTCATAACAAAATGCTGAGGTGCTTGGCCTCAACACTAGAGGACAAGTGAGAGTGTCAACCAACGCCATCCCCCTAAATACCCAGACTACCTTCCCGCCACTAACATCCTTCATCTAGGAAGGGTTGAAACAGGGGATCAAACCCTCACCTCCATACTCATGCCTGCTGAATACAGCCAGCCATTGGAAAATGCGTGTCGACTTAAATCAAAGACTCACCTTCCCATATGAAATCATTCTGTAAGCTGGCAATTACCAAGTAATAGGCTACAAAGACAAAGCACCCCACACAAGTTAACAAAAAAAGAAAAGTACTATAATAAGGAAAATGAATAAACTCATCTTTATCAAATAATTTAGCTTTTCAAAGATTTTGGAACCTGCTCAATGCAGACCTTCTAAATAATTCAGTTACTCTTCTGTAATATGTTCTACAATTTTTTTTTCTCCGTTTAGGTAATGAGTTTGTGTCCTTTACAATATTACAGATGTCACTGTTGCACTTAAGAAACAGGAGGACATGACTTCCTTCATTTTAATTTTAATACCGAAAACCAGAAAAACATGTATAATTTTTTAAGCCTGATTAGAACATCCGATCTTATTAAACAGCAACTGCCGTAGATGTACCATCCTGCAAAATTTCAGCTTTTTAGTTAAAATGGAAACAGTGTTTGGGTTGATGAGTGAGCAAGTGAGTTAGAACTACTGATATTATATTTATAATATATCACCAGAAAGTGCCACTGCTGTGTAAAAATCTTTTGTTGATCTAATAACAAAGAATATAGACGCTTATTCACATAATTACTACAGACCAGTAGCGCTTAAGTCCCACATCACAAAGACCTTCAAAGGGCTTGTCCTGGACAGTATGTGTTCTCTTGTGAAAGATCGCTGGATCCACTACAGTTTAGAATGGATTGGATGATGCAATTATCCATCTACTCCACAAGGCAGTACTGTGAGGATTATGTTTTTTGATTATTCCAATTCCTTCAATACCACCCCTGTTAAATGGTACATTCAGAGATATGCAGGCAGATGAGCCTGTGGAGTATCTGTCTGTCTGACTGACTGCAGTTTGTTAGGCTCAAGGTCTGTGTCTCTGATATGGATGCAAGCAACACTGAAGTACCACAAGGAACAGTCCCGTCTCCCTTTCTGTTTACACTGTACACCACAGACTAGTAATATAAAATCAAGTCATATTGCTTGTAGAAGTTCTTTGATGATTCTGCAGTAAGTATTGATATTTGGGGGGGGGGGGTGACATAGAGTTTAGGACTCAGGTGGAGAATTTTGTTTCTTGATGCAACGTAAATTGTCAGCAGCTTAACATTAGCAACACAAAGAAACCAGTTATTTATTTTTGCTGCGCCAAACAGCCTCTATACCCAGTCAGTATTTAGGTGTGGGTGTAGAAGTGGTGCACTGCTACAAGTACTTGGGGGTCCACAACAGTGACATGCTTGACTGGTCTAGTAGCACAGAAGATCTATACAAAAAAGGATAAAGCAGACTTTTTTTTCCTTAGGAGACTGCATTCATTTAATGTGGGTAGAGAAATCATTTACTTGTTCTAAAACTCTGTGACAAAAAGTGTAAACCTCTATGTTGTGTTGTGCTGGGCCACTAACATCACCTCAAGAGTGGCCCACCGAATCAACAAGCTGATTAAGGAAGCAGACTCACTCATTGGACAAACTCTTAAGATAGCAGATGAATTGAGAAAGAAGACAAAATTTATGGCCATTGTGTAGAATACTGAACATCCTCTCCATGAAATGCTATCTTTGAGTATTCATAGTCAACAACTTCTCCAACAGCAGTGTGTCAAGTATTGCTGCTAGGGCTCCTTTACACCAACTGCAAAATATCGTTATAATACCTCACTGTGACTGCTCCCTAACCTTTAGCCATGTCAGAAGGTTTCTTTCTTGTAATTCTTTGTATTTGAAGGAGGTTGCTGTTGTTATAATATTTCTTGAGCTTTTGTAAAATGTTAAATATCCATCTTGGAACAATTAAAGCACTATCTATCATTTCATTAAATAGGCACTGTATATTGCTAGCTGCAAATATGATCTTCAATGAATATTTGATTTGTGGTCAAAAATGAACACGACCAAGATATTAGGGAACCATACACATTACCCAAGAAAAGCCTGACTTATCTGTCTGAGGACAAATGACTCGAACATTCATAACAAACAAGGGGCAGAGCCTGCTTTCCCTCCAACAGTGACTAAACTGCTCAGAGATTACTTTTACAGCTGTTGGAAAGATTACAATTGCCTTTGCAATTACTTGTTAAACTTAATATTCTAGTAGTTAACAAAGTGTTACGTGTTATTGTGGATTGAACATGTTTTAGTTACTAATTAATTGTGCTCTATATCGCCGACTGAAACTGCAGATTTTTCACTTGAGAACAAGAAAAGGAATCTATTTGAACACTAATTTGATCATCGTGATGCGGCTGCCTCTTTCTCTTATTATTCTTGTTAATCTGTTCTATTTATATGTTACTTCTTGGTACAATATACGCATCAACGCATAAAAACTTAAGAATATGTCATTGAAGTATACAAGCGATACATAACGGGCACAGAGTTGCAAAGAAACTTACCTTAAGCACTCCCTTCATTTTATCCAGAAGCGCTTTAAACTCTTCTTGCGATAAACCGGGGTAAAGCTCATTTTTCAAGAGTTCTTCTGTAATCTCCAAGTTGTTATAGTACACCGACTGTGTAATTCCATTCAATAAGCCAGTCAAAGACTTTGAACTGTCCAATTCCGCCATGTCCGGATTCTGTCATGTGATCATGGTCACGTCACGTGGCTCGTTGAATTACAACAGCAACACAATTACGCATGCGCATTTCCAGATTGGTGTCCCAGATTGTTAAACGATCGCTGAATTAAACGTTTGTAAATAAAATGCATATATTTAAAAAAAAAATCACCGTCAATTTCGGGCGAATTATTTTAATTGGCATACAAGGAATTCTGGACTGTCAGGAATTTTTGTAATACCATAGAAAAAGAAATTACATGGTTGAGCCAATATCCATCCATCTATTATCCAACCTGCTATATCCAAACTACAGGGTCACGGGGGTCTGCTGGAGCCAATCCCAGCCAACACAGGGCGCGCGCGCACACACACATACACACACACACACACACTAGGGACAATTTAGAATCGCCAATGCACCTAACCTGCATGTCTTTGGACTGTGGGAGGAAACCGGAGCGCCCGGAGGAAACCCACGCAGACACGGGGAGAACATGCAAACTCCATGCAGGGAGGATCCGGGAAGCGAACCCGTTTAGAAACGGTGTACTCTACTTAAGAAAAGAGGAGTTTTATCGTGGTTTATCTATTTATATAAACCAACATGTTGTTTGTGTTTTTTTAAAAGATTTTTTTTTTACTAATAATAATGTAACATCAAACAAAACTTGTATTTCTTTAACACATTTCCATACAAAGCATATAAAGGTTAAAGTGCTTTACAAGATGTCAAAGAAATGGTTATGAGCCAAGAAAACAATAAAATTAGATAAGAATAATAATGAATAAATAAAACACAAATAATTCATAATTACATAAGATAGATAAATAATTAATAAAAGTATTGTATTTAAATATAGACTAAATGCGAGTCTGATAATAAGCTGAGGTGACAAAGGTTAATTCCGCAATGGCATTAACAGCAGTTATCTATCCATCCATCCATCCTCTTCTGCTTATCCAAGGTCAGGTTGCGGGGGTAGCAGCTTGAGCAGAGATGCCCAGACTTCCCTCTCCCCAGCCACTTCTTCAAGCTCTTCTGGGAGAATCCCAAGGCGTTCCCAGGCCAGCCGAGAGAGATAGTCCCTCCAGCGTGTCCTGGGTCTTCCCCTGGGCATCCTCCCAGTTAGACATGCCCGGAACACCTCACCAGGGAGGCGTCCAGGAGGCATCCTGATCAGATGCCCGAGCCACCTCATCTGACTCCTCTCAATGCGGAGGAGCAGTGGCTCTACTCTGAGCCCCTCCCGGATGACTGAGCTTCTCACCCTATCTTTAAGGGAAAACCCTGACACCCTGCGGAGGAAACTCATTTCAGCCGCTTGTATTCGCGATCTCGTTCTTTCAGTCACTACCCATAGCTCATGACCATAGGTGAGGGTAGGAACATAGATCGACTGGTAAATTGAGAGCTTTAACTTGAGGCTCAGCTCCTTTTTCACCACGACAGACAGATGCAGAGCTCGCATCACTGCGGATGCCGCACCGATCCGCCTGTCGATCTCATGCTCCATTCTTCCCTCACTCGTGAACAAGATCCCGAGATACTTGAACTCCTTCACTTGGGGCAGGATCTCGCTCCCAACTCTGAGAGGGCATTCCACCCTTTTTCGGCTGAGGACCATGGTCTCGGATTTGGAGGAGCTGATTCCCATCCCAGCCGCTTCACAATCAGCTGCGAAACAATCCAGAGAGAGCTGAAAATCACGGCCTGATGAAGCAAACAGGACAACATCATCTGCAAAAAGCAGTGACCCAATCCTGAGTCCACCAAACCGGACACCCTCAACACCCTGGCTGTGCCTAGAAATTCTGTCCATAAAAGTTATGAACAGAATCGGTGACAAAGGGAAACCCTGGCGGAGTCCAACTCTCACTGGAAATGGGTTCGACTTACTGCCGGCAATGCGGACCAAGCTCTGACATCGATCGTACAGGGACCGAACAGCCCTTATCAGGGGGGCTGGTACCCCATACTCTAGGAGTACCCCACACAGGATTCCCCGAGGGACATGGTTGAACATCTTTTCCAAGTCCATAAAACACATGTAGACTGGTTGGCAAACTCCCATGCACCCTCCAGGACCCTGCTAAGGGTGTAGAGCTGGTCCACTGTTCCACGACCAGGAACGAAAACCACACTGTTCCTCCTGAATCCGAGGTTCAACTATCCGACGGACCCTCCTCTCCAGGACCCCTGAATAGAATTTTCCAGGGAGGCTGAGCAGTGTGATCCCTCTGTAGTTGGAACACACCCTCTGGTCCCCCTTCTTAAAGAGGGGGACCACCACCCCGGTCTGCCAATCCAGAGGCACTGTCCCTGATGTCCATGCGATGTTAGAGGCGTGTCAACCAAGACAGTCCTACAACATCCAGAGCCTTGAGGAACTCTGGGCGTATCTCATCCACCCCCGGGGCCCTGCCACCAAGGAGTTTTTTGACCACCTCGGTGACCTCGGTCCCAGAGATGGGGGAGCCCACCTCCGAGTCCCCAGGCTCTGCTTCCTCATTGGAAGGCATGTTAGTGGGATTGAGGAGGTCTTCGAAGTACTCCCCCCACCGACCCACAACGTCCCGAGTCGAGGTCAGCAGCGCACCATCCCCACCATATACAGTGTTCACACTGCACTGCTTCCCCCTCCTAAGACACCAGATGGTGGACCAGAATCTCCTCAAAGCCATCCGAAAGTCGTTCTCCATGGCCTCCCCAAACTCCTCCCACACCCGAGTTTTTGCCTCAGCAACCACCAAACTCGCATTCCGCTTGGCCTGCCGGTACCTATCAACTGCCTCCAGAGTCCCACAGGACAAAAAGGTCCTATAGGACTCCTTCTTCAGCTTGACAGCATCCCTCACTGCCGGTGTCCACCAACGGGTTCAGGGATTGCCGCCACGACAGGCACCGACCACCTTACGGCCACAGCTCCGGTCAGCCGCCTCAACAATAGAGGCACGGAACATGGCCCATTCGGACTTAATGTCCCCCATCTCCCTCGGGATGTAGTCGAAGTTCTGCCAGGGGTGGAAGTTGAAGCTACTTCTGACAGGGGGCTCTGCCAGACGTTCCCAGCAGACCCTCATAACACGTTTGGGCCTACCAGGCCTGACTGGCATCCTTCACCACCATCGAAGCCAACTCACCACCAGGTAGTGATCAGTTGACAGCTCCGCCCCACTCTTCACCTGAGTGTCCAAGACATGTGGCCACAAGTCCGACGACACGACCACAAAGTCAATCATTGAACTGAGGCCTAGGGTGTCCTGGTGCCAAGTGCACATATGAACACCCCTATGCTTGAACATGGTGTTCGTTATGAACAATCCGTGACGAGCACAGCAGTCCTATAACAAAATGCTGCTCAGGTTCAGATCGGGGGGGGCCATTCCTCACAATCACGCCCTTCCAGGTCTCACTGTCATTGCCCACGTGAGCATTGAAGTCTCCCAGCAGAACGAGGGAATCCCCAGAAGGTATGCCCTCTAGGGACTCCAAAAAGGGTGGGTACTCCAAACTGCTGTTCGTCGCATATGCGCAAGCAACAGTTAGGACCCGACCCCATACCCGAAGGCGGAGGGAGGCTACCCAAGGCAAACTGGTCCTAGGTGAGGGATGAGACAAAGAGCGGTTCAACAAACCTTCAATGAACAGCAGTTATAGAATAGCAATTAATTATAAACCGGGGATACATACACGTATATAACCAGCAAAAAGTAACAATATAAAAAGTCTGATAAATGCCTTCTCTGTAACTTATTTAAGTAATCAATAAGTTTTGTCAGCTTTGCCGCTTATTGTCTTTGACCTTTTTTAGGTAGATAGATAAAAACGTTATTAATCATAAAGAGAGTTGCAGTGTTACAGGAACAGACATAAAAAGATAAATATGCATGTAACAAGAATTATCATAATTTTAAGATGCTAACAAGGTACAAATACAAATATAACAAAAATGACAAGCAAAGAAACAATGTGCACATATGTACTAAGTACAAAGTGATTAGAATTGCACATACTTAACAGTTATAAACTTAAGTTTGGACTCTACGTCACAAGGGAACAGTCTGAAACTAGGCTTACAGTTTAGGATTCTAGCTTTGTGAAGTTTTTTTTTTATCAAATAAGCATCATTTGTTTCAATATATGGAATAAAAATCATAATTTCAGAAATCTGTTAGAGCTTATGAAACATAAAAATAACAGAGCAGCAACCTCTAACCAAATTATTTTGAATGGGAACAGCCATAAAATAAATGGATAGTTTCATCTTTTTTACACAATGAACATAAAGAGGACATACCTTCAAAACCTATTTAGCCATCTGTAAAAACGCATATTTTTTGAAAGTCACTGGGGAAATTTCTAAGGACTGGAAAATAGTAAGTATTATCCAAATACATAAAAGGGATGATTGAACAAAGACAAGCAGCTATAGGCCAGTAAGCTTAACATACTTCACAGGTGAATTAATGGAAGGAGTTATTAAGATGATATTATTAGGCAGGTTCGAGGCATACGTTTCTCTTCCACTTTGCTCTTTTTAGCTGCTTTCTTACTTCTGCCCATATGTCCTTCCTTTATGAACATTGTCTAACATTATCATCTTTTACCTTTCTCTTTGTCTTCCTTATAACTCTTTCCTCTTCATGACTGCTAGGATGAGTCCATGCTCTTCTCCTACCTGACTTTCCTCTTCATTTGTTTTTCTTTCCATCACTCTTCACCAAATCCACATTTCAAAAGCCTCACGTCTCTTTATACCTTTTTTACACAATGTCATTTCTAAATGCTTCTTTAGCCATTCAAATTCTAGTTCTGATATCTTTAGAACAAGTGCCATCTGATGTGTTAAATCTACCTAAGTAGTGGAACTCCTCCATCTCTTGTAATGTTTCACTTTCAACAAAGTTATTTCTGCCTTCTCTGTTAGGTAGCCTCATCAATTTAGTCTTTTTGTATATTTACTTTTGTTCCAAAATCTTTTGATGCTTAATTTAGCCTAGTAACTTAAATCTGTTGTTAATTCCATGTCCTAGTGAATGCTGCTGTCAACTTCCAATCAAGATGTTTTCTGCCAAGTCTTCCAAGACTTCTTTCACCATTGCTTCAGCAGACACAACGAAATGTGTTGGGGACAATATGCACTCCTGACTTAACACCCTTTCCAAAAACTGCTTCATCTGATTTACGATAAGTAGTGCAAAAATGTGTTTATTCACAATCTGATGGAGGATATTCCCTGCTAGCCTTCTATACAGTTTCTTACTTCTCTATAGTCCCTTTTCTGTGTCTTGCATTACAACCAGGAAGTGTGAATTAACCTAGTGAATGGAATGGCATTCAGAATAGCATGGAGAGGATTTCCTTACCTGGCTGGGTGACCATAACGGATGGATGGTGTGAATGGAGGCACAGCCCAGCCAGGATGGCTCCCATTCCTTTTCCTAGTCAACTTGTCCAATTCCTCTCCCGATGAGGATGATCACTACATTCTTCCACCTCTCCTCCCATCTCTCTCTTAACCCTGGCCTGCTACTCCTGTTATGAGAACCTTCTGACTAACTTTTCCCCAGATTACAATTTTGTAATTTTTTGGGCCTGAGATGACTTCAAATTACATGGACAGGTCACTTCTCAGTCAAGTCCCAGAACCAGGAGCAGTGCTCATATTTATCAAGCATCTCAGAGTAGGATAACGGTCAAAACCATCCCAAATATCTCAGAGTGATGTAAATTTGCTCCTGCTCTCAGTAGTAGGAGTAACAGTATTTTATCAGTTTTGCTATTTTAGGCAACTACTCCTAACTTCACCCCAATTTAAGAGAGTTTGTGAGCAGCCCTAGCTTGCAAGTGGCTGGCAGAAGATGGTATTCAGGCAGAGATCAGCAGGCACATTCTGGGAAAGGCGAAATGTTTTGGAAATGCTAGATATCAATGAGGGGCGGCACGGTGGTGCAGTGGTAGCGCTGCTGCCTCGCAGTTAGGAGACCTGGGTTTGATTCCCAGGTCCTCCCTGCGTGGAGTTTGCATGTTCTCCCCATGTCTGCGTGGGTTTCCTCCGGCCGCTCCGGTTTCCTCCCACAGTCCAAAGACATGCTGGTTAGGTGGACTGGCGATTCTAAATTGGCCCTAGTGTGTGCTTAGTGTGTGGGTGTGTTTGTGTGTGTCCTGCGGTGGGTTGGCACCCTGCCCGGGATTGGTTCCTGCCTTGTGCCTTGTGTTGGCTGGGATTGGCTCCAGCAGACCCCCGTGACCCTGTGTTCAGATTCAGCGGATTGGAAGATGGATGGATGGATGGATAGACATCAATGAACTCATAAAAAGATATTGATCTGACAGACAAGGAATAATATTCATAGTAATTTTTGAATGTCACATGATCATTAGCTGTCAGACAAAATTAAAGTGTTGGTAATGTTACATTTTTATGGCTACTGGGAAAATGCAGCTTTGCAATAGTGTTTATTTTAGGACATTACAACAAGCCACTTCTTGAATTTTTGCACAAAACTTTGAATGCATTTACAACACGTGAGGTAATACACAGGTTAATACATTTTCCTACCACTCCTGGGGCCTCATGTATAAATGGTGCGTACGCACAAAAATGTTGCGTACGCCAGTTTCCACAGTCACATCGGGATGTATAAAAACAAAACTTGCCGTAAAGCCACGCACATTTTCATGCCAGCTAAATCCTTGGCATACGCAAGTTCTCCGCTTGGTTTTGCAAACTGGTGGCACCCAGCGTCAGAGCAGTGCTACTGTTCCAGTGTGGTTTCCCTTTCTTTTTTAGATCCACATCCCTGACATGGCTTTATCAAATACACTGAAATTAACCGCATATTGTTTATTAGTTTAAGGCATCTGATTGTAATTAACCCGTAACAATATGATGGTCCACGAAATGGCCAAACTATTCCAAATACCATAGCTGCTTTAGCGTTGTTACTCTCAAGTATTTATCCCACTGTATCTGAGTGTAGAATCACAGTTCTCAAGCAGCTGATCGGAAAGAGAATTATCAGGATACATCACGAATGTAATGGATTCTGTGTCTTGTTGGAGGAAGAGAAAGCCCGTTTAAGAAGCACGTAATGATTCACACACATAAAGCACATAGAAGAACACAAACAAAACAAAGCATTTAACGTGCTACTTTACTTACGATGGGATTTGAGAAACTAGTAAATTAAAGATTTTAAGATGAAGTTTATGATGCTCTACTTTAATGACAAAATAAACTATGTGATTAAAGTCAAACTTTTGAGATTAAAGTGCCGTGCTTTTTTTCCCACTGTGTGCCTATTTTTTTCTTTTCTCTGTACCCTAATAAGCTTCCATATGACCCTCAGATGGTGGGCTACAACTCGCCTTTTCACGGCGGCTTTGATATCTGACAAGTTCTTTTTTATTTCGGGCACTGTGCGACTTTGTGAACTTGAACTTTAGAGTTTCTCCAACACTCAATGTCA
This sequence comes from Erpetoichthys calabaricus, assembly GCF_900747795.2. NCBI lineage: Eukaryota > Metazoa > Chordata > Cladistia > Polypteriformes > Polypteridae > Erpetoichthys > Erpetoichthys calabaricus. The sequence goes on along the minus strand of NC_041408.2, from coordinate 29,081,928 downwards.
CTCAATCAACTTCCTTTTGTTGTTTATATCACTGTTTAAACCAACAAATAGTTTGTTTTTCCTCGCCTCCACTTGGTATTTGCTGAAATTCTTCTATTTTCCCCCGTGCTTTTGCCATTGTTATTTTTAACAGAATGCTAAGCTTAAGGGCTATTTATATCGATTTGCATATTCAAAGAGGCATAATTCTGGGGGGAGTTGGGGAGTGGCGGCAGGCGCATGCATGTGCGTTACTTTTCACACTGACCGGGATTTATGTAGCAGAAGAACGTGGAAGTTGGTGTATGCATAGATTCATGCATCTGGATTTTTTTGTGCGTATGCTCATTTCCGCTTTTGTCGGTACGCCATGTTTTAGTGTGAATTCTATGCACGCCGTTATGCATGAGGCCCCTGGTGAGGTAATGTTAAAGCAAGCTGCATTAATGGAAATTACTGGTTTGTCTTCTGGGGGGGGTCAGGGGCAGGTCGACAATAAGGGCGTTCTGGGTGTATGCCCAGGGACCTGTGATGGCAAGGAGCCTTTTCACCACATCCCAGAATTCCATGTAAAAGTGTTTGCAAGAATTTGCCCTTTCCTGATTTCCTCTATTTTTGCTTGTTCATAACACATTAAAGTTGTTTCTGGTCTCCAAACAAATTTGGTATAACAAAAAAGACAAATTGAGTAAACACAATATACATTTTTTAAATGATCATTTGATTTATTGAAGGAAGAAAGTTCACAGGTCCCAGTGGCTTCCCTAGCCTCCTTCACTTGTATACAGACATATTCTCTTACTGCCAGCATGCTGCTTTCTATTCACTAGGCTGTGTCTGCCTGCCTGCTCTGTCACCTTAGTCTTGCTCTTGTTAAAGGAGCACCACACTTCATATAAATGTGTTTGTTTTGTTGCAGCAGCTTTTATGCAGACAGGCCTTGAGCAGACCATTTTTTTTCCGGCTCATTCATGCTTACACCCTGTGTTTGACATGCCAGCCTGTTACAGTGTAGGAATGGGGTCACTACCACACTTAACACCGCTTCTAACAGCCTGGTTTGCATAAATTCTTTTTTAGAGCAGTTGATTTATTGTAATGTCCCACAGCTGATATGGCTGAGAGTGTGACAGCACCACATGCTTAACCCATATAGTGGGACAGCCTTGAGGCCTAATTTCAGCAAGTTTAAACTAATGTTGCATTTTAGCCTACAGATTTTTTTTTTTATTTACAATACAATACAATTTATTTTTGTATAGCCCAAAATCACACAAGAAGTGCAGCAATGGGTTTTAACAGACCCTGCCTCTTGACAGCCCCCCAGCCTTGACTTTCTAAGAAGACAAGGAAAAACTCCCAAAAAAACCCTTGTAGGGTAAAAAATGGAAGAAACCTTGGGAAAGGTAGTTCAAAGAGAGACCCCTTTCCAGGTAGGTTGGGCGTGCAGTGGGTGTCAAAAAGAAGGAGGTCAATACAATACAATACACAGAACAGAACAAATCCTCTGTATACAGTATAAAAATAAAAATTTTACAAGTATGGAGCAGAATTTAACAGTAGATGATATCACATAATATGATTTGGATTTGTTTAGAGTCCTGGGGCCTCGTGTATAAACGGTGCGTATGCACAGAAATGTTGCGTAAGAACGTTTCCACGTTCAAATCGCGATGTATAAAACCTACACTTGGCGTAAAGCCACGCACTTTTCCACGGTACTTCATACTCTGTCGTATGCAAGTTCTCTGCTCGGTTTTGCAGACTGGCGGCACCCAGCGTCAAAGCAGTGCTACTGTTCCTGTGTGGTTACCCTTTCTTAGATCCACATCCACGATGGCGGCTTTATCAAATACACTGAAATTAACCGCATGTTGTTCATAAATTTAATGCATCTGATTGTAATTAACCTGTAACAATATAATGGTCCACAGAATGGTCAAACTATTCTAAATACCATAACTGCTTTAGCATTGTTACTCTCACTGCACATTCTTCTTCTTCTGTCAGCTGCTCCCGTTAGGGGTTGTCACAGCGGATCATCTTTTTCCATATTATTCTCACTGCACCACAGTATTTATATCACTGTATCTGAGTGTGAATCACAGATCTACAGCGATTGGAAAGAGAATTATCGGTATACAACATCAAGCACTCGCTGCCTCAGCCTTTCGCTGTTTGAACTGCCGTCATCCGACCAACGCTTCACAGCCTTTCCTGTTTGGACCTCGCAGTTCATAAACAGTTTCATCCCAAAAACTATACACGCACTCAATCAGTCCATCAAGTGCTCCTTGTAGAACTGTTTGTACCTGCAAGTTAC